>NC_081195.1:63806381-64161381 GCF_902713425.1 Acipenser ruthenus | reverse complement strand
ACAAGCCAATCATCACTTACATTTCATTTCAACACTGATAAATCCATCACACCAGCATACAGTCGTGGAGCTGTGCTGTGCATAACCAGCTGCTTTATGAAGTTCTAGTGATGTTTCAGCTCGGTCAAATGCCTTTGTTAAGTGAATCAAAACTACATAAAAGTCTTCATCAGTAGCTATATTAATAGCACACCTGTTGAATAAGAAGGGAGGAACCAGACTGGTAGATATTAAAGATATGATATGTCTAGTACTCATCTAGAATGTATTGATGTACCATTTTGTCTCCCTTTTTTTTGCAATGAGATTGGCCTATAATTATTTAAATCAATCTGACTTCCTCCCTTGTGCAAATCAATTTAATTTGCCGCCTGCCAACTGTCTGCAATTGTATTAGGAGGAACTGACAGACATGAAGATTGAGTAACTCTGGCTCAAGACCTTCCAGCCCTTTATTATTATTATGTTTTATTATTATTATTATTATTATTATTTGTTTATTTAGCAGATGCCTTTATCCAAGGCGACTTACAGAGACTAGGGTGTGTGAACTATGCATCAGCTGCAGAGTCACTTACAACTACGTCTCACCCGAAAGACGGAGCACAAGGAGGTTAAGTGACTTGCTCAGGGTCACACAATGAGTCAGTGGCTGAGGTGGGATTTGAACCGGGGACCTCCTAGTGACAAGCCCTTTTCTTTAACCACTGGACCACTTTAAGAATCTCATTGCCCAGGCTCTTACAATTCATACTGGTGTTAAACTCAGATTGCCAAAGTGCATTCATATTCACATAAGCATAATAAAAAATTATTACATACATACTTTTAACCATGTATATGTGTGTATATGTGTGTCCTCTCGTCCTCTGTTTTAAACAGTAACGTCGATTAATATACCATAACTATAAAAACAGTAATTTATGGAAAATGTAGTAACCCTAACAATCTTTTTGAGTAAAATTCTCTGGCACTGTTTTCAACTTGGGTTACCTGGGTTTTCATTATGTGTACCATCTTTAGACTTGTCATGTAATACGTTTACACACACGCACCTGTGGCAGGGCGGAGTTGAGCTGGCGCTGCAGGGAGTCCCGGTCGTAGAGCACGTCCTCGAGGCTCTGTTGAGACAGGCCCAGGCTCTCCTGTGTCTCTCGCAGGGTGTCCAGAAGCCGGTCACGCTCATCCAGCATGTTCACCATCAGCTGCTCAAAGTGGGTGTCCGACTCTGAGCCACTGCTCTGAGAGCCCCTCTGACTCATGGGGGTGTCTTCGTTAATAGTCGGCATCACTTCACACATCATTTCTCACTGGAAAAAAAATCACAATTAAAATGGCTGTCTTTCAAATGTATTTAAAGCTCAAATTCACCAAAGTTGCATTTTATCTTTAAATGAAGCTTCAGTATCAGTACCGGTACACCCAAATCTTTGCCTTAATTTCACATTATTCACATTCCGATTTCACCTCTTTCACTGTCTAAGCAGGGGCTTAGACAATGTCCCTTTGGAACTGTGGTGATCAGAACTGGACACAGTACTCTAAGTGCAGTGTCACCAGTGTTTCATACAGCCTCCTCATAACCTCCTTGGATTTGTAATCTACACATGTGGCTATAGTTATCACACTCCAAACACTCCCCCTGAGTACACAGCATTGATATTCAGATTGCTGCTGCCGTTGATGTGTGCTTTGGACAACTGATCTATTATTTTCAGCGCAAAAAAGAAGGAAATTCTCAAATGTAAAAAAAAAGTACATAATAATGTTTGCAGACAGAGTACATGCAATTATTCACTACATGTAACATGCTATGAAAACAGGTTTTGTTGAAAAGTACACAGTGATGTAATGTACAGTGACTTATTAAGAAAATGTAAATGGAACAACAGAGGAAAGAAAGTTTCTTCTCATTGTGAGTCACAAATTCCTCACCGAATATAAACAAAGCAATTCTGAACTACAACAATCGGATTCTGGTTGTTTGATAGCAGTCTGCTCTATGGGAAAGCAAGGCTCACTAGTGTACTGGCAAAATGCTTAGGAAAAGTCATGTCACACTATAATTCTTATTTACTAGCACTTTCACAAGCAATTTCATGAGAAACAATAAGACAGTAACTTTTAGCATGAGGGAAGGCCACCTGTTGGCTTAATAAATTCAAAGTGTTAAAGGTTATTTAAAAAAATGTCCTTTGAAGGTTATTTAAAAAGATGTGCCGTATTAAAATAAAAATCATTATACTGTAAATGAGTTTCAGCCTTTTTTTCTGCTCAAAAGCTGCCAAATGTACCAAGTCACAATGAATCAACCTGTGACGATGAGGACTCCTAATGAGAACGAGCCTTTTCCAGGTCTTCAGTCATGCTTTGTTCATATTCCTCTAGATCTTGAGCTATCGAAACCATGAAAGAGCGAGTCTGAGTATACCCAAATCTGTTCAATTTCTATCTTCAACTTCATAAATTAGCTAAGTTAAGATAAAGCTTCTGGTGTCAGGGACAGTCTGACTTCACACATTATAATACCAAACATGCAGGTAAAGATATTAAAGAGAAAGACCAGCATGTCAAAACACTTGCCCTTTTTCACATAACCAAGCTTGATATAGAACATCAAGTCAGTTAATGAAACAGACTACTTGCTGCCTCCAACGCCCGACAGTGAAAACCAGTTGCAATAAAAATTGTGAGTAAAAGTCAAAACTAAATTGAATATGCTGCATTAAAAGAATGGGTTTCTGTCATCCAGCACATAGCTCATGTCAGCGGTGAAGTCTGCACACAGCATGAACAAACACTCTGAGGCTATACAGTGTATTTTTTAATTTATACCACATTTTACTACACTTTGTATGAAGGTAAAATAAGGACATCTTGGCAGACACAAAATGAATTTTATGAAAAATAAAGCACAGCATAGTAAAATTTGTATGCTGAAAAATGATTAACTAATGTGGTTTTATGATACAACAACCAGACAATTGAATTGTGGTCGTAACATAAAATGACCTTCAATTACAAATTCGGCCTGATCTGGACTGAAGCCCGGTTGTAAAACACTCACTGTCTGCCTTAACATAATCTTTCCTTAATTATAGTTAAGAGCTGCAAGACAAGCAGTCAAGTTCTTAATGGCCATGGGCCTAATGGTGCCGCCAAAACCCACCGCCATCAACAACTTAAAACAGGGAAATTGTAAGGATCCTTTTTTTTTTTTTAAATAATTATTAATTATTTCTTAGCAGACGCCCTTATCCAGGGCGACTTACAATTGTTACAAGATATCACATTATACATTAATTCACATTATACAGATATCACATTATTTTTACATACAATTACCCATTTATACAGTTGGGTTTTTACTGGAGCAATCTAGGTAAAGTACCTTGCTCAAGGGTACAACAGCAGCGTCCCCCACTGGGGATTTAACCCACAACCCTCTGGTCAAGAGTCCAGAGCCCTAACCACTACTCCACACTGCTGCCCTACCTGTTGCAAAGAGATTTTATTGAACTTGTTTTATGCTTGCCATTAAAGATGTTCCTCAATAATACAGTGATTCTCAAACCCTGCTTTGAAAACTTGAATAGTATTCAGAGCCGTCTAACTTGTGCCCCTACCGGCAAAAATCCAAATCTTATACTCTTTGACAAAATAATGTAATTCAGTGCAAAGTTTTTTTTTTTTGTTTGTTTGTTTTTAGTTCTTAAACAGTAAGTCACAGGGTTTGTTATACTTTTTTACACAGTCTGTTTCAAAGCTCTTTTCAAAATGGTGCTCTAGTGCACTGGGGGTTGAGATCTATCATCTTAATCACTGCAGGAAGAGCAATTATAAAATGTGGGCAATAAACCTTACACTATCAGTGCACTAGAACAGCCATTTTAAAAACAGCTTTGAAACAGACTTTAAAGTTAGAAGTACAAAAGGTTGTCAGGATGTTAACAATGAAAAGAAAAATTACAGGTGCGTTATTTAAACAGTTGTAGCAACACATGGGGACATGTAAAGCCCGCCGCACACAGGCCAACTCAAGCCGTCCTGACTCATCTTCATCTGAGTATGCACAGATTCTGCGATCAGTTGTGTTCAGTTTTGGCTTGACGTCACAATTGAGTTTTTCCCGACTGGGTGTCACACACTGCTAAGACTGACCACAACTAGATCCTGGTGATTACTATGTATGCAAAATTAATTAATACTGCCCTGTACACTTTCTTTTTTATTAACTTTGCCCAACATAGCGACCCTCACATTATGTATTGCATTGTATGCTGATTAGACGGCGGAGACAGCGCCGCGAGGCAACCAAAAATAAGCACTTAGCCTATTAATTTAGCTATTGACCGTTTACACCGTGCAAACATTTCAGGCAGTGTTTGACTACTACACGTTAGCCTGTAGTAAATAAAATCCAACCTCTTGATTTTTATTTGACTTTGACGTTTTTTTCTCAGCGTGTGGATCTAGGGGCTTGTGATTTGTGACCTACTGGAGATCGACGCACCGGTTACTTCTGTTTTAGCGCCAGTAGATCATTTACCTTTGATTAGTAAACGCCTAAAAAAAAACTATTCAAATGTGCACATATTTGGTATTTCTGAATTCGGGACACTGTGGAACTAAAGCTGTCAATATTCCGCCATCTTGTTTGACAAGTCACATGACAAGCCAAGTCACTTAAACCTGTTTCACCATGGGTTGACACCCTTATAACTAATCGGTTTCAGTCAGTCTTGGTCGGCAACCGCCGCACACAGACAGACTGATCACATCTGACATCATGAAACACCCACTCACATGAAGCAGCAAGGCTATTTGTAAAAGAAAATCAGACAGATAAGGGTGTATGGGTGATAAATCCTTAGTTCAGTACTGGAGTGGTGGAAAGCTGAGTTTTCTTAACCTTATTCAGAATTATTATTATTATTATTAATTTCTTATCCAGGGTGACTTACAATTGTTATTATAAAGGTGATGTATCAATTTTCAATGTTAAAATGTATAGATATATTTGTTTTACATTAACTAGTAATTACTGTACTATTAAATGGTATGTTCCTGATCCATTTTACAGTACAGTAATCCGTCACGTATCCGACTGCAGTGGGACCAGAGTAAGGGCAGATATGTACAAAGCCAGATAAATCAATACTGTTTTAAATACCATTATACACAGCTGTAACAATTACTATATTCACACAATTATTGTTTTGAGATTCAGCTTTTATTAGGGAGCTCCCCTAAATCCCTTGTTTAGAAAGCTACAGGGTATTAGTGCTTGTGACAGGGTAGCCGTCTGCCATGTGGGTGCGTGCATTCGCTGCTGAGTGACAGGCAGTAGATCGAGATGGAAGCTGAAGTTGATACACCACATAGGCAAACAGGAATTATTTACATATCAACACACTGAACAGCTCACAACACTACCAGCAATGGTTGCGCACGGAGCACATGCAACACAGCATACGAAAACGTTGGTAGGATCTACAATCTCTGAACCAATCTTCTCTGTTCAATAATAAAATAACGTTGCTGAAGAGATTGATCACGGTGGATAAACAGTTAGGGCGGATATGCCATGGATTACTGTATTCATTTTGGTAAACTTCAGGAAAATGTTTACAGTAAACCTAATTAATCTCAATCTTTTTTTTTTAAGTTCATTCAATACAGTGTAGTGGCAGCAATGTAGTACCCATATTTAAGTGTACAGTATTTAAATTTCCACTGTTGCACCTACATAAAAAAATAAATTAGAATGATATAGAACTACACACTTTGAGGAAATCAATAAAAAGGAAAATTTCAACTGAATTAAAAACATTTATTTTACCAGTACACTACTTAATGTGAAAAGCAGGATTTTCTTCATGCACTGTACAGTGTTTTCCTTGGAGGAAAATATTTGTCTAAAGAACTCTCTCTCTGGTCTGGGATCCATTCTCTAAGGATGGGTAGTTGTGGGTGCACTGCATGTTGAAAACCCCTCTCAAGCTCACTTGTTGTATAAACGCTGTGCCTATATTTATTTTCTACTGTGCTGCTGTTACATCATACACACACACACACACACACACATATATATATATACACACACACACACACACACACACACACTCTGCCACCTGAGCTGTTTGCAGATTCAGTAATAAAGGAACAATGGGTTATCATTAGGGTACAGCAAAGCATACAATAGTAAGTATCAATTAGTGAAAAACTAAAGTTCTTGCATTAGACACCTACTGATTAAAAAAAATTGACAGGTCATAAATCACTAATGGAGGAAGATTGAATAAAACACAGATAAACAGATGGATTAGCAACACACTCAGATCTGTTCCCCTATGCCAACAGGACCAGGGTGGTATGATTTCAAAGCCATACCTGTGCATTTCGTTGCCGTTCTTTCCGCTTAAAGGTTTTATTTTTGTATTTTATATTACAATACATATATTTATTATATTTTAGAAGAATACAAAGTCAATTAATTTTCAGAGTTTCTATTGGAGTGTTGGCCTTAAAATAATATATATGTGTGTGTGTTTGTGTGTGTGTGTGTGTGTGTGTGTGTGTGTGTTTCAGAAGTTGTAAATGGTTACTATTTTTTAATACTGTTACACTTTGTCGTTTCAAGCAACAACATTTAACCCTTATACACACAAGTTAGGATAATACGCCTTTGCTGTACACTTAATTAAATGTTATTCCAGTGCTGGGAATTTCAGTGCTTCCCCAAGTTACACCTTTAAACACGTGTACTGTATGTCAAACTACACCAGATTCTTACAACACAGAATCTCGGTGAAAATAGTAGCACTTAAATAAGGTTTACAATATAAAACACAGGAAGGTTATATAATTAGGAAATGTGTGGCAGTGCCTCTGTATAATAACAATGAATGAATAAATCTATGTATGTATATGCAGAAGATAGTACTACAGCAAAATGAGTGTTTTATGTGTGCTTTTGTAAGATGGACTGTATCCATTCATTCACACATATCGTATGGGAGTGTAATCAGTTACTAACAACCAAAAACAGAAGCAATACTATGTCCTGTCATTATTTATTGTCTTACATACAGTGCTGTATTCTACGTATAATTACGTTTTATATGTCACACCTAATTGTAGAGGTAGTGGTAGCTCTGAACTAATATTATCTAGGAAAAAAAAAAAAAAAAAAAAAAAAGACTTGGCTATTGTCTCAGTGCATTACATCATGCCTCCCTCCCTCCCCTTAACTCTTGATCTGTAACACCGATCTAAATATGTGGCATTTTACATACTGTGTACAGGCTTTACTTATGACAATTGGAATGTCCGTTATTTGTTAAACAAACGTCCATATAAAAACAGAACAAGCCTTGCCTCGCGCTAGCACCTTGCACATCTGTGTAAAGAAGTTTGTACTCAATGTGCCTGGCGTTGCTTCTCCATCACCTTGCAGGTAGCTTACAATACCTGGAAAGCGGTGATTATGAAACAAAGACACAGCAGAGGGGAAATCACCTCTATCGTGGGTTTTCACTTTTAGAAAAAGAGAGCAAATCCACAAATACTTACAGTCTACTCTTCGGCGTCCGCTCCCTCAACTGATCAATGACAACCGCAGTCTCCGCGAGCTAATGTGGAATCACACAGCTGCCCACTTCGGGACCATTTGCATCCAATCCTGCAACATAGCCTCACTGTGAAAATGCAACGGTGTAACAGCTTCTAATTCAGAGGTAAACACCACTGCCAAGCGAACAGCTGTCATTTAACAAAATTAAATTATCTAGCTTATCAGTAACATTATTTCTCAAAAATTGATCATTGGTTAAAAAAAAAATGGCATGTTACAAATATTGCTTTGGGAAGCCGAGCTCGGTAAAGACCATTGTTTGCGCTGAAGAAGGGGAGATGGATCTTAAAGTAGCAGTCCTACAATTTCCAGAAGCTGAAGAACAGATTCTCATAGAAGGAAATCTGTCTTTTCCCTCAAGAAAGGTCGAGCAGTGGGGTCCCCTTTGAATTATTGCATGCGGTATTTTCTGTTCTGTGTATATAAAAACAATCCAATCAAAGGTGAGAATCGTGTGCACGGTGAGTACTTGATTATCCTGTGTTTTTAGTATTTTCAGACCTTATGCATTTTGTTTATGGCTGACATTGTTTTATACTGGTGCATGTCTCAGAGTCATATTAGTTTTACTAAATATATATTTTGCACAAAGTGGGTTAGCTCTGTTACACTTCAGGTCTCATGGAGTGTGACTGAACACCGTTCGTTCATAACGTTCCTAGTACCAGCAATATCACCTGCCTACCTTTTATTTTCTCCCCCTGGTTAAAGGAATGGTTTTCACCAGTCTCTAAATACATTCTGAAGTAATCACGCCTGCTCTCTTAAACGTGTTTCGATTTAATAGGTGGTGTTTTTACTATTACATTGCTTTTAATTCTTCGTCGGTGAAAAATTACACCGTACTGCCTAGCGACTCAGTAAACAAATCCAACTGTGAAATGTTGAAAAGAAAATCTCAGTTCAAAACTGACACCGAAAATACTCTTTACAATAATATTACCCCAGGGGAAGTCATTGAAGTAAACACGAGGTAGTGGGAGTGTGATCAGCTGTAGGTTAATTAAGTGGCCTTAATTTCGATCTACAAAGGGAACCTCTAGACGTGCAAGAAGTATTTTCAGTCGAGGTGCTGTACACCTTGAGCTACATCAAGTTCAGGGCGTGGCTATTTCTTGTTCCGGCTATTACTGGCGTGTTTTTCGAAACGGTTTTTTTGGCAGTATTGGATGTCACATTGGAGAACATTTATGCCAGATGAACATGTAGTTATATTGTTGTTGTATTGCATGTTTATCTTCTCATATAGTTTAATACAAAGCCCGATAACAGACGCTTTATTTAGGAGCTTATACTTAACAAAGGAGTGTCTGTACAGAGACATATTCCGACAATAGGTGCTTTATTATGAAACGCTAACCCTTACCCTAATTCTACAGCAACATGTCCCAGTTCCTAACTCTAATCTTCCTAACTATAAACTCAGTTGTTTTGTTTTGAACTAGTCTGCATACCTATTAAAACGTGTAATTAATGGTTCATTACTTACAGCATCAAAGTGATTAACTTGCTTTGTAGCAGTAGGTACTGCAAGGATATGTAAAAGTAATTGTTTTAAAGATGACAAGTTAACTAGCTTAGGTATGTTTTAAAGGGGGTACCAATTCAAGCCAGTTTACTTAATCAAGACAAGCAAGGTGCCCTAGTTAATGTTGCCTAATGTGTGTACATATTCTTTATGAATGTCAACTGGGGTCTAGGTTGACATCACTAAACATGCCCGAGCTGGATTCAAAACCCTGCCTTTTGCAGTGTTTCACTTAGATTTTTTTAAAAAATGTCATTATTTACTATTTGCATAACAGAAGACTTTATTTTAAATGCAGCCCACCCCTAGGAAATATGCCAGTATTTTAATACAGTGCTTAGTGTATTTGTTTTGTGGGTGCTGTAAAAGTGGGTACGTTTCTGTTGTCAAAGGGCTGCCTGCTGAATGGTTTTATGATAAGCGTACCTCTTTATGAACTCCTGGAGTTCTTTTTCTGTTCACCAACATTGGAAGGCACGATGTCACACCGGCAGGATCCTTCAGCTCTTCCTTGTGGTGCTTATCTTTCCGCTGCAAGGTTTTGGGTTCATGTTTTAGCACACACCGTGAATATATAAACAGAAACAGCATACATGTACAGCATGCTAAATGGCCAGGGTATCCCCATCCCTTAAATTGTAACTGATCAAACAGCTGTCAGTTTTACTTTATATCGCTCAGTCTTTAAAGTTATAAACATCTATCAAATGTTAAGGGTGTTTTTTTTTTTTAGTATATAATGAAAATGATATACAAAAAGATTAATAATAGATTTTATTTATGTTCTCTTATGTATCAAATATACATGTCTTACACAGAAAAGTTGGACATATTTGACATGGAGACAGAGCACACTGACAAGGTGGATTTATTAAGAAGCCCTTGATACTGTACATAAGCGATGATGTTTTTCAAAGCCGGATAATGCCATGTGTGTTGTGTGGTTGTATACAGTACCTGTACAGCAAACCTGCCTTTGTAATATGTTTTTGTGATGCTAATTGTTCCACTTGAAAACAAAGCACATCTTCCCAGCAAGCATTTTGTTAACTCTGGGTATTAAGAGTTACACAAAGATTTCTCAAGATTTCGTTCTGATACTCAACAATCCCTTAAGGATTAGGGTCCTCTGTTGTGTAAAGCCCTGCTTCTTCTGTACTCTTGTTAAGGGAATATCAAGCAAAATTTTATTGATTGATCCAGGCGATCACATGGACATTAAAGCAGAAGAATTTGAGGATACAAAAAAGGCCATTCAGCCTAACAAGCTTGTCCCACAAAAGTAAAATTGCTTCTTCATCTGTCTGCTCACTCTCTCTCTTTCAAAGGAAACACACATTTCCCTCTTGAACCATCTGTTGCTCTAATAGCCCTCCCAGATAATCCATTACACATGATTTTGCCCTCTGTGTGAAATACAGTTCCTTTTAAACTCTGTTTGCTATCAATTCATTTCTTTAAAACTAATGTGTGCTTATTCCATGGTGCCCATGGTCATCCTTTATTACCCACAAAATGTTTTCTCTGCCTCCCACATTACACAATAAGACATACAAATACTATTGAAAAATTTATTTATTTAGTTACAATGCTGATGAACGGACGTCAAAGGAGGTCCCAAAGGTCTTTTATGGGATTAAGGTCTGGACTTCTTGCTGGTCAGTTCATAAACTATAATCTTCTGCTCTAGATAATCCATGACAATCCTGTCAGTGTGACAACAGGCGTTATCATCAGAACACACTCTGGGCCAGTTGCACCAGCAAATGGTCTTCTCACAGGGTCCAAGACTGTTTATGTACGTAGAGCTGTAGATCCATCCCTTGGAAGAACAATACGATCTGTGCAACCTCCAATACAGATTCCTCCCCACCCCATAAGTGAGTCCCCTACAAAACTGTCTTATTCAACAATGTTGAATTGAACAAATCATTCTTCAGGCTCACCATACTCAAACACATTGGTCATTAGTGGACAGATGAAATCTTGATTCATTGGTGGACAAAACAGGTGCCCCATAACAGAGCTGCCAGTTCTGGTGATCAAGGCAGTCTCTCTCCAGTGTTGTGGGTCAGTTGATGAGCTGTACCTGGTGTTCTTGACTTCAGACCAGACATGCAATCTGTTTCACACAGTTTGGTCACTTATGGTGACTAGTTGCTGTCCTGAAGTGGATATTGAGCCCATGTGCAATGGAATGACAGTTTATCTGTGGCATTTTGTGTAGACATGGGTCCTTGTGTGGTGTGGTTGACTTCCCATGACCTTGCCCAGAATGTCTAGTGTGCAAACCAAATGTGTACAACAGAATGGGTCACATTGAATTAACCAGCTACACATCTTTATGTATCCCCAGATTCTAGAATTTGAACTGCTCTGGCAGTCTGGACTTTAGTCAAACATCTTTATCTGCCCCTACCTAACAACATTAGAACCACAGCAAACACAAACAATGTTATCAGCCACTTGACTAATGATCAAATCTGATCTAGTCTAAATGGGGATACCTGCTTTTAAGAGGGGGCATCTCAATAGCTGTCACAATTTATTGAAGAACATGTTAATGGTCTATATGTTCATATTTATTTTTACATATTTAATGTTTGCTCCTTACAGTTTTTTGGAAGCTGTTTTTCTTGATAATTTTTGGGAACATAAGGTTCCCCGCCCTGTGCTGCCTGTTACAGTCTGATGTCAAGTTCATGTCAGGTCTCTGTTGCAGCATAACTGACTTTGAAAATAAGATCATCGGTTGTGATTTGACCCAGCAGGCAGCTAAGTGGGAGGACTCTAGATTGAACCAGACACTGCTATTCAGGAGCTGCTTCCTTGCATCCAACACGTTCAACTTTCTGTGATGCCTCTAATGAGAGAACGAGTCTGCTTGAGGTCATACGCTTTGAAAATTGAAAAAAAAAAAAAGATATATATATCTTTCCGCTCTGCTCACTCCACTGGCTCCTGATCACCGCTTGCATCCAGTTCAAGACTCTTGTACTAGCCTACAGATGCCTTGACCAGACTGCACCCAGCTACCTCCAGACCCTCACCTCTCCCTACAACCCCACTCGACCTCTCCGCTCCTCCTGCACTAGTAGACTGGCTCTACCTCCTCTACGCTCCGCTGCCTCCAGAGCCCGCTCCTTCTCCACCCTCGCCCCGCAGTGGTGGAATGACCTTCCTACAGATGTCAGGACTGCCCAGTCCCTGACCACCTTCCGGCGCCTCCTCAAGACTCACCTCTTCAGACAGCACCTGTAGAACTCCTCTTTTTTTCCCTCTGGACACTTATCACTCTTCCTTAAATGCGCTTTACTTGCTCTTATCTGCCCCCTATTTTACTGCATTTAATCCTGTACTTTAGAGTACTGTAATCTGTCCAGTGTTATTTAATCTTTAGTATTTTGTATTTAATTATATCCTGATGTAACTATCACTGACACTGTTATCTGCTCCGTTACTGAATCATATTTTGTCATACTTGTACTTGCTAGAACCAAAGTCATTGTATTTATCTTGTTCTTAATTGTATTATTACTTGTACTGTGATTCTTGAAATGTATTTTTGTTTACGACTGCTAAGAAATAAATTATATATATATATATATATATATATATATATATATATATATATATATATAATATATATATATATATATATATATATATATATATATATATATAATATAATATTTTAGCAGCAAGACATTTTGGCCCAATATTGTTTAAAGGTTTTTAAGCAGAATGAGTTTTGATAATATCTAATTGATATACAATGCTTCCTTTTTATTTCGCTAGTGTGTTAGTCAAGAGCCCTTATAGTACATGACGGTTTTCTGTTGACATGGTCTGAATTATCGAATTGTGAAACAAGGGAGCACTGTATATTGTATTTTATGCAAACTGGTTTGTCTAGTTACAGTATTTACAATAAAGTGAAGCAAGAAATTTAAGAAAATAATGTGTGTTCATAATTTCAATTTCATTTTTTACAGAACCGTTCTTAACATACAGTCAGCACTCGGATACATGGCACTCAGATACACGTCAGTCGAGTTTTACCATCCTTGTATTAAGAAACAAATCAATTCCCATTATATAACAAATTAATGCACTTACCCATCACACGCGATTTCCGACTCTGTCACCAGTGAACTGTGACATTAGGGCCTTATCGAGCACTATATTCTGCAATTTTGAATACTGACTTTGGATACTGTTTTACATTTTACGCAATTCTGTACATGGGTAACATTTTGATTTAATTTGGGTCGTTAATGTGGAATTTTACATACTGCTACAATATGTACCGGATTTAAAAGTATGTACTGTATTACAGTTAACGTGTCATCTCTATTGGCAAGTGGTATTTTCAGAATCATCGTTCTGAATTAAAATACTTCTTCTGTTGAAAATATAGTACTTTACCAACCAAACCAACTACAGTACATCTAAATGGAAGCCTACTTATTTTAAAACAAAGTCCTTTCAGCTATGTATTTTTGACATTGTATCTTTTTTGTGTGCCCGTAAAAAACGGACAAGGGTTGGAACGGGCCAAAATGAAATAAATGAAACCGTCACTGAAGTCACAATTTTATATGGTTGGATATGTGAGTGCTGACTGTAATTGAAAAATACAAGTGTCGATCAACTCGATATGAATTTTCATATATTGCACGGTACACACATACAGTATTCATGATGTGGTGATAGATTACATTAATGTGCATTAGAGTATTCTGCATTGAAAAGACAGAAGGGTGTCATTTGGCGCGCACACTTAAACACGGAGAAAACCTTGTATGCAAATGACACATACTAAAAACTGTAATTCTAGTGATACTGAAAAAAGACATATAATTCCTACCTGCCCCCCCCCCCCGCCTTAAGCTTATCTGTTAGACATAGTAAATGAGGCCTGATCGTTGTACAATTATCCAAAAGTTATAGGAAATGTTTTCTTTTTTTTTTCTTCAAAGTAACAAAATAATCACCTTGTATTAAAATTACAAAGCAAATATAAAACCACAATTGAGTTTGAGATATTTCTTCACCACAGTGTGCTGTTACCTTTTAATAGTGTTGTTATTTCCTCTGAGAACAATCCACTCTGGATCCATTCATCATAACTACAAATGTAATCAAATGCAGTGAGACCTTAACTATCTCTCAGCATCACATCTGCTCCTGCAACAACACAAACAGGTGCCAAAATCAAAAGTGGTGTGCTAACCAGACTGGTCACTGAAACTCTAGGAAAGTAATATTACTGCACTGAACAAACAAAACAAAAGCAGGTGCAAACAAATCTACTGCACAGTATATAAATATCAGTGCAGAAAACCTCTCAATGTATAAATTACTAGAGCAGAGATATTAATGCAGTACATTGAGCCAGGTGCTCTGAAGCAACGTAGTTCACCTTATATGCTGTTAATAAATTATCTCTTAGCAGTTGGGTAAATATTTTTGAGAAAGGGCTGTAGATGCAGTTCTTGTAATTTACTCCACAAAGGTCAATGTGCTAAAACTGCATGTATCATTAGACATTACATTTTCCCTTTGAACATTCAAACAAAGACATTCTTATTGCAATCCCATGTATGTTAATCACCTACTGTATTACAATTCTGAGGAGCCCAGAATAAAGAAAATTTGGAGTGTTCATAGCAAGCTACCAATGTGTATTCAATCTAGTGGCTGAAGACTAAAATCCTTTTGTAGAAACAAGGAAACCCTCTTAGGTTTAGAAATGTAGCTGAAAAATACTGACGGCAGCAAACTGCTGTTCTTTTAAACATTTGATAAAAATGATTTCCATTACACGAGAGTAGATGTTAAAACTTCATGCTGATTTGAACTCGGCTCTCGCCAAGATAAGCACCAACTAAGACGTAGCTTTACAGTAAACTAATGTGATCCATATGTGTCTCCATCCATTTACGTTTCCTTCCATATGATGATGTAGATATCCTTCTGTCTGGTGTTAATGGCTGAAGTGTAATGCTGGCTCCAGGGATCAGCTTATTTTGCCTCCCTGGCGCATCAGCACACACAACGGCTGCGATGCTGGCTCCGGGGATCAACCAAAGTGCGGCCTCCCCAGCGCATCAGCATGACAACCGTCTGGATTGAGCTAAGTAGGGTACATCTCTGGGGTGGGCACCTTCCATCCTCAGTGTTTCGTCGACTAGCCCACGACACCTCAAGAGGGCTCGACGGTGATTCTGGCGTCCCAGCATCACCCCCCTCCATCCCCCACTCAACTCAGCCCAGCTTACTTACCTGTCCCCAGCCAGAATCTTTCCGTCTCAACCACAGCCAGTTGCTGCTCCTCTCTGCTGCTTCAGATAAGTTCTTCACTGTGCGACGCAACTCTTGGCCACTGAATCCGACGTCTCTGAGAAACCGGGTTGTAGAGTGTGCCACAAATCCTCGACAACCCACTTCCACTGGGTAAACCCGAACTCTCCATCCTCGCTGTTCCGCTTCAGTGGCTAGTTGAGCATACCGCAGTTTCTTCCTCTCATACGCCTCATCTACAGCATCCTCCCATGGCACTGTTAACTCTACCAGGTGAACAAGGCGTGCTGATCCAGACCATAAGATTAAAACATTCACTCAAAATCCATAATGACCAAGCCACCTTGATTTTAGATTGGTAACATGTCTCCGTGTTAGAAGAGATTTGACTACCACAACAGCAAGGGTAATACAAAACACAGTTTTTCTTAATGAGGGATTAAAAACTTCTGTACAGTAGCGTCTCACTTGCAGATAATTATATTTTGTATGATAAATTAGCCGCTTAGCGCTTCATAGACACCATTATCTATTGATCATTTTTGAAATACATGTTACAGACTCATACTACCTTAAGAGCATCTAGTGTCCCTTGGGAATAGTTAAGCAAAATATGTTAGCTAGGATTTTAAAACCCTCTCCAGTGATTACCCATCAGTATTTTAAGACATGCTTATTAGTACTGTACTTTGATCCAAGGAGTTCATTTTGAGTTACATTTTTGTATTCTGCTCCTAGTTTCCAATTACTTACAGTACCACACTACACACACACACTCTGCTTGGGTACTGTTAGATGGGGTATGTAAGACTTCTGGCTAAAACCTGTGACCTGAGTTCTATCCTAATTACTCTGCATCAGTGCGCATAGGAAGAAATACAGAGAAAAAAAGCACTGAATGTCCAGCCAATTACTGTACCATTCTCAAGCCGGAGAGCTGCGCCAAGGAAATTAGACACATGCACAGCGTAGAAGAGTGGAGAGCACTGCTCATCATTGAGTTTGTTGACATCAGCTCCTTGGCCCAGCAGTAATGCTAACAGCTCAGTCAAATTCATTTGTAGAGCAGTGAGATGCAGTGTGCTGAGAAGGGAGAGGAATGGGAAATGTGATGTAATCACTGCATTCAAAATGTGCC
The DNA here is from genome assembly GCF_902713425.1 of Acipenser ruthenus. Taxonomy (NCBI): domain Eukaryota; kingdom Metazoa; phylum Chordata; class Actinopteri; order Acipenseriformes; family Acipenseridae; genus Acipenser; species Acipenser ruthenus. The sequence goes on along the minus strand of NC_081195.1, from coordinate 64,144,773 downwards.
AGCAAAGAAAAGCTGATTCTAGTTTGCAACCTTACTTTGTCACTCGTGTGCCTTGACCCTTATGTGACATGTTGTGTTTAACCCACTCAGCTTTGAAAAGTGATGCTTGTGAAACCCAGACACACTGTATGGTTTAGACACAATACTGGCAAAGTTTCAGGCACCTAACCTAACTAATTGAGCTGCCTTTCTCATTTATATTTTAATTATTTTGGGGGTTGATTTTGGAATTGCGTATGAGCCTTAGAAAGGTTATTAAGATTATTATTATTATTATTATTATTATTATTATTATTATTATTATTATTATTATTATTATCTTTTTGAATGGAAGTTTTAAATAATTAAACCCACATTCCTCTTGCTTTATTTCTCCGGTGGTTGTGTTACAGAAAATGCTGATTATTATTATTATTTATTTATTATGGATAAGGGTGTCTGCTAAGAAATCACCTGCAGCCAGTTTGTTTGTTTTTTCTTTTGATTCTCACCAGCACTCATTTATATACAGAGTTATTCATTGAAGTTTGATAGAAATCCATTTAGCTATTTATGGTGATACAAGTACCAGAAGACAAACCTTCAGGATGCCAGACAGAAAGCCATGTTGAGTACTGTAGGGTATCAAGTTCAAAATCACCCAATAAATTCCCCAAGGTTGCGCGTTAATCCTAATGTTTAAAGTTTAAAGGGCACCGAATAGGCTCAGATATACAGCAAACTCCCTCCTTTTGACCAGCTCCATATAAAGACTAGCATTCTATTAAGAACACAGTTTCTTTTCAACCTGGAATCAGATGTAATGTATCTCCCTCAATCAAGCTCAGCCCTCTATTAACACCATGTGGTAGTTGTAAATGATGCTGTATACTGTATGCAATTTGCTTTGTGTCTGCAGTGGTGAAAATAATTTAAGATTAAGATGAGCCACTTCTATTTAAATTGTTTTTCCATTGGCTCTATCATTGACCCACAAAATCATTGTTAACTGTTGCCATGCTAAATATGTTCTTAGTTTTCTGTGTACAGAATATAAACCAGATTTCACAGCTATGATTTCTTTAAAGTGGTTCTTCATTCTGGGTGAATACAGACAATTTTAAATATAGAAAATATATGTGTTATATATAACTGAGTGGTTGTAAGTGAAAAAAGCTTGGTACATGTTTACCATCCATTCATGGGATAGAAGTCAGGGTTCAATAGGACTCAGCTGTTATTTAAACATTTACTTATTTGAGGATAAACCATATTACTCAATAGATTATATGGGGGCTTGCAAAGCTGACGTGGAGTAGGTGTTATAATCAGATGTCACTGTATCTGAATGGGAGACACTGTATTTTAACCGTGATTTGCAATATACATGCGGCAATTTGTGCAAAATCCCTTAATTCAAAACAGGTGTGATGGTGAACTAGCACTTTGCTAAACTGGCATGCCGATGACTATGAGCAATTCGTCTAATACTGGGAACAAAAACAGCACCTACCTAAATGAAATCAAAATAATACAATTCAAGCAGAATTATAGGGCCACCATGGACAGCCACAGATTAAATAGTGCCTTATGCTGAAACATAAATAAAAATTGACATAGATATACGCATTAGTATATTAGATTCATTTACTGGTCTTCTGTTTTGATTGGAATTATTTTCAAGTTTCCTTTCGGTGCACTATCTATCTATCTATCTATCTATCTATCTATCTATCTATCTATCTATCTATCTATCTATCTATCTATCTATCTATCTATCTATCTATCTATATATATATATATATATATATATATATATATATATATATATATATAGATAGATAGATAGATAGATATATATATATACTGTATATGTTGTTAATATTACCAACGCCATAAAAACCGGCTGTGTTTTATTACTTATTTATTAATTTCACTGGACTGGAGTTGGCCTAAGTTCTTATTGCAGAGTTAATAGCTAGCATTTTAGCTAGATCTTAGCGTATCATGTTAATATAGAATAACATTTAAACACTTAATATACTGTATATCATGTAAACTGCTTTAAAAAAGGATATACAACTACAGAGGAACACTTGATATCAATATTTAACAAGTGAAAGTAATAAAATATTGATAAAGGGTTTATTTACATAAGTTTACAGAGATCAAACAACTTTCCAGGGAATCAGACTGAGATGCCAGACAGCCTAATGGTCACTGCTGAAAAGAAGTATAATTCTCATCCTGTCTCACTGCACATGGAGCATACAAAAAGCAGATGGGACCTTGATTTTAACTTCCATGGACTCACTACAACTCCAGCATGAAATAACCACAAGCAGGATTCAAAGCAGCAACTTTTCCTTTAAGACACCCTTTGAAATTCTCTACTGAGGCACTACGAGTGTTCACAGTCCCATCCCCCCCGCTGGGGGTGTATAGCCTGATTGTCACACTTTTTGCATATATCTAACCCTAATCCTAACAGTTTGTCCAATTGTCAAGAAACTTACTAAGGATCTTCTTTAGCAAAAGTTATATAATGTAACATAATATAGGACATATGGAGTCTGTTTGTCTGTGGGACCAATTCTTTCTTTATGTCATCTGAGAGTTTTACATATATCTAGAGAAAAGCGTGTCCAATAGTGATGAAACTTTCAAAGGATCTTCTTTAACACAATTTAATCTTAGGTTTAATGGAGGTTGTCTGCTATCCGACTGTCAGTCTGTATGGCACACATTACATATGATTTTCTCATGATACCGATGACTCTGATTTTTAATTTAAAGCCTTGGTGGAGGATGATTATCTTATGTAATTATATGATTACATACATTCTACACAATTTTCCCAAAACACTCGCAGAACTGCCATGGCTGTTTCACATTCCACCTACTCTTTTTTTATAATGACAGCCAGGTTTCAATCACAACACTGCTCCATGTGAATACTATGCTGGAGATAACCGTAGCAGTGCATTCATGCACTGAGTTACTGTGTGTTTAGTAACCTCTCAGTCTGTCTCCGATGTGAGTGAGTGAGCATCTTTCTGACCCCATGTCTATGTGGAACTCATCTGATCAGTGTTCAGCGAAGGTCAGTGCTGTCACTGGTGAACACATCATTATACTGAATGTGGCCACCATGAGATTCAGTAATTCAGCATTGTTTCAGGGAGACTGCGAGCTATAAATTTGAGGCACATCTGTACAATGTGAGACACAGTATTGAGAGTGTTTTCTGCATTTACTAAGCAATATGCTCAAGTAATTGGTTCATTATTGAGTTGACACAGATGGAACAAAGGGAAACAAAGGAAATGGATGCTTCCTTGACCCCCCATATGCACCAGATCTGGCACCCATTCTCTATTTTAAAATCTATACTGTGTTCACCTGAGACGCATTGAAACAGGTTGCAGAGGAGTGCTATAGAGATGAAGCCAAGTCTATTCAGAATTAGTGGTCATTGGATTCAATGGTGATGATCTAGAATCACTCCTTTAAATTGCTGCTAATTGCACAATGTACTGATGTCTGCAATACTGTTTCATTGCTAAAATTAATTGTCTAATTTAAAATCGCATTAAAATCATAATAATAATCCATGTTAATTCTAATCCATGTATGGTTCCATTAACTACATACTGCATTGCAAACTAGAGTAAATCATTTAAACAGGACACCCCCCCCCCCCCCCCCCCCTTCGATCATGCAACACAACAATACCAACTAGACCAGGCTTTTATTTTGAAACCCCATGCTGGAAGTTTGCAAAATCACGCTCCTCACAATTCCCAGACCAATTACTGATGCATACCTGGCAATCTCCTGCTGAAACAATCCGTAGAGCAATTCTTCCTGCTCTGTAGGTTTGAAAGTAAAGCTCCTCGTAGCCAGACTGAAAAAGCAAGTGTGAGTGAGAACAATGATATACTGGCTTTACTTCCCAGAGCCATCATATTAACTGTTTTACTGAATACAAAGATACAACCTTAATACCACTTTTTTTGTTTTGTTTATTTGGCATATTTAGGTTAGCACTGTTTTGTTTATATATTTATTTTATCTTCATTTTAATCTTTGGAAAATCTGAATCTTCAGAGCAAATCACAGACACACACACACACACACTAGTTATATTCACTATATTCTAGTTTAAATGTGTACAATTACCTTTAGTTGTACACCCCTGAAAGGTGCCTTGTAAACTTTGATAGATTACTATTGACATTTGTTTAATATTTAGTTGTTCTTTCTTTTTTACTTTATAAACCATTTTTACATAAGTGACAGCCATCCAGCTTGCATATATGTTTATATTATATTGCCTCAAGGGTCTGACAGGGGGATATAATTCCCAAAAGCTGATGGTAATGTTAAAACATTTCATTCTGTGAGAGCAAAAACCTGACAAACTTGAGAATGTATTCCTTGTGTTGTAAAATGTCACTCACTCATGGATAATGTGTGTGCAATCCACTAGATATATCCATTATGTTTCTTCTATTTGGGCAATTGTACCAAGCAACTGACAGACATGTTCTGACAGCTCTCCGTTGCTATGCAACCATACACTTCTGATTTTAATTAACCAAGGGGAAAGGATTTGATAGCTAACTCCATGCATTACATGCTTATCCATGTTCGTGCTTCCCACTGCCTGTACCATGAAATTAGGATTGTGTGAAAAGGCATCTCAACAGGCTTAAAACTATTTTTTTTAATAAATACCAATTATTTAAAGTGGGATACCATGCATATTGACATATTTATCAATAAACACCTAGACATCCAGCTTGAAGTCTTAATGCTAACTGCAGTAACCAAGTGTGATCTTGATTGAATACCATATTCACAGTGGTACATGTAAACCAACACAAATATGTGATGTATTATTTCCAGGTGTTCTCTACCAGTATGAAAACCTCCAACTCTGTGTCCTAGTATCCAAAGATCTCAGTTTCATTGAAATTAAAATGTAGTGTATGTTATGTACAGGTATGTGTGTACAGAGCATCTTGGAAAAGCACAGGGACAAACAGCTGCTACAGCACTGTCAGTAGGGTGCAGGATGACCATGGGCAGCCAGGAATGAACTAATATGAATTGACAGACCTACATAGTGTGTAAATTGCTCTATGAGGATACACCATCAACCTTATTTTCTACAGAGAAGAACAGCAAAACATTTTGTCTAGTCTTCGATACAGAATCACCTGCCAGCCCTCTAGTCTTTCAGATCTGCAGTCTTGTCTATTATGACTTGCAGTGCATAAATGCAACTTCTGTTTTTGATCATGATTTAAAAAATCTGACATTTGAGGAAAGCAACAACTTTTTTTTTTTTTTTTTTTACAGAAGAGTAGGTGCTACTGTTAAAAAGGTTGTGCTTATTTAAAAATAAAAATAACTCTTACCATTCAGCACATTTTAAATGGTAATTTGCAACTGCCAGGTATAGCAGGCTTGGTGAGTTTGTTTCCGTAGCCCTCTGAATTTTCCTTTGCATCTGTCCATCACTGTCACACTGAAGTAAGAGCTCAATAACATCAATCCTGGCCTGCATTGCAGCACAGTGGATTGCCAGCAAGCCCTTTCTATTTGCTTTTACTGTTGTGACTTAATAAAAGAGCTAAACAAATAAAACAACAGAAGAAGAAACAGGTTGCCACGAGGAATATACTACAGTTTACTTGAAATACAATAGAGCAAATATTTAACTCCAAAGGGCAATGTGCAAAGGGCGATAAGTGTTTTATGTTATAAAACTAGAAACACATAAATGAGGCTCTACTTTGTCTTTTGAAATAAACCTTTCGCATTGCGTGTTACTGTATGCACAGTATACATTCCACGTTTTCTTTGTGAAGTGTGTTTTTATCTATTCAAAATCCCCCCACCCCCCAAAAAACTGTAAGAAATATAGTTATGAAATCTTTACAAAACATTTTCAGCATGGTAACATTTGCAGTCATTTTTGCAGTTTATTGCAACAATATATATATATATATTTTTTTTTTAACAATGTTTTACCACACTCAATGCTCAATGCTTACCCATGCTTTACCTTATGCCAGACTTTCACTATAAATCTTTAATCATTGTATACAACAGTACACCTTGATAAGGGAAGTGTCTACAATAATTATATTTTAATAAATAATTTTATTTTAATAATTCTAATTATCAATCAATATTTATTTCATATAGCGCTTTTCATAGTGGACCACCTTCACAAAGCGCTTTACAAGATAGTGAGGAACAATGCATAATACATTAAATACAGTGAAATACAAGGCATAGTACATTAAATACAAACAGTAGAAAACAATGCAAATAATATAGGCGTAATACATTAAATAAAAGGCTAGGATGTGAATTCTAAACATTGTGGATGCGTGTGTCACACAGAATCATACGAATAAGATGGAGTAGAAAAAAAACAGAAATAGCAATTTAGACAACAGCTAATAACAGATACCAGGCTTAGAGAGCATTAAACGCAAAAGAGAGCAAGTGGGTCTTGAGAGTTGATTTGAAGCGAGCAATTGTGGGAGCTGCACGCACTAAAGCTGGGAGAGAGTTCCAGAGAGTAATGGCCATGAAGCTAAAACAGCGCTCTCTGAGTGTGGCGCGCTTTTGCTTGGGTATAACAAGCAGGCCTGAGTCAGAAGACAAGCAGGCCTGAGTCAGGGACATAGCAGGTCAGCAGGTTGGAGAGATACTCTGGACCTGTGTGATGGAGGGCCTTGTAGGCAAGCAGGAGAATTTTGAAAGTAATCCTGAACTTAACAGGTAGCCAGTGCAGCTGGGCTAGACGGGGCAATGTGATCATGTTTTTTACATCTGGTAAGGATCCTAGCAGCAGCATTTTGAACCAGCTACAGTCTGTTTATGGCTCGTGACGGAAGACCACCGTAGAGAGAGCTGCAGTAGTCGATTCGAGAGGAGATGAATACATGACAGATTATCTCTGCATCCAGAAGGGAAAAGTAGGGACAGACCTTTGAGATGTTTCAGAGGTGGTAGAAGGAGGAGTTGACTACAGAGGAGATTTAGGCATCAAAGGAGAGGTTACTATCCAGAAGTACACCAAGGCTTCGGACAGTGGGGGAAGGCAGCAGCAGACAGTTTCCGAGGTTCAAGGCAGCAATACTGAGATTCTTGAGTTGAGTTTTCGATCCTACTAGAAGAAGTTCAGATTTGTTGGTGTTGAGCTGAAGAAAATTGGCAGACATCCAGGCCTCAGTGTCTTGGATGCAAGCTGAGAGCCGGACCATGGCAGAGGGACATCCAGGTTCTAGTTTTAGGTAGAGTTGGGTGTCATCAGCTTAGGAGTGAAACATGAGGCTATGTTGGCGGATAAGGTGACCCAAGGGAAGCATGTAGATGTTGACAAGAAGAGGCCTGAGAACAGACCCTTGGGGGACACCGCATGTGACCGGATTTGCGTGAGCACTGCTTCCATCATAGAAAACAGGCTGCATGCGTCCAGACAGGTAAGAGGGCAGCCAGGAGAGACAGGTTCCAGAGATCCCAGCATACTTCTGAAAGTGGTCAAGAAGAATGGTATGATCTATGGTATCAAAAGCAGCAGTTAAGTCAAGGAGAACAAGGGCAGAGGGAGCAGCAGCATCAGCATTGAGCAGGAGATCATTTACAATCCGGAGCAGAGCAGTTTCGGTACTGTAAATTATAAGAAACTTCAGCAACAGAAAGATACATGGTACCAATATAGAACAGAGAATAGCTGTCAGGAGATACAGGCTTCTGAGCACAATGATAATAAGAAATGATAATTGATGGTTCATTCGCAGAGTGTCAAAATTCCACGGTATAGTTTGCATCAAGTATGCCCAATAAACTTGGATGACTGATTTTGAAACTAATCCTGAGAAACTCTTCAGAACATCTCCAGTATGTAAAATAGGCAATTTTTAGAAAGCCGGCTCAGATGTTTTCGTGGTTACAGGCAGCATTTTCAATTCAAAAATAATGTTTGTACTTCCATTGATGATGGAGAAACAGAAGGTGAATATGACATACAAGAACAAAACCACAAGACCAGGAAATGATACACATTATTAGTCAGAGGGGAAATCATTTCATCTGGTTTCTCAGAGCAAGTCTCATTTCAACACATTTTTCAAAATGATTTATAGCAAATAGTTCAACTCTTCTATTTTCTGTAGTAAAATTAGAGAAACATTTTGATACGTCTCCTTCATTATTTAATGAATAAAATGTGATCTGACTATTTTTAAAGATTTGCTACAGCAGTCTAGACCAGTTTAATGACTCTTAAACTGTATTTTATTCATAAACAGACTGTATGTCTTATGATTGAGTGTGAATGTTTGTGAATGATTTTTTTATAATAATTACAGTTAATCACACTTAGCACTACAACAGTTGCTCCTGCTAAACCTTTTCCTTTCAAAGTAGCTGAGGAATAATTCTACAGTATGATGGAAACTAATAATATGCAAAAAGCAAGTAGTTACAGCACACTTATTGATTGTCAACCCCGTTAGATTTAATCATAACAAAGATTTTATAAGAGACTATATCTTACCCACACTTTTAGCTTAAATTTTAACCCCCTCACATCTGTCCTCCAATTAAGCGACAGTGCCCATCGATGTAGGCTGTACCGTGTGACTGGAGTTATGCGTCGCAAGGTCAGCTACTCCACAGAGGCTCATTATTTTCTTAAAAAAAAAAAAAAAACACTTTAAAACCTAGATTTAGCTTTAACTTGTATCCTCAGCTACCCTTCCGCTGAGAAAATAGTCCCAAAAATGTTCAGAAAGGATTGCATACATAATTAGAGAAAAAACGATTAACTTTATTAAACCAATAACTTTTTTTACTTGTCAGAACTGCTTACAGTTAATATGGAAAGTGACATATATCTGAATGGTTTTGGAGGAGAATGAAATAAATTTGGTATTTGCTGTCCAATATATGTGTACTGATTTTTCTATAGCAAGTCAAAATGAAAAACCTGGTACTTGCACGGATTGATTTTAAGTTTGAGTCACAGTTGATGTGGTGAATTAGAGGCCTGCTAGAGCTGGAAGCTGATTGGCTGATGATCTGAATTGTTTTCGAATAGAAGTTCCTTTATACTGTATGTTTTTTTGCCTGTTTTTTTAATGTAGAATGTATGTGATTCCTACATGGCTGAAAGGGATCTTATGTGGTATAGTCTCATCACAATGAGATAAGCAGTTTTCTAGTTATTTGGAAATGTGTTAAATGTGACAGACATAATAATTGTATGTACATGCAGTAAGTATGTAGACACCTCCACTATTGCCAATCACTGGAGATATGCATTCCCATGGGGGCGGGGGGCGGGATCAACAACAACAAAAAATTACCACTGTGCAGTAAACCATATCGGAATAAAAAAAGCCAAAGGGTACAGATATAGTCTGTGAACTGTGTATTTGTGTGTTAACATAAAATCAATTTTATTTTAAGCACCACTTATTCTGATACTTGAACAGTAAAATTGATGGGATCTTTCCTTTTATAGATTGTGCAATGCAAATTGAAATACTCTGAAATTACCTCTCCAGGACATGGGACTAGTCACAACAAGGGAATTAATCATAGGACCTCCACATCCAAAGGGAAAAATTCATTTAGTGGTTCTCAAAATCTACATGTACCAGAAGTTTTAAGCAGTCCATTACCATGAGGATGATGTCTTTGGAAAGTACATGCATGTGCCAGCAATGTTTTTGCTTCAATGCAGCACTATTCATTGGATTACCCAGGTTCAGGAAACGCTCAAGAGTTTGATTTAAAGCTGATAATACCACTGTAGCTTTTCAGAGGATGTGCAACGGGAGCTATTATATTACTGAAATTGGTTTTCCTTTGGGTGGAACACATCCCCATTAAGAAAACATTCATAACATAACTCCTACTGTAGTTACATTAGTGGTTTGATCACAAGCAATGAACCAACATATTTTCATTATAAAGGAAAAGGAGACCATTGATACGGTTTCTCACACCAATAAGGAGTAAGAAAATTGGTTTTAAAACCTTATATGATCTCTCCTTTAAAGAGATTGTAGTAAACAAAATAATTCCATAGATATTACCGGTCGTGTCATTCACATCTCAAAAAGGGCTGCAAGCTTGCATTTTCATTTTAAAATGTGATCTCTGGTAATGTACTATTTAGAAAGCATTCAGTTTGAACACCTTGTTTGGCCTTTTACTCATCCCTTCAACACTTTTTCTACCTAATCTAAAATGTCTAATTATTTTCCCTCACTGCAGAAACTCCAAACAACAGCTCTGGAGAACAGAAGGCCAGTGGGCGTCCTCCAATCCCCAATCGGCTCTTAACACCCATGAGCTTGAGAGCAGATGTCTTTGAGTTAGCGGCCCCTGGGGGACATGGTCAAGTCTTGCAGGAATCTGCTTGGGGGAGATTTTTTTACATTATTTTTAAGCACTGCTCAACGACGCGTTATAAGATTCTTTAGAAATTAGGCAAGCACTACATTTGAATATTCCACTTTTCAGATTAAAATAATTATTGCTTTCACAAGTATGTTTTTTTTTCTATTTTCAAGCAATTGTTATAGTTTCAAATATCTTGGCAATTTTGCTGATAACTTCTCACTTAACTTAAAACTCAGTTCAAGATGCTTATTTTATCAAGGCAGATTACAGTTCAAACAAAATTGTTTTGACTATTTGGGTAAGCCCATATATGAGATGCTTGTTTTAACAATCTAAAGCTGTATTTGTGTTTTAATATTTATTATTATTATTATTATTATTATTATTATTATTATTATTATTATTATTATTATTAGTAGTAGTAGTAGTAGTAGTAGTAGTCGTAATAGTAGTAACCACAGATTAGTGCCTAGAACATGCTCTGAATTAATTAATATTTTCTACAGAAAATTAAAACAGAACAAGACCATTGTTAGTGGGAAGTCTGTGCAAAGCATGTCTCTGTAAAAGAATTAGATTTAATGCCCATAAACCAATGGAAGGCTACATATTTTATTATTTCACTTCATACGGTACAACAAAAAGAAAAGAGGTGTACTTTGGGGCAACTTTATTAATATAATGTATATAGACTGCACCTGATTATGGTTTGCATTTTGTTAGATTCTTGTTAAATTATAGATTATATTTATATTTAATTAATATATTCTGGGTACTCCTGCTAAAGCCACCAGTGGATTTTTAGCACCATTTTCAAAATAATGCATTGCAAACAAAGTTGTAATAATCTTAACTAATATTGACAACTTACATACCAAAAAAATACCAAGCCCCAAAACGAACATCAAATGGAGTTTTCTAATTGAGAATTATACGAAGCACCCTATAATATTAGGATATTAAATAGGCAAGAAATTAAAAATTCTGAAAATGTAGATGGTATAAAGTATCACGTTACGTCCTGGGAAAGATATTGTAGTTTGTCAAGGTCAGAGCATGATACAAGGCAGGCCAATGCAAGGACAATGGAGACCAACAAATGACCAGCACACTACTATCATAGTGAAGCAAAGCTGCTGTCAGGAAAACTCTTGTGACCAGTTTATGCCAGAAGGCAGGGGCTGGTTTTTGGACCACAATCCACCATTACACAGAGAGCAATAAATGGCACATTGTAATTTTCATAAACATAACGGAGACCAACTCATTTGAATTCAAATGGCAATTCAGGGTTAAAAACTGTGCGAGATCATTTGTAAATTGCTATTTACCTGCATTAATTCTGCATCTCTTGCTCTATGCAAAGCAGTTGCTCCTTTGTTGTCAAGCAAATTAACATCCACTTGCAGTCCCAATAGGGTCTAAAATATGAATGAATAAATAAATGAACACATCTGTTAAAATGTTACATAGCTTGTGAGTTTCCGTGGGTTATTTGGTATTATGCTTACTTGTCAAACACCAATGGTTCCTAGAATATGACCATATTGAGAAAGTTCTTTTCGCAGCCTGAACCTGGTGTCCAGGGTTCAGTCCCATCACAACCCATATATGCTGCTGACGTACTTTTCCCAATACTAAAATGAGAACACAGCAAATAATGAATATTGCTGAAGACTTGAATAAATGTACATCTTGGTAGCTACTGCAGCTACTCCATTGTGAATGGTCATACAATGCTGGGAGGTAAGGTCATGTTGATGCTGTTTGTTGTGGCAGCTCACTGGCGGGGTTTAGAATTCCTACTTCTCTTCCATGTCTTCCAGGAAGCCTCACAGGTAACACAGACGGCAGCATATCAATTGTATTAACCTGGGCTGATTGTTTCTACACAGTGCATATATGCCCCGGAATTGTGGAGATTATTATTATTATTATAGACATGAACTTAATACAATAAAACAAAATGTACCACAAAATAAATGTTTTCTGTTATATCATGAAAGGTAGGTGACCGGATTATTATTATTTTTTCCACTGTGACATACTGCAAAGAAAATACATTCGCTTGCTAAGCATACCGTGTATCATGTGTGATATACAACTGCAGAGCGTCCAATCTCAGCAGGTTTCAAGCATACCTAGTTTTCAAGAATTCTGCATGCGCAAGTACAAATATGTTGCACCAAATTACCATGGACACAGCAGATCTGTCATGGTTAAAATACAAATCTGAATAGTGCAATTGCAATGGATGGTACCAGAAATAAAAATAAATAAAAATTAAAAAAAAAAAACATGCACCGCTATAATATATTCCGTTGTTCACCAGAAAACAAAACTCTGCACCAGGTACGATTAACATAAGGCACAAAACCCTCACTCACCTGCCAACTACTTCAGCTGAACGGTAACTCCATTTTCAAATCTCTGTAAAAGAGTTTGAAACCCTAAATTAGAAAACAGATGGCTACATACTGCAGATGCAACATACACTCCATGTTATGAAATAAAGATATGCTCTTTGACAGAAGTTTGTGTTTTTTCTTTTTCCTTCATGGTATGGCTTGCCTCCTCTTACAAACTCTTCATTTAACCTTTTCAGTGTCCATGATTTTAAAATGTTTCAAATGACAATGGACTTTTTACGGACTTACGTACAATATGAAATGTTTTTTTTTCCAGTAATTCAGATTAAGAAACTGATGTGTGTAATGGTCCTAACAACTATATTTGTTATTGTTTCTGTTAAGCCATGGTGTCGTTTCTTTAAAACAGGCTTGGCTGGAACTGAACTGACAGTAGGGCTTTATATTATTATTACACTATATAACACAATTTTTGTTCCTGGGTAGTAAGTGTTATTTCCTAATTGCTTATGCCTCAAAAGTATAGAAAATGGCTATTATTCCCCACAAACTTTGCTTTTGTGACCAGACAGTGATATTTTGAAATTTACCTATTTCCAATGAGAAAACGGGCGAATTTGTGTCTTTTCGTTCACATAAAGTCAGAAAAAAACAAAATATGAATCCAAATTAACATGTATTTATACTAAAGTAATACAAAAATGACAACAAAAGATTTAGAAGTGAGTAGTTTTTCGAGATTTACGATTATACTGTAAATCACTTTCACGAATCAGCCCCCAAATGTAGTCTCCCATCATGTTCTCGTTATACTGTCCATGGTAGCGGTGTTCAAAGTCCAGTATATCCTGGTGGAAGCGCTCGCCTTGCTCCTCCGAGTACGCTCCCATGTTCTCCTTGAATTTATCAAGATGAGCATCAAGGATATGGACTTTGAGGGACATCCTACAGCCCATTGTGCCGTAGTTCTTCACCAGAGTCTCAACCAGCTCCACATAGCTTTCGGCCTTGTGATTGCCCAGGAAGCCCCGAACCACTGCGACAAAGCTGTTCCAAGCCGCTTTCTCCTTACTAGTGAGCTTCTTGAGGAATTCATTGCACTCCAGGATCTTCTTTATCTGTGGTCCGACGAAGACACCGGCTTTGACCTTTGCCTCAGACAGCTTAGGGAAGAAGTCTTGAAGGTACTTGAAGGCTGCCGACTCCTTATCTAGAGCTCTGACAAATTGTTTCATAAGGCCCAATTTGATGTGCAGTGGTGGCATCAGCACCTTCTGGGGGTCCACCAGTGGCTCCCACTTGACGTTGTTCCTCCCCACAGAGAACTCGGTCCGCTGTGGCCAGTCCCGCCTGTGGTAGTGTGCCTTGGTGTCCCTGCTGTCCCAAAGGCAAAGATAGCAGGGAAACTTGGTAAAACCGCCTTGGAGACCCATCAGGAATGCCACCATTGCAGCCTCTTGATGCCATCTCAGAAAAATGCAGATATGTATCCACTTAGGCAGCTGGAACTAAACTGAACTGGTGGGCTTAAGACCCCTGTATTTGTACTACTATTTATATTACTGGAAAGTTCTAGAAAGTTCTAGAAGTTACTCCAAGTTTACTCAGCACTGAATCTATCTGGAATGTTCTGGAAAATAGGTACATTTCAAAATATCACTGTCCTGGTCACAAAAGCAAAGTTTGTGGGGAATAATAGCCATTTTCTATACTTTTGAGGCATAAGCAATTAGGAAATAACACTTACTACCCAGGAACCAAAAAAAAAAAAAATTGTTACACAGTATTATTATTATTATTATTATTATTATTATTATTATTATTATTATTATTATTATTTATTTCTTAGCAGACACCCTTATCCAGGGCGACTTACAGTCGTAAACAAAAAATACATATAACCCCTGTGAATCCACTAAGCCACCAAGCCAGTCTACTATTGGTCTTTTTAAATTAATTAGAGGCAGAAACTACTGTATGAGTGGATATGCTGACACGGCCTGTGCTTTTCAAATAAGCCAAACTGAAAACTCTGAAAACACCCTTAAAGCTGTTGAAATAATTTGAATTCCTTTATACACACATCTTTTTTTTTTTTGTAAGTAGAATGTTAATCTTTTTTTTTTTTGTAAGTAGAATGTTAATCTTAGAAATATGCTGATTTTGGAAGTCTGATAATATCAGAGGTTACAAACTTACAAAAAAGCCAAAAACAGGGACCATCATCCAGCTGGCAATATTTATTGGTACAGTAGTCTGTCGCGTATCTGACTGCAGTGGGACCACAGAAAGGGCGGATAGGTAAAAAGTCAGATAAATGAATCCTGTTTTAAATACCATTATACACAGCTGTAAAACAATGACTATATTCACACAATTATTCGACTTGCTTTCTCACTCTTTGGTATCCAGCCCTGGTTCTGGTTCTCTCTCACTCTCACACACACACATTATGCTGAAGAGCTTGATCATGGCGGATATGTGACGGGCGGATACGTGACGGATTACTGTACATATATTTAGCTTAATGCAAAGTGATTCATTTCAGAGATTTCCACAGGAGATATTTAAATATGAGCAACCCGGAATACTTACTTTAATGATATCGGTTTCTCCTAAATAAACTGCTGTGTGTAACAATGTGCTTCCGTTTATACATCTGTAGGGATAAGAAAACACAGGAACCTAGTCAACTCTATCAAGAAAGTCAATCACTATGCTTGTTAACATGCCATGTGACAGGAAAAGACCTATTTGCCAAATAAAGTATTTCTTTGTGGTTGCCAAACATGGCTGTCTGGCAGGGGTTCTCTCATATACAGTAGTACAATCTGAAATCTGTCAATATGAGTGCTTCTGGTTGTTACGCTCCAGTGCAGTGGAATATCCACATAACATCTGTGATAACAAATCAGTAGACGGTTAAGGCTCTCGGGGCCAAATTCATTAAAAAAAAAATGTGTTTGAGTGTGGTTGAGCAATATGCTAATTTGTTACTTTTATGCAAGTGTGGGTGATACTGGTAACTTCACATTTGTAATTTTAATCAGCCATAACCTACGACCATAAGTAGATCAAGATAAATGTTAGAGAAAAGTTGAACATTTTAGGAACATTGCCACAGTACATGGCTCCTGCAATACCTGTAATCCAATTGCATTCAACAGGTCATTCAATGTGTTTGTTTTTTTTTTCAAATGCAGTGTGTCACCAATCTGCAGTGTGTAGCAATAGTAACAATCTTTGACAACAAACAGTCCTTATCAATGCCTTTACTTGTTACCAATCTAGTAGCTCATCACAATAAGGAACTACTGTACATGCCTCCATGGTATCAGAGCCCTTATATGCCTCCTCTGTCAGAGTGTCTGATTGCATACATTGATTTACTAAGCAGTTGTTGCCTGCTTTTACTGTTTGGTTTAATGGCAGGGCTTGAACTTACTGCTGGAACAGGAGGCTCTTTATGCAAACACGATGCCTCAAATGTACAGTGTCAACTTCTTAAACAAGTTAATGAAGGAATTGAATTAATTTAGATTCAGCTCAGTTTTGCAGTCAGAACTGAATGGGATAATTTAACTTTTTTTTTTTTTTTTTTTTTTTTTTTTTTTTACTCCTGCCCAACCCTAATTATTATAAAATGTAGCACACCAGACAACTGGGATGCGATTTAGCAGCTGTCCCTCAGCCTAACACAAACGCTCATGATCCTCTTTTTAAAGAATTATTCTCTATTCAGTTCAGCTCTTTAGCGGGGATTGCCCCGGAGCTATCTGAAATTACAAAGCCACACTGTTCATCAATCAGTTTCCAACAACTTTCTGTTATGTCAACCCTAATTCTTTGCAGTTTTGCTCATTAGAAATGAAGTGTACCCATTAAATTCTCGCTATGGGTAATAATTAGTGCGTTTAAGACAAGAATCTGCATTGTACTTATTTATTTCCTGACAGTGTTCCCTGGGGAATTTGTATGTGTTTGGAGAACACGGTATGGGCTGGGACAGCTGAGAGGTGTAAATTAGGCGGGTAGAGCAGACTGTGCTCCTCCCCTGGGTCTTCTCTTTCTCCTTGTCTTTCTGAGCATCATTAAACAGGGGAGAGGCTGCCTTCAAGAGACATGCAAATCCACAGTGCAGTATACTGTACCTGTTTACAAGACTATCCTCATTACTGCAGTGAAATAAACACAGGGTTGTAACTACATACATACAAAGTAAATGTATATTCAGTCAATGTTTGATGTAGCAGTAACCATTATTATACACATTTGCGCAGCAGTGTGGAGTAGTGGTTAGGGCTCTTGACTCTTGACCGGAGGGTTGTGGGTTCAATCCCCAGTGGGGGACACTACTGTTGTACCCTTGAGCAAGGTACTTTACCTAGATTGCTCCAGTAAAAACCCAACTGTATAAATGGGTAATTGTATGTAAAAATGATGTGATATCTGTATAATGTGAAATAATGTATAATGTGATATCTTGTAACAATTGTAAGTCGCCCTGGATAAGGGCGTCTGCTAAGAAATAAATAATAATAATAATAATAATAATTTAAATGCATACATATACATTGACATCAATGTATGTTTCTGCATAAATGCTATACAGTCCCTGTATTCTAAGCATGCACATTTAACAGTTTCGGTGTGCAGTATGCAGCAGTAGTAGTCCAGATTGAAATATAACTTATCCTAATGAACAGTTTCATTGTCATAGCATATTAGGGTCCAATTGAACTTTCAAAATACAAAATGTGACAGTGAACCAAACATTATTGCTGCAAAGAAGAACATTACTGGGTTTTGTTTTTTGGCACGATATAAACAAGACTTTGCCAATACCAATTCACAGGTACTTATCCAGCTTTATTCTTGTGAACTCTTAGCCTCTGGTACTCATCCCCCGAGACAGCTTCCAAACTGATTATAGGGGTTTCTTGTGTCTCTTGGGGAATCACTTCAGTAGATAGATGGTAATTATAAAATAATGGCTAAATATGTGAGGTTCATCATCCAAGTAAAAGATTAAAAAAAAAAAAAAATGAGAATGTATCATGTTTCTGTTTTGTTGATATGTTGTGTGTGTTTTTTCATTATTTAATCAATTTTTAAATTAGCAGTTCGTGTTGCACATTGTAAGTAAATTACATCTGACTACAATCAACTAAAAAGACATCTGTAACAAATCAAAAACAAAATTCGCCTTAAGAAAATATCACATGGCATACTGCAGAGTAATTACATTACGTTATACAGACGGATCAATACTATTCAACAAATAAAATTCTTAAAAATAAATACTTTTAGGGACTTAAAGATACTTTAACAACACCCTGGAATGCATGGACACAAAGGTGCTAGATTCATGTGTTCTAGTATGACTAAAATATATATATATTAGAAGGAATCAGACTCGTTTGGAAGATATCTAGCAGAATTTTGGCTCACTTGATAAAAAAGAGGGCACGATCAAATCAATATGGGGATAATTCCTCTTTTTAGTATGTTTCACCAGTGCCTTGTTGCTCTTCCTCCTTTTCTATTAAGGCTGGCTCCTTTCTTTTAATTGGATCAATCACTCTGCATGCTGTATGGAGGTAATATATATCTGAGACCACAGCCTTTAAGTTAAACCTAAATCTGAAGCTGTCGCTGAAACCTGAAAAGAGTGCAAATCTTGGCTCAAAAACTGCATCATGGCGCAAAGTCAATTCATGTACTTGTAACAACATGGCTTCAAAGGATTACAACAGCAACATAATTGCGCTCACATTTAGATATCTCAACAGATCTCCTTTCTATGTTTGTTTCCATGGTAATCCAGTGATTCTTGTGGGGGCCGGTGGTTCCTGATATCAGGTACAATGTAAGAGAAAGAATGCCTGCCAAATTCCACTTGACTTTCAGCACTCCGGAGTTTCAGCTGCAAGTTTTAAAATATGTTTTTATTCTCAGCGGTTAGTACAGACGTGCTCAAATTTGTTGGTACTCCTCCACAAAAAATGAAGAATGCACAATTTTCTCTGAAATAACTTGAAACTGACAAAAGTAATTGGCATCCACCATTGTTTATTCCATATTTAATAGAAATCAGACTTTGCTTTTGATTTTTTATTCAACATAATATTGTAAATAATAAAACAAATGAAAATGGCATGGACAAAAATGATGGGACTGCTAACCTAATATTTTGTTCCACAACCTTTAGAGGCAATCACTGCAATCAAACATTTTCTGTAGCTCTCAATGAGACTTCTGCACCTGTTAACAGGTAGTTTGGCCCACTCTTCCTGAGCAAATTGCTCCAGCTGTCTCAGGTTTGATGGGTGCCTTCTCCAGACTGCAAGTTTCAGCTCTTTCCATAGATGTTCGATAGGATTCAGATCAGGACTCATAGAAGGCCACTTCAGAATAGTTCAATGTTTTGTTCTTATCCATTCTTGGGTGCTTTTAGCTGTGTGTTTTGGGTCATTATCCTGTTGGAGGACCCATGACCTGCGACTGAGACAGAGCTTCCTGACACTGGGCAGTACGTTTCGCTCCAGAATGCCTTGATAGTCTTGAGATTTCATTGTGCCCTGCACAGATTCAAGGCACCCTGTGCCAGGCGCAGCAAAGCAGCCCCAAAACATAACCGAGCCTCCTCCATGTTTCACTGTAGATATGGTGTTCTTTTCTTTGAAAGCTTCATTTTTTCATGTGAACATAGAGCTGATGTGACTTGCCAAAAAGCTCCAGTTTTGACTCATCTGTCCAAAGGACATTCTCCCAGAAGGATTGTGGCTTGTCAATATGCATTTTAGCAAATTCCAGTCTGGCTTTTTTATGTTTTTCTTTCAAAAGTGGAGTCCTCCTGGGTCTTCTTCCATGGAGCCCACTTTCGCTCAAAAAGCGACGGATGGTGCGATCAGAAACTGACGTACCTTCACCTTGGAGTTCAGCTTGTATCTCTTGGGCAGTTATCCTTGGTTCTTTTTCTACCATTCGCACTATCCTTCTGTTCACTCTGGGGTCGATTTTCCTCTTGCGGCCGCACCCAGGGAGGTTGGCTACAGTTCCATGGACCTTAAACTTCTTAATAATATTTGCAACTGTTGTCACAGGAACATCAAGCTGCTTGGAGATGGTCTTGTAGCCTTTACCTTTACCATGCTTGTCTATTATTTTCTTTCTGATCTCCTCAGACAACTCTCTCCTTTGCTTTCTCTGGTCCATGTTCAGTGTGGTGCACACAATGATACCAAACAGCACAGTGGCTACTTTTCTCCATTTAAATAGGCTGAATGACTGATTACAAGATTGGAGACATGTGTGATACTAATTGAAGAAACTAATTAGTTTGAAATATCACTATAATCCAATTATTTATTATCTTTTCTAAGGGGTACCAACAAATGTGTCCAGGCCATTTTAGAATATCTTTGTAGAATAAACAATAATTCATCTCTTTTCACAGCTTCTTTGCTTTATTCTATGACATACCAAAGGCATGCAAGTATACATGATAAAATAGCTTTTAATTTCATCACTATTCATGAGGAATGAAGCATTATTTCAATGAGCTGTAAGGGTACCAACAAATTTGAGCACGTCTGTATATCAGGCAATATAGCGGGCAACTTTCAGGCTATCACACCCACAAAATGGTCTTTTATTTTTCTAGAGACAGTCAATTCAAAGCATCCAGAAAAGCAAAATGAATTTCCTGTTATTTTCTAACATGCTATGTAGCACATCTGAATCATGCAAGGCACTGTATGAATGTGTCAGCATAATCCATAAAGGAGAAGAGCATGGTGCATTTCTAATCTTTACCTGCTTGTTAACAATTCCTTTGAAAAATACCTTTTTGTATCTTTTATAATGTAAGCCGTATTTCATTGATGGTTTCAATAACAGTATTAACACTAGAATTTTCTGTTCAATTATGTTACATGTAAAAGAATAAAAATAAAATTTTAAAAAATAACCTGAAACGGGTCCTATATAATTTCAAAGTTATTTTCTCTGAATTATGACATAATTTGCACACAAATGACATCTAATACGTTTAAACCCCTGACCCTCCCCATTTATATACAAACATGAAAGGGAACCTGCTGTACTTCCTCTTGGGATCTGTGCTCCTTCAGTGTCGCCACCTGCTCTTCACTCGCCATTCATTTTAGAGTCTGATCATCATACGAGGGTCAATTTCATCAAACGTGTTTCACATCCATTATTTGTTTTGTTTAAATGTACTTTACCAGGACGTTTAAACTTGAGGTTACACTTACCAAATGATCTTTAGCGGCACTAGTACAGCAATTCAATGGTTCCATAATAATACACTACAAAGCAGCTAAAACAACAATACCCATTGGGAGAATTGTACAACAGTGGTACCATTTTCATTTTTTGACATAGTATACATATTACAAAGGCATGAACAAATACAATCCATTGCAGTATTGTAGTACCATAATGTAAAAGTAGGTGGTCCGTTTTTTAGGTGTTTAATTTTAAAGACTGCCGGTTGGATGGAACAAAACACCCTTTGAGTACCTCCAACTGTCAAATTTAGGTCTCACATAGTCTTTGTATGGAACTATTAGTCCAAACACATCTTTCATATAGGATGTATTATCAGCAGTTCCATAATCAGTAATAAGACCCACCTTATTAAGGACCAAGCAGCAGGAAGTCATGCTTTACATCTACTAGTGGGGTCGACTGGAAAGCAATTTGAAAGTAAATTGTTCATAACCTGATAGAAATAAAACCGATTTTAATTGGGCTCCAGTTAGGATTGCAGGCTGGCAGAATGCTTGTTATTTATTTTCTGTATTGCAAAAAAATATAATAATAATAATAATAATAATAATAATAATAATAATAATAATAATAATAATAATAATAACAAATCTAAAACCCCTCATTACAGAATCAGAAGCTCTGCATGCCGCAACTCATGTAAACAATACGCCAAAGATCCAAACACAATCATTATTTTCCATACTGAACTCAATATAAAAAGTATTCAGGTGATGATAAACCAGGCAAGCATCAGTTGCATGTACAGATGTATGCATTTCGAACAAAACTGGATTTGAAGCTGAGCAGTATTCTTCCCTTTCAAAATATCTGGAAGAATGCCAGAATAGAGGTCTGGTTAAAATTCTGAATGGGAGGCAGATATGCTTTTGCCGGTTTTAAATGTAACGCTATTATCCAATACCGGTGCCTTATGCTAAACTGAGTGAATTAATTGCTTCAAAACCGTCTTCGTTTTCCGTTTTATTAAAACTGAAAAACTCTGCCAACTAAATGGTTGACAGGTTTATGGTCCACTGAATCAATATAATGGGATTTTATGTGTTGTTAATAAAAAATGCCATACATGAATTCTCAAATTTCTTGTTTACAGTAATTGCTGTCTTTTGACATTATTCTATTTATACTGAAAACCCTCAAATATTATTTGAATAGTAGGTGGTTTTGTAGAGGTAATATTCAGATTAGCTTTCTAGCATGCAGTGCTCAGTGGTACTGATATGATAACGGAATGATTTGGTAATCCATCGGATATTCAATGGAACGCTCATTCCAATTTAGTTTCCCTTGTGCTACCATTACCTTTTAATACAGTACAATTACATTGCCATTGTAGTGCATAGGCAATCAATACTCTTATATAAAACTGCAGTATAGCGTTCTGTATGTATTGGTTGGACACATTCAAATAATAGGTACAATGGTAAACATTCTGCATTTTCAAATATGTGTGTGTTCTGTGTTTGTTATGCTGATAAATACCTGTACTGAATGACAACATCAGTGATCTGAGCTTGTAGAAGTGTGGCATGACAAGCCTATAATCTTAGTAAGTGCTCAGTTGTGCAACGGCAAACAGCTGTCAGAAGCAATCTTTGAATCTGCGTGGCATGGGTAGCTACAGTACACGATAGGGTGGAAATGGTTGATAATTCAAAATTTTCTTTTTATTAAGGGACTGCTTACAAGAGAATCTTAGAGGACTGCAGGCATGCATCACACACAAAGCAAAGCAGACTCATGATGCACCACCAGAACCAGAATGTCATATTTGCAAGGGTTGCAATGCCTCTCATCAACTTTGCCAACCCATTTTATGTGTCATGTTTAGAGTGATGTAAACTTCCATAAAGTCCCCACTTCCCTACTTACCGTAGGTATAAAAAGGTGTTTTATGTTTAAACTTCAAGTTACTATTCATTTCCTTATTGTAAATCAATGTGGTTTTGTAAAGTATGTTGACTTATTGTTATTCACTATTATGTTTAAAGGCACAGTTTCTGTCTTTCACCAAATAAAGAAATGTGTTATCATTGGCCATCTACAGTATGTCATTTAATTGTGTGCAAGCCAGGTACGTCCATAACTTATTTAAAAGTAATTTCAGACAGAAAGCATTATAATATAATCTGAGTCGAATTATATAACCCTGTCTGTACACAAAGCAACTCGAGTAAGGTTGCTATTAGTTACTGTGGATCCTTGTCCTCCAAATCACTAGCTACACACATGATAAATTAATATTTTTTTAAGCTGAGGAGGTATAACATTTATACCTCCCCATCTTAAAAAAAAAATCTCAATTTAAAAAAAAATGCAAAATGTAAAATAGACTTGAAAGATTTTACCTGCTTCGAAGACTGGCCATCCCTGCCACATCTTGAAGGTGCTTCTGCACAATCTCATACAGGACATCTGCTCCACCATGCATGATCGCGGGAACGGCAGAGGACCAAAACGCACTGTACCCTGGTAGGGTATACAAAGACAATTCTAAAATTGATCAAAGCATTGATATCTTAAGGGAGGTTCTTTTTCAATTTTGCATCTAAATGGGAGCAAATTAATTCACTTCTGGCGATTTTGTTCAATGAATTATGCATTGCTGTAATGCCCCGAATACTGAACTAGTGACACCACACCGCTTGAGGCTGTAGATGGCACTGTTGTACAGGCTGGCGTGAATCAAGTGACTTGGTCAGATGGCCTTTAACTTGTACATAAGTCACACAATATACAACTTCCAGTTCAAGATGGGAAGGGAGAAAGAGCTGCCAAAATGGGGTTCAACATTTTACTAATGCTGGGTGACCCACATTCAGTGTCCAGACATTGAAATAACCCTAAAACCTACAGTACTGCCATTTCAAATTAGTATTATGATTAGTATCCGAGTATAACTACATTATAGATGTGAAAGCACATTTTCAGCGGGTCTCTGCTTCACCATGTGAAGAGTTAAATGAGGCAGAATGTGTACAGCCACATTCACCTCCCGAATGTGGCTGTACAGAATCAATCCTGATCCCCGGCCCCTAAATCACATCAGATGTTGTACATAAACAGGATGTTCATTGTTAGACACCAGTACGATATTTCAAATTCTATCGGTATTTATGTTGGCAAGCAGACATGCAAATATTATGTTGGCAAACGTCTATCGCTCTATAAAAATGAAAGGCTCTTTGATTTTAATGATTTTTGAAAAGCTCACTGAGCTTGATTGGCGTTCTTTTTTTAATAATAATAATATGAATGTACTCAAAAAGCAATGCATATTTATGGGTTATGTGCTCTCCCCATTTCTAACAGACATAAAATAAAATTCCTCCTAAGGAACTTGCAAAGGTTTACATTTCAAAGAAATATCCCCAGGGACCTCTATAAGTGCAAACAGTATTAATAGTTATAGATGTCACTACTCTGTATGAAAACACACCACTTGGTGCATTGGGTTGGCTTTCACTCTATTGTATTATAATAAACTGCTTGTTCTTGTTTATCTTGGCAGGTAGCCAGTGCCTGGCAGGCTGAAATCTTGAAGGGATTTGCTAAATCTCATTGAAAATTCAACCGTGCCAAAATGAAACATACACTGTAGTGAGAAGATGCTAATATTTTAAATGATATCTCTCTGTATTCATCATGTTTTATCTATTATTGTTTTTGGTATGAAGATGCTTTAGAAATATATTGTTGAATCCTTATTTCCCAGGAATATACTGTATTGTACTGAAACAAATATAGTATATTTCCCTCAATATGAGCTATCTTCTCCTAACATTAAATATCAGTATCTGCTTTCGCTTAAATGATATTCCCTCTCAATGAATCTACAAATCATTTCTATCACTGAATAACCCAGAAACTTAAATGACAATGCAGGATGTGCAAAGCCATTGGTATGTACACTCTATTTGCATGCCAGGACAGAGAAGAGCAGGTGCATTTCTCTGCAGGAAAACCTTTCAAATTCTCATTTGAAACAACAGGGCAATTATAACCTGGCAGTACTTTGTGTAGAGAAAAAAACAAACATGGAGTAGGTATGGGAACACAATGAGTCATATGACATATGACTGGACTGTATGTAGTATGTCTGGTATTTTTTATATCACAGTTACCCATTAGGCAGCAAATGCAAATTATTATGGTACATAGTAAATCCTACGTAGTGGTCTAGAGGCAATATAATAATGAATATTAGTCAATGAAGGTGGCATATCCGTATTAGAAAAATTGTTAGACTGACTGAGAAATCTCTTAACTACAATCAAGTAGAGACTATTCAAAGGATCATTACAAAATATTACGGCCCTTGCTTAAAGTCTAATGAAATGTGGCCATGCAAAAACACATTTTGGTGGCTGAAGGGGAAGAAAGGAACAGCAGTACTTCACCTAGTAAGTACTCTTTGAGACGCTCTCTGTGAATGGCATCGAGAGGGCCTTGGACTCTGCTGTCCTTAGCATGGAAGTCACATCCCCATTCAATTAACAGCTGGTAAATGGAAACAAAGAGACACACGGCAAAATCAGTGATGCAATTTTCAGGGCAGGCAGCAAATACAAATGAGAAAAGCACACTGGTCAATGGGAAAATTGGAACATGCAGCTTTTGGTTCTGAAAAGTGGAATGGCTTCATTGTGCACAGGGGTAAATCGCCTCAAGGAGATTTGCACATGCAATATGAATCACTCTAACTTGTTTAAAATAAACAACACTCACATACTGTTTGTTTAAACCTGTATAAACCAGTTTAATGGACTGGTGACTGAGAAAGGCAAAGGTTAACTCTCTTATTAGAAATTCTTACCCAGCTAATCTACATCAACTGCCCTGAAAAATATGTACGTAATATGTAAGTAATCCAAATATTGAGGCAACTGATCGACTCATAGTCAATATTATTGAATTTCAATGTGCTCACATTGTTTTTATTTCTATCACACATCACACTGCTGAGCAGCATTTAATCTCTTTGCTTTGTTTAGAACAATAGCTGCAGTTACAGGGATGTGATAGTAAGCAATTCATTTCATCCCCCAAACCTTTGTACTGTGAAAGATTTGCTCACTGTGTGTTTTTAAATTTCATTTCATAAAATTCTG
Organism: Acipenser ruthenus; assembly: GCF_902713425.1. NCBI lineage: Eukaryota > Metazoa > Chordata > Actinopteri > Acipenseriformes > Acipenseridae > Acipenser > Acipenser ruthenus. The sequence goes on along the minus strand of NC_081195.1, from coordinate 64,118,558 downwards.
GAAAAATAAACTTACTGCAGGCATTAAACATGTGATCTAGCACTAGCACTACTGAAACACATTAACCCTTAACATACCGGTACTATGAAAGTGGTGTCATTTAAAACTGATACTGTTTTGTATAACCATGAGACATATATATTTTTGGATCATTTATTTTTCTTTCTTCAACAATAATTTAAAAAAAAAACAACGAATTAGTCGTGAACATTTACAACTCCTTTTATATCTCTGGATGTTGTTCAATAAAGCGTACTGTACAAGCTGTATGTTTAGCTGAAGCAAAATGAAAAAAAAAACAACACGATTTCCCCCCTGATATTGAAGATGTTTAGAGTAGTACAATAGCTAAGATTTGGTAGTGTATTATTTTACAACATGCTTTTTTACATTTGATACATGCCTTTCTAATTGGAACTCATTAGAATATCTTGCACATACCAAACACAGAGTATCCTGCACATACTATACACACAAGAGTATCCTACACATACCATACACACATAGTATCCTGCACATACTATACACACAGAGTATCCTGCACATACCATACACACAGAGTATCCTGCACATACCACACACAGAGTATCCTGCACATACTATACACACAGAGTATCCTGCACATACTATACACACAGAGTATCCTGCACAGTGCCCATGTACAATTCCATCCTGCTTTAAATTTAAAAAAAGATGCTGATTCTGCTATTCAGGTTCAATTTTCAGCCCCCCAAACATCACCAGGCCTTCCAACACATGAAGAGTAATAAAACAAAGGTCTTCGCTAATGTGGATAAATGTCCCAACCTGGCACACACTGCATGGTGTGCATCCATTCTTATTCCTCACGTTCAGAGAGGCACCATTCTCCAGAAGCAGCAACGCTGTCTCCTATAGGGAGAGGAGGCTATGTGTATTACAGTACTTTGGGTACTTTTATAATACCAGTGCATTACCCCTACAAAACCATATTAAATCACTGCACAGCTATGGCCAAAAGTTTTGCATCACCTACAATTTTAGGATGAGACACAATCTAAAATTATTTTATGTATATATATATATATATATATATATATATATATATATATATATATATATATATATATGAATTAAATCAATGCAGCAGGCCTTGTGAGGTTCCTGCACACATCTGGTGTATTGACACTCAAGTAATCAGGGTAGTGCACCTGGGATGTTGCTGCCTGGGGGTCCAACGTGTTCTACAACAAGAGGTTTTCTGAGTTATAAAAAGCAATCTTATATTATGATCTGCATGCTGTCCTGGAGTATGTGGGTTGGAATTAGTTACTGTTTGTGATTTTACAGTCCACTACCATTTTTGTTTCCCTGTAATTCTTTGTTCTATTTGCAGTCACTGATACCAATCCCCCATCACATCAGACATCAACTTTTAAGCCCCTTACAAACACACTTAAGTCTTTACCTCTACCCATGTTGTAAAAACAACTGCCTGTATAAGATTACAAAGATTACAAATAAGGGTAATATTTACTCCCTACTTAGAGTTAACAAATAATCATGTGAAGCAAACTGCTTTTTTATTTATCCAAATTAGATTGCAACAGCACACTTGGGGGTAAGCCTAAGAGTATGCCTAAGATCTATGAAGTACCAAGCAATGCGTAATGCTGTAACAAGTTGTAAAAACACACTGGAAGCAAGGGGGCAGTCCCCCAAAACAAAGAACCAGCAAACCCCGCCCCCCGCCCCACCCAATGTCATCCACCCTGCTAAATTTGCCCAACCTAAAACCTCCTGTCATCTCCTGAACCCCAACCCCCACCTCCAAAGCATAGCAAGACACAGACAACACTGAAACTAGTATAAAATATACTTGCCATTGCTGTCCAAAGCTTTTAAATGATGGGTAAGCATATTTTATTTCCAGCTTTAAAGTAAGGGCCTTGCTTCAGCATAATTACAGGGAAAGATAAGACAGGTTACCATGTGGTTGGAATCCTGAGAAATCATCAATGTACTCCCCAGTCTCTTTATTCTGAAGGATGATCCTTCGATTCCTTGCCACGGTCTCTTTCTCTAATGCCAGATAAAAGCTACCCCCTCTGGTGAGGCTTACATCAATTAACAGTGACAGGCAAAGGCCGGTAATTGTTATATTCCTGTCAGGCGGGGAAAACATTTCTATTAATACTTTACCAATGTACACGGGAAGTTTGTGTTATTGACATAATTTTAATAATGATTCCAAATAACATGGATAGTTGTTATCACTGATGTTATATTGGTAATGAAAACATTACTTTTTTATACCAGGATTGTAGCAGCGTGTGGACTTTGTTAGATGTGAGGTGTGGTATGTGATCCACAAGGTTCTGGCTTCAATCATATCTTATTTACTTACTAAATGAATGACTTTGGAGGCAAAACAATGTCAATTCGATAGAGCAGCTACTCCCCCTCCTGACAAAGATGGAGTCAAGACTAAAGACCTTTGTATTTATACTGTAACCAAAAGAATAATAAAACAATGTCCTTGTTTTCCTCTACATTTTTACAATCACACTGCATTACCACTCTCTGATACACATTGCATTATTTAGTAAGTATTGCTCTGTTTTGAATGTATGTTCAAAGTTGGCCATTAAGCTCTTTAGAATATCCTATAATAATAATTCCATTCACCACAGGTACAGTATTTTTAATTAATACCCTGCAGCATCGTTAATGAGATACTATTAATTCATAATGTTTCATTGTGGGTGGGGAGCAAATGGAGCATACAATGACAAAAAACAGACAAACAATATCTATATGGTAAAGCTCATGTGTGTGTCTTCCATTCACTTAAGTGATGATTTGTTTTAAGTATTGTGTATGAGGAGTTAAAGATCCCAAATTCTATTAGGCAACAGAGCGATTTGATTGGTTGAAAAAGTTTTGTGATGGTGTATAATGTAAAATAAAGATTTACAGGAATAGGCGTTCAGTATTTTTGCTAAATGCCATGATATTTCTCAGAGATGCAGGACAGCTATTGTTTGTATTGCTTGCATCTCTAGTTTTAGTCGACACTGAAGGTATTTTCTTGGGAATTATCCAGATTCTTACACTATTGTCCTGTAGCCTATTATTAGAACATCAGTAGGGAAACAATAATTCATACCTTTGTGAAACCGGCGAAGGAGGACCCTTTCCAAGATTTATGACATCATACTGTAATGCCACATGACACTTACTGCTAGTGCTACAGTAATTGATGATGACTTTGTCTCTCTAGCACACACACAAAGCACAAATGAGTTACATTAAAAAGAAGTATTTTATCTTTGAAGGGTAATATTGTTAATAATCTTTTAGAAATTTTGTAAACTATAACATCAGAAGCTGACAGGTACTATTTATAGTACCTCTTCTGATCATGTGATATTTAAAACATGGGGAAAAATACTTTAAAGCCAAATAATAACTGTCAATATGTATTTATTTTATTCATAAGTGATGTGTGCAAAGTTACCCAAAACTTTGAGAGCTCACGTTTCGGGAGCTGAAACAAGAACTGTATTTGCTTACGATTGTAAGTCACCCTGGATAAGGGCGTCTGCTAAGAAATAAATAATAATAATAATGTTATCACGGATGATGCAAGTTACACAACATACAGGTTCCTTAAGGAGACTGCACTAACCTATAATGGATCTGAGGGATCTTTTATGCAAAAGCTGCTGATAACCAAAGCCTCCCAAACTATTAAAGAATAATAACTCCATCTAGTTGGCTGCATTGTGCTGCTTTGAGCCTGAGCAAAAATCCATGCTTACAGTACATAGATGCAAAGTAAGCAACCGGATGGATGGATGAATGAATGAACACTTTTGGCGTGCTGTTGTAAATACCTTGGGACTGTTACTGTTTCAAAGCGTCCTTTCATTTTTTGCCTGATGTATTTCCAGGTCTTTTTCTGCACCTTTTCAGCATGTGCCATCCACTTCTGACAGGATTTCACATCATATGAGGTGCAAAGCCTTCCCAGTTCTAAAACAATACATACATAATAGAATTATATTTTACACAGTACCAAAGATTAATAAAATCAGGTTCCAGGCGGTTTACTATTACAAAACCAGCCAGACACTGAACAGAAAATATCAGGTTGTCTTAGCTTCTCAAGTGCTTAATCCTTTGGTTTCTGGGGGTCTGTAAAAAAACACTAGTCTAAAATGATTTGTTGCCTTGCTTCGCCTTGCAGAGCACGATTAACCCAACAGTCCACACATTCTGTCAGATCCCTGATAAAAAATACATCTATCACTACAATACTCCTGTATTTCCTTCTGAGAACTTTATTATCAATTTAAACATGCTGTGCTTTCTCTACTTTATACCGGGACTTAAGTGACTTGGCTGTCTGCTTCGTTTTCTGAAGTGCTGATGTCATCAGCTTAGAGTTGTGGAAAATTATTGTTAAGCAGCAGACAAGAGTACTGTGTAAACTGTAGAAGACAGTCTACTCAATTGATCTAGACAAGGGTAGATCTAAATACTGCTGTTGCTTAAATCATTAAACAGCACCTTCTCTGATGTTTTACATATCTGCATAGACACAGAGACTCACATGCAAGGTGGTATTTAGTGGTGGTATTTAGATCCAACCAATTGAACAGACCCCATAATGTATTGGGAAGCTATGTGGTAATGGCTACACCTAGGTCCAGGTAACATTAGATTTGTTTTCTAATTTGGGGAGGCTTACACTTAACACTCCACCAATATGCATGATCTCTGCTTTGAATGCTTTGAAGGAAGCATCTTCTGGGGAGGTAAGATGGTAGCTCATACACCATGCCCATGCAATCTTTGGACTGCTGACAAAACTGTCTTATAGTGCATGCTGTGATGAATTTTAAATATAAGTAACCTAGACTTTACAAGAAATAATTTGATACCCTGCTCACTCTTATTCCCAGGCTCCTGAGGAAGGTCATAGAGGCAAGGAACTGCTAATCTACACCATAGTAAGTGGAACAAACCTAACTCTGTACCCTTTCAGCTTGCATGACACAGCTCTCCGTCTTTCCTCATCATTCAACCATCTGATGGCAGTCTCATGCTGGAATTTATCATATATCCCAATTCCAAATACTGAAGATAAACACTACTTGGCACGGGTTATATTTTCTCATTATTTTTAGTTCTGGTTTGAACTGGGGCTGAGCTGAAAGCCATCAGATCTCACAGCCAGTTTACTGAGCCGCCCAGCCTCATGTTGAATCCACTGTGTGTCCTTCATACCTGGTTAGAGGACAGCTGGACAGCCATTCAGAGGGACTTAACTCTAATTTTAAGAAGAATCGCTGAAATTCTCTGCCACGCATAAATAATGACACATGGCACGAGCATGAAATACCTTATAGGCAAAGCTCTGACCATAGCGATGCGTCAGGAAAACAATAAAATGGGTCACAACTGTCATGCAAAATCTGTCGCACTCCAGTAAGTTAATAAAGAGCAAGCCTGCATTTTTGGCATTGCAGTGCCTCCACTTGTATTAATGCTGTTAAGGGGGATTCCCACCATTATAAGACTGACCACTATATCAAACATACAGTAAAGAATTAAACATTAGGATATTATTGTAAAATCTTTCTGCAGAATTAAACTTTGGTCTCAATCGATACCCCCTGTTAAAAACATTTTTTTAAAAATTAGCTATCCTGCTATGTGTATTGTATTGTCAGCTGTTAAATGCAAAGCTCATATTTTATCTTTTGTTATTTAGCTAATGTTTAATGTTGTTGGAAATACAGTTAAATTGTATGAAAAATGACCAGAACCCCATAGCTAAGACAACCTCATAGCTATGTTCATTTTTAGGGATGTATTAGGTGAAAGATGAAACATTAGGTTTCTAATTAGAAACCGGTATTCCAAGAACAAAAATAAAACATGCCATTTTAGTACAATTGGTGTGTGATTAATGACAGAACCCACAATCTACATATTTCATTGAACATGTCAAACTCCCATATGAAAAATAGGAATAAACACCAGCCTTTAGTTAAAAATATCTAGACACTATGGGCTAGATTCTGAAAGCTAAACTATTTACTCCAAATAGTCATTAGCACATTTTTTCTCAATGACCAATTGAATCCTCACTTCTGTTCCTTGAGAAACATAGTAATTTATACATTCTTCGACATGCCAACTGAGCGCCTACTGCTACTTGACTCACAACAGGGAGATGGGATTGTATCCATCCCCTGTAGGCTTATATAACAACAGCTGCCTGACTGAGGGACGGTGCTTCTTCCACAGAACCATTCTATCACTTTGTACAGTGGACCAGTAAGAAGCAAGTCCTCTCTCTCTCTTCCTCTCTGACTTAATGCTCATGCAAATCATCAACCAGAGGTTTGGGTCAAATGCGCCTAAATTCAATATGGTTTGGTCTTATAATTTCATCTTGGGGTGCATGTCTAATAGATATACTGCAAATATGTATAATCATGTGTACTTTAATTTAGTTAAAGATGATGGAGGCTGCATGACAAATTCCTTGTATTTCCTTGTAACATGGAGCAAAGGAAAGGTAGACACTACCATGTATAGATAATGCTCACTGGATGCGTTTAAAACAGTCATAATGTATGTAACCACAGCAACAAACAAATCTCACCTTTTTGTTATTCAGTTTGCCTCTGCTGTAATTCACTTTTCTGCTGGAATTGATTCAGCTCCAGTATTTCAGACGGGAACACCCAGAGATTCGATCTTATTGCTGCAATCTGGATTTGCAATGTTTTCTGAAAAAAATAAAAAGAATTAAATAATGATAATTAAAATAATTATAATGGATAAGGTCCCTAATAGTAGATAATGACGAACATTCTAGACTTTATATATTATGACATACAAGGAAGATCTGAAATACGCTCATAAACTCCAAACATAAACACCGCCCCCGCAGGTTACAAAAGAAAGCAGTACTTACAACACTTTGTGCCACAGCTCTGCACTGTTTATACTTACAGCCAGCCATGAAAATAGAGCACATGTAGGCACACACAGCCGTGGAATCTCCCTGTAAAAGATGGTCTTGAGTTACCTTTGTGCATTAGCCTTTCACTTGGATTTAAAACAAAAAAAAAAAGATTTTTTTTTACTTTTTCTAAAGGTCATGTGGAAAATAAAGGCAAAAGAAGCTCACAACAGAAAATCAATGCTCTACTTGGACCTTTATGTGGTTGATATGATAGGCACAGAGGTCCTCGTCAGGAATAAACTGACCTTTAAATCCCAATGTACGGTATATGGTTTATAAACCATCTTTATATTACATATTATATTTGTAGACATGGGGGTATTTTAACTGTATACCAGTGAGGCAGGACCCTTAATATCATATTTATATAGAAATATTTGTGAATCTATATATCTATCTTTTTTGTAGTAAAAAGGGTCAGACAAATGCAATATTTTATTACTGTGCACATCGCACTATTCTCATGCTGTATATCCTTTCTTACAAGAAGTAATGTTGTTATTGCAACAACAACAATGATAATAATAACAATAATACTAATACTACACCTACTACTACTACTACGACGACTACTACTACTACTACTACTAATAATAATAATAATAATGAGTCTGAATCTATTTAGCCTGGAACTAAGAATAATTAGGAGGGTCTTGATTGAAGTCTTTAAAATCTTAAAATGAGCTTACACTGGATACACTTACAACAAAAAGAACATACAGTTAAAACAGATGAACCTGTATTAAGATTATTCAGAGGAATATGTTAAGAAATTCCTAATAATATTTGTTCTGAAGCTGCGTGATATGTATTACTTAACACAAGGAGATAAGGAAATGTATTTCTGATTCAGTAAGATGATGATTCTTCAATTTGTTCCTTGAAATTTGACACATTTTGACCTATGGAACGATGTCAATTGTACCAAACTTCCACTGACACTGTCCAGGGTTCCAAGCTTGAAAGATACATTTAAAAAATCTAGAACATTATAGTGCGATGACATAATGCTTACATCACAAGAAAAGATTCTAGAAAAATAACGTTCCAATCCGAGTACCAAAAGTTTTTGCAAAAAAAAACCATAGGTAACTGTAACCAATACTTTAAGCGCAGTACAAAGACCAGGACCAGAGGACACAGTTGGAAATTAAGGTCACAAACGTAAATGTGTTGCGGCAGGTAGTCTTTGCTAAACTGCAACACACAGTTCATAGAGTTAAAAATCTAGATGACATACAGTGCGTGGATAAGCTTACATAACACTTGAATTACATATATGGCATCAGGAGATAACATCCTTCAAACCTTTTCTTTATCTCCTCAAGACATTAAATGAAAACATACACCATGAAGGTGATCTTCGAAATTTTCTAATTGGTTACCTGATATAAATCGTTGTCCAGGTTGTCCAAACTCTTTGCCAGCAGATTCTTTCCTTTTGCAGACATCTGTAATAAGAATATTCAATCGCTGGCAGAGACCATATGTAACTACAGCTAATGATGGCAACTGCTGCTAGGCAAAGGTGTATTATAGTGGAAACCGAAGGTAATGTATTTCTAGGCATGTGAAGCACCTAATTGAGTTCAATTAGTTTTTCACTTTCACTAAACTGTTACTGTGGCTTGGGCAGAGTTCGCTTTGGGTTTGTCTGATGATGAGACAAGAAGAAGGTTTCAGCTCAACAGACAACCTTTTAAATACTGGTCAGGAGCTGCAGGGAGAATTAAAGAACTAAGCCTCATGTAATTATGCAGTGCCTTTTCTGAGTAAAAATGACCAGTACCCTTGGATGTGTCACGATGTTGCAAGGATTTGGCAGATATGTGTCACATCCTCCTAATCTAATAATTGTTTCAGGTGGAGTTGTAGTACGTATAGCCTCCTCTGCTGGTGTTAAAACACCAGTGGAATAGACACCACCAGTGCCAACAGCTTCTCTATGGAGGTGTGCTGTTTTTTCGAAACTCATCTCGTTTTGACGTGTTCTGTTACCTCTGCCCAAATTTGTTTTCTTTGTTTTCGTGAAGCACTTTTTTTCTCCAAACAATGTCTCTTCATCTCTGCATTTGCCGCAACCTCTTCTCTAATAATAGTAAGTTCTTGAGTGGAGAATGTTGGCTTTCTTTGCCTTTGTTTTTAGTCCCACAAGCCTATACTACCACAAAATAAACTTTACCGTCAGCTCTGGAGCAAGAACATTTAAAAGTACATTTAAATACAAAATGTAATTGCCTGTTGGAAACTTCCTAGTAATACACTTTAAAATGACTAGTAGACCAGCTATAGTGCAGTTACCCATAATATAACAATATAAAGTTGTTGTTATCACTCACAAGAGCTATATTAGTAGAGAAGGAAGTCACACTTTGACTTATTTTAATCAAGTTGTGATGAAAGTTATGATGCTATACTGTACAGTTATACCATGATGGTCAACATAATATCTAATACCACATATTACAGTACCTCACTTCATAGTTTTACTGATCCTCAAAAAAAAAAAATCATATTTTACTTAAACAAAACAACATATGCAAACAAAAACAACCTTCAAACATATCCGAGCCCAGTGGTTTTGTCGAGACTATTTGAGTACCAGACAAATATACCTGTAGATGAGAGTTCACCATTTCTAGAATGCACCGATCTGGCGAAGGGTAGAATTCCCAGCCTCTTAAAGGGATCTTGCTGTTGTAAGCCTTTGCCAGATCACGACCTAAAAGAGAAAAAACATGCAATACGATATTTTAAACATTAATCATGCTGTCACCGATAGCCACCCAAAGCTATGCTTCATGTGCAAGACTGGGAAATGTTGTAAGACAACCAGCACATAGAACTGTGCGACACAACCAGCAACATAGCACTAAATGAGAATTGACATTTCTTACACAAACACGTATTTAAGAATGCTTTATGACCAGCGGAAAGGACATTCTTGATGTGCAACTTGTATGCATCCATTCTCTTTTTTTTAATTTAAAGAAATGACATATTTACCTGGGAAAGGCTCTACTTCAGGCTGTGGACATGCTTCAGGTGTTGGAGAGACATCGGATCCATTGATTCGACTGGACAATGCTTCCAGGTCTGTAAAAAGAGCCAAAGTGGAACCTTAAGGTGGATCTGTCTTTTTGCTTGTAGGTGGCACCTCTGGAGTCCACTGCATGACAAACAGAAAATGAGTTATACAGTGAAAAGGTTTTTCTGGGTCTGCAAAAAGAGCAAAAGAGCAGAACTGCCTGGGGGACCTCTGGAGTTTATCATATGAAAGGCAGAATTATTATTGTTATTATTATTATTATTATTATTATTATTATTATTTATTTCTTAGCAGACACCCTTATCCAGGGCGACTTACAATTGTTACAAGATATCACATTATTTTTTTTACATACAATTACCCATTTACACAGAAGAAGTAACCGTTTGTTAAAGAATTCTTGTTTTGGGGCTCCTGAGTCGCACATCCGGTAAAGGTGCTCCGTGTGGAGTGCAGGATGCACCCTATAGCCTGGACGTCGCCGGTTCAAGTCCAGGCTTAACTTACCCATTTATACAGTTGGGTTTTTTACTGGAGCAATCTAGGTAAAGTACCTTGCTCAAGGGTACAGCAGCAGTGTCCCACACCTGAGATTGAACCCACGACCCTCCGGTCAAGAGTCCAGAGCCCTAACCACTACTCCACACTGCTGATAGCAGAGTTTCCAGAACTGCAACACCTTGTTTATAGCAACAATACCCCGCTTGAATATGACTGTTTGTGTTACGTATAAAAACTGCAATTTGCATTAAAAATATTTACTGTATAGCAACTGCACATTAGATCTGCACATAGTGCAGCATAAATAAAAAATACGTAATAGTCAATATTTCATAGCTAGACACATTGGGTGCAGTAGGATTTTGGAGTTAGCAGCTAAGTGGATGGCCTCCTCCACTCGCTGAACTGTAACGTAACCAACATTTGATTGTGAGGATGGGAGGGCTTTAGCTGTAAGAACATGAAACAGCAACACAGGATGCTGGAGATAAAAGAATACTACTAGGTCAACCCAGGACCATTTACAGTATTCCGGTCAGCCGTGGGGCTATGAATCAGAAATTCTTTCTCATTTTCTAAAATGTAATTTGCATTCTAAATATGCATGATCCTGGAGGGTATGCACTTTGTCATCTTGAAGAGCAACTGTGTAGTGAACTGCAGGGTCTTTAAGAGTGACAGGAAGTTTAAAAATCTAGACTGGACGTGCTTCATGGGATTAATGATGGCGTGCAAGGTCTTTTACTTCACTTTCATCTCAGGTCGAGTATGGTTATGGATAGTCATGAAAGAACTGGACTGCATAGGAATGTAACCAGCATGTTAAGCTTGTTTTTAACCTTGTATGTATTTATTTCACCTATTTTTAATTGAAATGGCTAATTTATAATCTTTACATTTTCTGGGGGGGCCCAAAACAACATTTTAGCTGTAGAGCATATCTCTGAGTTAGATGTGCTGAGCAATATGTGCATTTTTTTTTTATCTAGAAAGATGACTTAATAGAAAATATAACATTATAAAATGTTAATCTGATCAAATGTGATGCTGCCTCCCTGTTGGGAGAGGATTCATTGGATCCCCCTAGTGGACAACTCTGGGCACTTCCACTCAGGGAGATTGCTGGGTGGGTGGGTGCTGGTGGTTGAATCAGCTGGCTCCTGTTTATCACTTCCTGTTGGGAGTGTGGGCATATCAGATCACTGAGGATAGACAGGCCTCAAAACCTGACTGTCAAAACAAATTCAAATTAGAGACTCTACACCATCAACAATAATAACATTTCAAGACAAGCAAACGGAACCACTGAACAACCTGTTGTGCTTTTAGATGTCTCTCATGGAACACTATGGGAATACAGATGAAAAGGAATGAAAAGCAAATTAAGCTTCAAATTATGTTACAGATCAGCAAGGGTACCTGACTCAATGTAGTTTTAAGATACAGTCTGGTACAGACTGTTTTTTTTTTTTTTTAAAAAACAAGCACCTCATTCAACACACATTCAATTTTCCTTGTTTTACCTTAAAGGGAATTGAGCAGAGTAGCTTGTCATCAGAGAGCTGCAGCTGGCTGGTGCGCTCCCAGGTGAACCAGATATCATGTGCAATCAGCTTCCACAGTAAGTTAAGTACCTAGGGGGTAAATCAGGCACAGTCTCACAGCACAGTCCATGTCCTCTGGAACAAAATACAGTCAAAGATCACCCCTGTAGATGAACAGAATAATGAGGCACATCCACACTGGGAGAGGTGACCTCAGTGACTGCCACCCAAATGCATGTACTGGCAAAATCACTATTATATGGACTATGTAAATATTTAAATACTAATTAAAAGACAACATAAACAAATCTGTAATGCTCCCTGCTTTCAATGAACGTGTGGATTTGATATACAGGATCCTATCACAAAGCCTAAACAATTGGTCATGCAAAAGTTGTTAAAGAAGCCAATCAAATAGACTTTAAAACAGACTCATGATTTTAAGCTTTTAAATCAAGAATTTCTAAGCAACGCACATCAAACAGTTTTTGATGTGCGTTGCTGGTTTGAGATTAGTTAAGTGGTCACATCTCTTACAGGCTAATATAAATATATGCATTGTTGTCAATAGAACTCAACTTGAATAAGCAGACATCTGGTTTAGGACCAGGTAATTTTGGGTTTTCTGTATTTTAAAGCAACAATCGGACAGCCATCTGAAACTTTTGCTGCATGCCTACTTCCAAACCTGACTAATATCAACAAAGGGAACGTTAAGCACTGAATGGAAAGTTAAATAAACAGTTAATTAGATTACATACACATTCATAGTTTCTCCTGGCAATTGCACGGCAATTGATGTTGTCATTTTCACAGATGATTTTGGCTTTTTTTTAGTTCTTCCACAAACCATTCTACTCTGGTAATGACCTGTTGAAGGGTCAGTCCATCCATACTTTGCATTCTTCTCAGTGACTTCCCAGTAAAACCTTAAATCAATCATTTAAACTGGAAATGTGCTGCTAAATGTAATATAAATGCTGTTTAGTTTTTATTGTGATTATAACCTGGTAATACCTGTTATATACAATGCTGTGCAAAAGCCTTAGACATGTTGCTCTTTTCTACTCTGATGCATTATGAGCATCAACAATTTACTCAAAGCCTCCACTAGTGTTTTCTACTATTATAACAACCTTGACTTGCATAAAGAAGGAAAAACATTGAGTGAAATAGCTCACATCACTCGATTTTCAAGGTGTGATATCCGAAGCACAATCAACAAGTACAGAGAAACATCATCTGTAATTGACAAACCCAGCACTGGAAGACCCAAAAAGCTGTGTAAGAAGAATGAGCAATACTTGAAGATAATATCCTTAAGGAATACAAAGAAGACAAGCATTGAATTGACAACAGAACTGGCAGAAGGCACAAGTGCTGTTGTCCATCCATCAACAGTCCAAAGCACCACTGACCATTGTTCCATAGTCCAATTTCTGTGTTCTTGTGCATATTTTAGCCTTTTAGTCTTGTTACCCTTTCTTAAAAGAGGTATTCTTATTGCAACACATCCTTTAAGTCCTGATTTCAAGAGTGACCTTCGTACTGTTGATTTTAGTAAATTGTTGATGCTCATAACGCATCAGAGTAGAAAAATGCAACATGTCTAAGACTTTTGCACAGCAGTATATATTAGAGATTTAAAATTTTTTAAAATAGCATTTTATATATATATATATATATATATATATATATATATATATATATATATATATATTGTGAGATTAAGAGTGTCAAAGGGGTTAGAGACACAGAACGACTAGGAACTACAATTCCCAACAACGGGGCAAACATACCGTGCATGACGGGTAACAGCGGTAGCTTTAAAAAGCTGCGGGAATCAGCTAGAGGGGAGAGCGAGAACAGGTGCACACACGAGCCGTGGGACGGGAGAGTACCTAACCCAGACGAAAGTGGGCAGCGGCATTGGGAGCGAAATTGGGAAATTAACCAGTGGTAAATCAGAGGAGTACAATTGTAGCACTCGTTTCTAAAACGGTACAGCGTAGTGGGACATTCCATTGAAGCAATCTTGCGGACTACCTTTGTCACCAGTCGGAGACAATCATTGTTTCTACAGCGGGACTGTGCACGGTGGTTTTACCTTGGAAACAACACGGCGGACTACAGGCTTCCCTGCATCGGAGCAACTCAGAGAACACTGACCGCTGTAGAGTGAGTACGCTGTGTTGTACTGTTGATATGGAAGTACGGGACTTGTGTGTATGTAAACAGAGTGCTTAAAGACTGTATCAAAAGCCCACGAACTGGGCAAGTGATTAACCCAGGAGAACTGTGTTCGGCTGGAAGAGTTGTGTACAAATTACGCAGGGACACAGAAAGGGTGATTTAAATGAAAACAACTTTATTGTATGTCCGGGGAACAGTGGAACCTGCAACAAAAGAGAGGCGAGAGTTAGAGAACGCTCAAGTGCTCACTGTTTTGCACCTGTATTAATTTTATTCTACACAGCAGTGTTATTACTTACCTTTACGAAAGGTTGGCCGGGTGTTGTGGCCGCACTATACCGCAAACAGGCTTCCGGGGCCGTCGGGATTACAAACCTGTGAGTAGGACGGGGACTACCACAACTCCACAGCGCCATCTGGTGGATGTCCGCGACAACCTGGAAAAGAGAAAGAAGCCACAATACCAAGCCACCAACAAAGAAACTTGGATACAGCAAGCCATCTCTTACCTGAGGGTTTTGTTCCACAAAAAGTCCTGGACTGTGTTTATTTGAGTTGTGTTATTATTTGTCTTGATAATTGGAACTTCTGTGTGTTCATTTGTAGAATATAAGAGGAAAAGGAAAATCATTAAAACCGAAATCTCCTTGGACCTGGGTCTCTGTCACGTTCTTCTGCACCAAAACAGGCACTACGTACACATCTCATACTTACGTGGACTTCACCAGTTCACAATATATATATATATATATATATATATATATATATATATATATATAAAATGCTATTTTAAAATTTTTTAAATCTCTAATTTCAGTATTAATATCTTAAGCCCCTTTTACACTGGCTACCCGGGTCACAATCCCGCGTAGTGTGAAACCAAGTGCCTGGGTCGTACCTGGGTTGACCTGGGTCGCAGCGACCCACTTCAGGGATGTGGGTTGACACGCTTTGACCCAGGTTGAGCGAGACAAAATGCATGACGGCTATTAGTAAGCTGACGATATAACAAACAGCCGCCACGCCTGCGTGAAGGTTTCACTTCCGCAGGGAACATTTCTGTTTATTCATATTTTTGTTGATTGAGACACACCATGAGCTAGACTGCAGCAGGGATAAAGAAACATTTGCTCTAATCAACATTTGGGCCGACGGTTCAATCCACAGAAACTTAGATGGAAGCATCTGTAGCAAGCTGCTTCCGGGGCATTTACATGCGCATTGTGTACTTGTGTCTGTCACCTAGGTCAACCCTGCTTTATCAAAAGCAGTGTGAAATCGCGTAGTGACCTGCATGACACTGGTTCCTGACCCGGGTAGGCTCCAACCTGGGTAAAGCATGCCAGTGTTAAATATTACATTGAGTAAAGGGGTGTGATTTGAATTTCAGTAATGGTACAGGTTATGCTTGATTTACTTGCAGAAAACAACTTCTGTGAAGATAAGTATTGTCATCTACTTTATGAAAAAAATGCAAACCATATAAAGAAAGTAAGATTACAACACCTCATTCAATTGCATAAACCTCATATGTGCAGCTCAGAATAGGTTTCAGAATAGTCTACAGAATAACAAGAGATTTAAACCAATATAGAAATGAAATCCTGGAAGAGTTTCTCATTACTTTAAGATTAAGAAAATCACAGAAATGAGCTGTTAGAAGTCTTTGTAAAAATCCACATGTAAATTGATTCTGCCTTGTTTAATCTTGTATGTGTGATAGATGTATTTTCTGTTTCCTGTCTCATTGAGCTACAATAGCTATTTATTGTATTGTTTTGAGATGTATAGCTGCAAAGAGACTGACTGGATTGAGTTCAGACATTGAGTTCAAACACACTATTGATAACTTCGCTAATGTGACGTCATTGTACACTTTTTTGAGTATGAATCAACATAGGAGCTGAAGCCTGGTACTGCTTGCACTGTGATAAATACATTTGCAAATGTATAAAAACAAAACAAAAAGTATTGCAAATAACATTTTATCCAAACATACAATTTGAAAGCAGTAAAACCAGGGGTGAAATACTCAACAAAAAAGTGCAGGTACTCATATGTGCAGCCGGTACACAAATACAAAATAAGCCTAATATAACTGATAAAATATAACCAGTTCATCATAAACAAAGAAGCTGAAAATACTGAAAGCTTTGTACCCTTCTGCATGTATCACTCAGTCATGTACTGTAATATAACACTTAAGTTAAACCTTAAATGATAAGTATTAAGAAATATTACACTTTGCAGTAACTGCTGTAGACAGGGAGTTTTGTTTCAACATATCCTAAGGGGGGATGTTATGCAAAATGTGTATAAAGAAACTGTGCTATGAACAAATGATACAAGTCAAACAATGCACAATATGGGGTGAAATACACCTTTATTTTGGCACTACTCGAACTAGAACATATATCCGTTATTTATTTTTTGCAGATTACTTATTCTACAATATATTATGTGTGCTTCGCTGTTATGTTTCTGTGTTGATGAATTATACTATGATCTATTCCAGAAAAAAAAATATTAGTATATTTCTGGCAAAAACAGTATAAAAGTAGACATCAGGTTATTATTATTATTATTATTATTATACCTGGCATTGTGGTTCATACACAATAACAAAGTGACAGCATGTTCATAAAGTAATATCATTACTGCGGTTTACGTATGCCTTTACACGCAAGTGAAAACTCAGATTTAACTTAAACTGTAGAAAAGGGGGCATTGTACATTTACATTCCTCTTAACAGAAAATACTAGGATCACAACAAAACAAACCTTTGATCACTGTATTTAACATTTACCTTGCAAGTTGTGCCAGTGTTTGGAAAGCCTAAAAGTACACCTGCATCCCAAGACTTGTTTGCCAAATCTGAAGCAGCACTTCATGTTAATCCCTACTGTCTCACCCATCACTTTCCATTTTATAAATCGGTGCAAGACAAAGCACGTTATTTCTAATATTTATCAACTGTGTAATTTATGGTGGAAAGTAACGTGAATTATTGCCTTCAAATTCATGTGCAGCAATGGTCATTTGAATATTGTGATAGTTTCTCCAAATTTAAGATTATAATAATTACTCCAAGCAGCTGTTTTCATGTCTCACTGCTAAAGTCTTCTCTCGTTGATCAACCAATGAACACTGAAACAAAGCGAAATGGGCAGATTTGTGACATGCCAAAATGAAATCTAATCAGAATGCAAGCTCGGCCAATCAACACGCAGTGTTTATACTGACTTTAATGGTGTCCATTAGCTAAGAGACAGAGAAGCAGTATTAGGGAACAGAATGCGAGCAGCATGAACTGTGCTGAATGAAAGCACATTTGAGAAACAATGCGCTAGTGTGAATGAACCGAATGTATCCACGTTGGATGAAAAGCAGATGAAATAAGTCCCGCTACCCAGTACAGGCATTAAAATAAGATCCGGTATGGAGTATCGGCCAAATTTCACCCCTGAATAAAACAAACATATCTTGATTTACTGTTAATGGTGTTTTATTTTTTCATAGAATAAAGAAATTAAAAATAAACCTAAAATAAACATGTCTGATTTGCGTGATAATGACATGAACAATGAATGAAACGACTGCATTGAGGAAATGCACAGCAATAAAGCCAATATTCACCAATACTATGCAATCAACAAAATACATAAGTAAGAGTATAATACATATGTCATCTTACAAAACAGTGAGTGTATATATATTTTTTTCTTTCTCGTTTACAATACACATTTTCTGGTCTTCAGTGTACAGAAAAAAAAGTTAGAACCCCTACAATATACATACCAGGTATAGTTATGATGCAGCAACAATAGTTTTCTTTTCAACAATGCTTTATCATATTTTAACAGAATTGCTGGTTAAAAATTGCTTGCTGCATCTGTGTCAGAAAACCTAATCTGATAATCAGGGGAAACTGTGTCATCCCCCTTCCTCCCCCCCTCCTCTCCCTCTCCCTCCCCCCTCCTCACAACCATGTTATTTGGAACCAGAAGGGAAGTAGATACATTTGGAAATCCATGTGATGTAGGACTACTACAATACAGTGAACAATACACTGCCCCTTCTTATACTGGGAGCCATTTGTCAAGTTACTTGCTTCCCTTGGACTGATTGTCTTGAATTTTCTGAAGCAGATATTCCATCTGTACATTCAGGTTAGGCTGTCCCTTTTTAGTCTTCCTGCTCAATATTTGATACGTTTCCATTTTCTTTTGCTTGTATATCCTCAGAGCCTCCTGTCTTTGTTGTTTGTTCTTCTCTGCCTCCTAGAAAAAGACAAAAGAAAAAAATACCATCAGGTATAGTAAGTCATAGTCGATTGATGTTCACTGTGCAACATAAGCAGCTTAAACAATTGAGATCAGCAACCAGGAATAAATGTAACTATTTAAAAAAAAAGCTTATTTAAATTGCAGCATTAATCTTTTGGCAAATATAAGCTTACAGTTGGGAATTAAAAAGGAAATGAACAATTTAAGAAGATTACAAACCTCAAGTTATAAGTGATCAATTTCATACAAAACACCTGCACGGTCCCCCTAGGGACATCAATCCATAATTACTGTAAAGAAACCGTCCTTACGTCCTAAAACAATGACCTAAAGCAAGTTAAGTTTTTTTTTTTTTTTTTTGCAAACTAAACGCTGTCCAATTACTTTTAGCAGTACTCAGTTTGTGATACTGTATTTCAGAATACAGGACAAGGCTCACAAGGTCGCCTATTTGTAGGTACTCACCCGTCTCTTTTGGGCACGCTTGGTCTGGATCCGTTCATACTCCTCTTTCGTCTTTTGGTATGACGTCTTCTTGAATTTCTGTTCTTTTTTATCAGGTCTGAAATGGAAATAGATAGAAAACTTGCCGTCTGTTACGTTTTATCAACAGTGAATTTATAACACTAACAAATGTTTACACAGATTGGTGATCTCTCTGTTCAATGTTTCTCTGAAGGAGGTGGTGCAGTCACAGTGCATACCTCTTGGGCTCAGTATCAGAAGTAGTCGAAGTAGCCGCAGTAGTTGTGCTTGCAGGAGTAGCTGCCTCTTCTGGCAAGGGGTTCACATCTCTCGCTCTCCTTTCTTTCTTCTTCTGCTGTTCCTCATTCTTTATCATTTCTTCCTCTGCCAGATACAAGTGCTTCAGATGCTCCGGGTAACTGTCCGTGTACTGCACCACTGGTTGGGATTTTGCTCTCCTTTCCTTGCGCAGCAGTTTCTTGTATTCATACTGAACCTTCTGTTTTCTATGGAACGCAAAGCCCTGTCCTGAGCAGAACATTAAGACATTTTAAGATACAATTCAGAAAGGCACGATGGTTTCCTCACACACTGCTGAACTTGAAATAGACCAGGAACCACATCCCAAATTATATTAACCAAAAGATCTTCAACACTGGAACAACTGGGGACGAGTGAAGCTGCTGCTAACGCTATTATTAAAATAAATAAAATAGATAAATAAATAAAAAGTAATTCGGTGTGCAATCCCCAAAGTTAGATTGCGCGAGGGAAACCTGTAACTAAAGTTCTGTGTCTGCAGTCAATCTGCGTTCTCAGAGAAATACAATACATATAGTACAGATCAGATTAGCAAAAGCACTGTAACTGCTCCTGTCTGTACATATATAATAGCGATACTAGTACGAAACAGCAGCAGACAGTACAAGTTAACACGTACCTTCTTTCACGCTACCAGCAAACGTTTTATCTGGTGGTATCCATTTACGTTTCGTTTTCATGATAGCCGAGGAAGGAATCTGTCCTTTGTTTTTATAAGTATGGTGGACAGGAAATGCTGCCTTTTTCGTGTTTTCTAATTTGTCTGCTGATGCCATATTCCAGACAACTAATCAACAAAACACGTTTAAACAACCACGCCGTCCTTCGGCTTCTTCTGATGAATTTAAGTCGCAGGTTCTGTGCGTCATCACATTTAGTTCAGACATTACGCGTGAACGCAGAACCCAAAGGGAGACATATTTGTTGTGGCAAAATGCACCACGTTGGTCGGCCATTCGGAAGACCGTGAAGCAAATGCATTTCGGTACTACCAACATGACTTCTAAGAGGCGTCATTTAAAAAAAAAAAATCTGTATGCTATTACTCGGGCTTGGCTGTATTCGCTGTTCCATTGAAGCCGCAGCTTTAGAAGGTTCCTGCAAAAAGTAAACTGAATTTAAAAATGTTATCATCGTTAATAGGTGATATCTCTATCGAAACTGTGAGAAATAAACTGGATGCTATTCAAAGATTTCTCAGTGTCTCGCTGAGGATATCAAACGCTCACACTGTCGATTTTTATACCGAGGATGTTTGGAATGAGTTTGTAGCTGTCCCACCTGAAAGCGTCTTGGCGGTAATCACAGGCTGCAACCAGCAGACGGCGCCAGTGCCTGTAGAAGAAGGTAGGTGGCCCACAGGTCAGGACTTTCTCAGACCAGAGGGTTGTGGTTATATTTAAAATACCAAAGATGAAAAACGCAGTGCTGATAGAACATTATCCTTCTAATTTGAATGTGCTTTCAAGGCAATCAAGAGTAGCTCGCTCTGAGCCCAGACAGAAAACCCTTAACATTACAGCACGTCTGAGATCATCTTGCAATGCTTCTAGACAACACTTGTACACTACAATCCACTCAGCCACTGTAAAGGGATATTTCATTTTTGACAACTGGCGATGATCAAAGTACATGCATATTGAAAGTGAATGTGAGCAGCTTAGATTCCACGTCTCCCACGAATGCTTCACACTGCAAATTTGTTTCATGCATATGGTCATACAGTTTGCTAATACTATATATTGTGTTAATTGTTATTATTTAAACAGAAAGCAGCCTGTGTTTCTGTGGTTTCGGTGATGACTCTCTAAAGTTAGTGGATGTGGCCAGCTTTCTTCAGGCAGCGAAAGCCCACTCCCTGCCGCATCTTCAGGTGTGCACGTCGCTGGAGGATTTGCTGCAGGGGCTACAAGGAGAGGGGCGGGAAAGCACAGGTAGTGACATGGATGTCCCGTCTGTGCATCACTCTTACATTTTCACACATTTCTGGAGACGCCACCCATAACTTCATAACACTCAATGGGAATTATAAGAAACACTTAGAGAAACCTAGTAAACTAAGTCAGACTTACTGTAGTTCCTCATGAGGATTAACATGTACAGAGAAGCGCGTATTCATCCATTTATTGAAAGTACCTGAATTTTTGGGTCTATGGAGACCTCTCTGTCTGCTTATGAAACATTTTTAAATGGAAATGTTGGGTGTAGAGCATAGCTATGTTTCATAATGCTGATAGCTCTGATTTTGTATTTACTGTGTGACGTTTTCAGAACAAAGCGGTAGCTTTTAGTTCTAAAGTGGCATTGAAGCAGTATGTGAAATAGGCGCACCAGCGGTGTGTAGTCCTCTATTTAAAGGATATCAGGCCGAAGTTAAGGAACTGTACAGTGTTCAGAATGAGAGGTTTCTAATGGAGAATTTGTCAAAGTTATTAAAGCACGCCCTGATATATGATGGAGTCTAGGCATTAGGTTTTATACTATTTGAAGATTCAATATTTGTTCTCTCCTTTGCATGTCAGTGTCCGTTATACATATTGTTGAGGTGCGCTCTTATTTGCAAGATTGGATAAGCTCAGAGGCTGTAGTAGTACACGTCAGAGCCTGCATACACAGACCACAATACATTGATCTAAAATGCCTGTATTGTTATATAAATGCATTTGAAATATTGCAATTTTCACGTTTTAACCACGACTAAGTTCCTAGTTGAGCCAAAGCAACAGCACATCTTTGGCAATAAATGTAACTAGTACCATCCCTTCTAGATAAAGCCGTGGGAACAGACGACTTTATGAATGACAAGAAATCCCATGAAGTTAAAGTCATGTCAGAACTGGTGGCAAGTTTAGCCAAGTACTGCAATATACAGCAGGTAAGTGTTTCTTATACTGTGATCTACTTGCTTCAGATAAGCCAAGTGCCAAGATTCCACATACCTTTCAAATATCAACACTCAGTTCAAAAGAACAGAGAAAAGAACACTGATTAAGCACTCAGACACTTTATGTTCTGTAGTTATGAATTCTTAGGGAAAATGGCTTTATTTTGCTAAACCTCTATGTATGTAATGATGACAATTTGTGTACAGCACCAACAGATTCTGGTCTGTAAACATTAAACAAAAAAACAAAAAAAATCTTTGTCCTTGAAGAGGATATGTATTGACTACATCATTATTTCAGCACATTTTCTTCCCCCTTACCTTCTTTAGGTGATAGACCTTGGGTCTGGCAAAGGCTACCTGTGCTCCTTTCTGTCGATGGAGTACAGCCTGAAGGTTTATGGGATAGACTCATCAAGCACCAACACCCACGGTGCCAATGAGAGGAACAGGAAATTAAAGAGGTATTCGAAAGCCTACCAAAGGACACGAGAGCCAATGATACAGGAAACTGTATCAGAGATACAGGAAGACCACAGCAGCATGAATGAGGCTGGGCTAACTCCCAGCGAAAAGGTACAAGAGCTGTTTGTCCTCATGGATAAAGCTGCTCTAGATGGACCTGCTAGTTCGTTGGACTCCCCAGAGCATACTGTTAAAGTGGGAGGGGAGAACATTACTGGAGCACAGTCGGAAACAGAGGACTTGGAAGCAGATGGCAGCCCATTCTTTGGTATCTTGTCAAGTGAAGTAGTGGAATTACCTACCCCACGGAAAAACCCAGCAGAACTGAGCAGCGAGGAGAAAGAGAGAAGGAAGCAAGAGAATTTAAAGAGAAAGTCCAAAACCAGAAGCGACAGCAGCTTGTATTCACCTCTGACCTCCTACGTTACAGCGAAAACAGAACTCCAGGAGATCATATCAGACATGGAGGTTGTAACGGCTTGTGTGAAGTTTAAATACTATATGTGTTGTGTTGTCTGCAGTGTGTATATATATATATATAATATATGTGTATATATATATATAAGTTGCTGAAGAATTGTTTTACAGTATGTGCCTGTTCTGTGGCACAACTGAATGAAATATAGCTGTCTTCATTGATCTTTGTTACTGTTAAAGTAGGAATCTGATTAATTCTAAGAGTATACAACATAATGTGTAAATGCTTGAAATATCCAGTTAACTCTGCTATCTGGTGCAAGAAAGAACTGTATCAAAATCAAAGTAACCTACAGGTTAATAACACTAGGGTGCAGATTTCTCAAACTGTAAAGCAGCATGTGATTATTGTGTTAGTGCTTTGCTTCTGCACCACTGAAATGAAATGTTGAAAAGTAAGTTGGAATGAAAGGACATTTGCAAAAAATATCTCTGATCTTTTAGGGCAGGGGTGTCAAACTCATTTCCTGGAGGGCTGCAGTGTCTTCTGGCTTTCGTTCCACCCGAGCTCTCGGTTACTTAATTGGTCTAATTATTTGATTAACTGAACACATTTAACACTTCTCTTCAAGTCTCAAAATGTTTCATAGGCAGTGTACCTTGAATCAAGTGCATTTTTAAAACCATCAACGGTAAAAGACCTTGAAAAATATTAAATATGTCCAATTGAATAAATAAATTGATCAATTATGTTAATTGAGAGCTTAAGTTGGAATGAAAACCAGAAGACCCTGCGGCCCTTGAGGACTGGAGTTTGACACCCCTGTTTTAGGTGATCAAGTTTGGATATTAAGTAGGTGTGTTGCCTCAGGACATACATAATTTCTCCTAATTTGTAGTAACCTGTATGTGTCACAAGGTGGCAGACTCTTTCACGTGGATGACAATACAAATGTTGCTTGCAGTAATTAAAATAAATACAATCAAAATGACCAAGTAGTGCAATAAGAAATAAATCTTGAGGACACTCTTTAATTTTATTTTGTGTTGGGATACTACACCTAATACAAGTCTCATTTTAAAGTACAGTAGATATGGGGGAGACCTTCACCCGCCAATCATTGTTATGGACTATACTGAGGTGGATTCAACCGTATTGTTGAATCTCTCTGCCTGTTTCTCCTGCATTAATTAACCTTCCTGCTGGCTCTAGAACTGAGTGCATGACAGCACAACATATAAAACCCCAGCCTCCCTCACCCATTTCTCAGGACAGTCTTTTAGCTCACATGAGATTGGAGCAACATCTGGAACCATGTGTATTTCTACACATTAGCTAATAAAGCACATTCATGAGTTCTGCTTGCAATGAGTGATTGTAAATTTGGTTGTATATACAGTATGTATGTATATATAATTTTAGATGTATTGTTGCTTCTGCTTGCCAGGGCTGTATCTCAAAGGGAATGGAATCTGTTATAATAAAATAAAATGAACTGTAGTTTTACTCTGCTAATATAAATCTTTTGTATTTTATTTTTTTTGTAGGATTCGGTAATGGTTGGCCTCCACACATGTGGTGACCTTGCCTCAAGCACGCTGAGGATATTCACCGCCAAACCCGAACTGAAGGCTGTGTGTAGTGTGGGCTGCTGTTACCATCTTTTATCAGAGGAGTTTGATTGTCCAAGACAAGGTAATATTCAGCTGTCTTTCCATATAATACAGAACACAGTGTAACACTGAGTGTCATGTTATATGTGGTTAGGATGCTGCAGTCATCATACATTATTATAAGTATTTGTTATTTAGAAAATCTAACGGTCATAAAGTTTACAGTACTGTTTTAATGCGTTTTCTCAACAGCTAGTCCCTGTTCAGATTAATCACAAACATTTCTAACATTGTTCTTAAGATCAACATAATTACAGATACAGTGCTCCCACTTTATTTGTGTTAATTTGTGCAATTTGTGTTATAATGAGAATGCTAGTGCAATGGCAAAGGAGGCTGTGTGGTCCAGTGGTTAAAGAAAAGGGCTTGTAACCAGGAGGTCCCCGGTTCAAATCCCACCTCAGACACTGACTCATTGTGTGACCCTGAGCAAGTCACTTAACCGCCTTGTGCTACGTCTTTTGGGTGAGGCGTAATTGTAAGTGACTCTGCAGCTGATGCATAGTTCACACACCCTAGTCTCTGTAAGTCGCCTTGGATAAAGGCGTCTGCTAAATAAATGAATAATAATAATAATAATAATAATAATAATAATAATAATAATAATAATAATTATGGGGCAAATGACCATACTGCTTTATAGCCTGTTCTGCGGTCTAAAGGGGTGCCTTATAATGAGGGAGTGCTGCATGTGCAACTATTCCTAAAAGCGTTCTTACTATTATTATTAGCAGTTTAAATGAAGAATTGATCCTTAATGTAAGTGTCTCATCAGAGACACTTACATGCATTGAAATGTAAGTAATGAGAACTCTCAGGACCTAATCCTTGTGTAACTATGGTTTCCATTGCTTTACAGGTTTCAAAGAGAAGCCAGCCTTTACTTAAATTTCAAGTAAGAATAGCAAAGCACTGGAATCCTGCATTCCCAGAACTCTTGAGCAGCGTTTCTAATATTAATCAAATCAGTTTTCTGATACAAAGCCCATGTCTTCAATGTTACAGTTTATTTGAATATCCGTCACAGCCCGCGTTTCTTTTTTTTTTCTCTCTGCATGCCAAGTCAGTCTATCTTTATTGTGCAGTTACACAGCGCTTCCTCCAGTTTCACTTGACGAAAATGCAACCAAAACAAAGTGAAGAGGCAAGCTACGGTAATGTAACAGTTAACCATTAAACAGTTTTAATACTGTGATGTATTTTATTTAAATCTGTGCTCTTTAGTTGTTTTTGTGCATTTTCATTTGCAAGTGAACTGTGACATTAGGGCCTTATTCGAACACTATATTCTGCAATTTTGAATACTGACTTTGGATACTGTTTTAAATCTGCAAACTGTTTTTTTTTTTTTTTTTTTAATAATCTTTTGCAAAATTGCATTACTTTTTACATTGTACGCAGTTCTGTGCCTAGGTAACAGTTTGATTTCATTTTGCTATTGGGTCCTTACTAGGGAATTTTACATAAAAATACGTACTGGATTTAAAAGTATGTACTGTATTACACTCCACATGTCGACTCTTTTGGCAAGTGATATTTTCAGAATCGTATCGTTCTGAATTAAAATACTACTTCTGTTGAAAATATAGTACTGTACCAACAAAACCAATACAGTACATCTAAATGGAAGCCTACTTATTTTAAAACAGTCCTTTCAGATATGTATTTTTGATATTGTATCGTTTTTGTGTTCCCTGAAAAAACGGGCAACGGTTGGAATGGGCCAAAATGAAGTAATCAGATATGCGTCACACACGTTTAATCGTCACCTAAAGTCAAAATTTTATAGGGTCGGATATGTGAGTACTGACTGTATACCCCTTCTTCACTGGCACATCCGACCCGTGAGGGCTTGGTACAGTACGGGTACGGGTGGTTCTCCACTGGGTATTTGTCGAGCCGAGTGAGAACCAAACTGTGAAACTCCAGCCTCACAAGACATCTGAATCCGGCTGCGAGGGGAGCCAAGCCAGGGGCGGGGTTAAGGATTTTCGTCATTATGTTGCATCAGTCAGTACACTCCAGAAAGAAAAACAACAAACATGCTGGGCAGTGAGTGTGATGAGAGAAAAGTACAGCCTTGGGACACTGAGGAGGTGCAGGCTCTAGTTTCTCTGTGGGAAGATAAGTGTTATTCAGGAAGATCTGGAGTCGTGCATGAGAAATGAGAAAGTTTATGCCTGAATTTCTAATGATTTGAAGCAAATGGATATAAACTATGGGTGCAGTACACTTAACTTAACACACTAAAAGGCTGTGTGGTCCAGTGATTAAAGAAAAGGACTTGTAACCAGGAGGTCCCCGGTTCAAATCCCACCTCAGCCACTGACTCATTGTGTGACCCCGAGCAAGTCACATAACCTCCTTGTGCTCCGTCTTTCGGGTGAGACGTAATTGTAAGTGACTCTGCAGCTGATGCATAGTTCACACACCCTAGTCTCTGTAAGTCGCCTTGGATAAAGGCGTCTGCTAAATAAACAAATAATAATAATAATAAAAAACACAAAATTCTACCAAATTTCTCATCCTTGACCTTTATTATATTAATATAAAGAAGAAAAAAAAAGCGAAAATAAAACAATTCTAAACTTACTTACAAAATATAGTCAAACAAAATACTGTACATCTGTACAACCACGGCTCTCGTTGCGCTCGCACAAAAAAACAACTGTCCTTAAACGAGATATGTTTGGCAAATCATATTTTTAAAACCTTCTTTTTTACCCTTCAACAGAACTAATTTAACTTTAGTAAGTTGATATAATCAGTAAAATTTGTTGATTATAAAGACATTCCTAAATATATTTACAAAATATAGCATTACGAGATACAGCTGTACCTTTGGTCCATTAATTTTTGAACACCATTTGTTTGCACATCTTTTGGCAAACTGAGTTCATTAATAACTATCTTTCATTGCATGTGACATCAGTAGAGCGGCCCGGCACTGCAGTGGAAAAACAACCCAGACTCCCCTTAACCGCACCGTGAGTTCTCGGTGCGGCCCTGGTGCGGTTCGGTTGTACAGTGGAAAAGAGGCATTAGATATTGCACTTAACTGCGGTCAGCCACCAACAGACAGCAGTACATCAATTTGCAAATCTTCTATTCCCACCTTCCCAACTGTTGGTGTTTTAGTCAGTGGTGGTCTGTAAGATGCAATCAAATTTGACTCCCACTACAGTATAAATGAAACACTAGAAACAGTTCTTTATGGCAGAGTGAAACTTTCATAGTATTCTAACCATCATGTGCTCATTTGAACCTAGTCAATTCTGTTTTCTTTTGTATACGAAAACACAGGTTTTTTATTTTATTTGAACCGTTTGCTCCCAGCAGCCTAATAATTACAGCCCTCAAGAGTGCAAACTAAATCAATAAAAATAATAATAATAATAATAAAAAGAGGACTAAATGTGAATTCATTTTTTCTCAAGGTTTACACAGCTTGAACGTAAACCCTAAAATTCAGATGGTATTTCATCAAACTGTTGTTGACCAGCTTCATGATAAATGGTTTCACTGTAAACTTTTTATTAACCTGAACGAAACCTAATTTATGATTTTTGGCCCAAATCTTTACCTAAACGAGGCTGAAACCATGCCTCGGACATCTCTTTGTAGCTGTTGCTGCAGTAGTACAAATATATAATGCTTGGCTGCTGTACCCTTCTATTGCTCTTGTGTCTCACTGAACACATTACTACAAGCATTCAACAAAAGCACAGCCTTGCTTTGATAAAGGAACCTGAAACGTTTCAGCTTTAATGCCAGCCGTATATTCTTGTTATTATTATTATTATTATTATTATTATTATTATTATTATTATTATTAATTTCTTAGCAGACGCCCTTATCCAGGGCGACTTACAATTGTTACAAGATATCACATTACTTTTACATACAATTACATTATTTTTTTACATACAATTACCCATTTATACAGTTGGGTTTTTACTGGAGCAATCTAGGTAAAGTACCTTGCTCAAGGGTACAGCAGCAGTGTCCCCCACTGGGGATTGAACCCACAACCCTCCGGTCAAGAGACCAGAGCCCTAACCACTACTCCACACTGCTGCCCTATGCCTCAGAAGGGTTTCAATTGTGAAAATAGGAGATTTTATTCCAGTAAAAACAAAAACACAATGTATTGTAGCTTGCAGCTTAGTATGACAAACATATTTAGGAGGATATTTATTTAAATTAGTTGAACCATTGTGCAACAAGAAAAGCATGCTTGTTTTAACAGCATAGTTATTATTTTGTTCTTAGGCCAGTGTGGTAGTTAGGTTGGCATCCTTGTGTTTGTTAGGTTGGCATCCTTGTGTTTGAATTGCGCAGACCACGTTTACAAAACGTGTGCCAACTATTTGCTGGCCAGACTTTACGTACTGTAATGTTACTGTATGGTTAGATGTGTGTTAAATTGTGATCCAAGAACACATCATAGCGATAAGTGCATTGTACTAGTCTGGTTTAGTCTGTGACAGGAGAAAATATCCCTGCTATATTTTTCTTTCTAAAAAACCCATTGCATTGAAGTTTCCAGTGTATACCGCTGATATTTTAGGATTACGTTATCTTTTATATGTAAAATGTGCTGTCTATTCGTTCCATTTGCATTTCAGACTGTCCTTGAAATTTAAATGTAAATCTTAATAATCTTTTCCCTTGCAAAGCAATGCATAATTGATGGGTTTCTAAACTAATTTCATGCCAGTGTAAATAATCCCTGCTACATTTAAGTTGTCACACAGGCCATGTATGCTTTTTGTAAATGTATTTTCTTGAACTTTTAACCAGTTCAATGTGGGCTATTTTTCATGGTTGATATCCAAGCAGGAATATGCAGACTATGCTAGCAGGTGGCTAAATGGTACATTGTGGTACATTTCCACACCAAGAAAACATGTAGTTATTAATGGCTGCCCTATTAACATCATTTGTTACAATGTGCCAATTGAAATTCATGCCAGTTTTATCTGGCAACTACCACACTGGCCTAAGAACAAAATAATAACTATGCTGTTAAAACAAGCATGCTTTTCTTGTTGCACAATGGTTCAACTAATTTAAATAAATATCCTCCTAAATATGTTTGTCATACTAAGCTGCAAGCTACAATACATTGTGTTTTTGTTTTTACTGGAATAAAATCTCCTATTTTCACAATTGAAACCCTTCTGAGGCATATTAAATATACAGTGGATTAACCAGTCACCGGTCAATGGATTGACATATTTTCTGGGATTTACTACTTGTGGTGATGGCTGTATTTTTAAAATTGCATATGACACTGCACTAACGATTTTGGATAGCCAATTTATTTTTGCTTGTAATAAATAGCAATTGTTTGTCATGTTGTAACAGCTGGTCAAGTCTAAATTTCAAGAGCATTAGGCGCTTGTAGATGTTTTTCGTAAAGCTTTTGCACTAGGAAGGCTCTGAAATCCAGATTTGCAATAAAGGAAGGTATTTGAGGTCTGTGGATAAAATTTGTGTGAATCAAACTGTTTGATATACAGACTTTATATATGTACGGTTAATCGGAATTCCTTTTCCAAAAAGTGCAGCGGGGCACAAGCACCTGTGTTGTCTCGTGCTTGAAAGCTGTGATCTTGCAGGCTAACACTGATGACTTGATTTAAGTCTCTGCAGAGGGTCAGAGCACTTAAACTTAGTGCTTTAGAGACACCTTACAAGCTCCCTGTCTCAATTATACGTAGCTCTGAAAGGTCCATTCAGACAAGCTGTGAACGTCCCCTCCTCCTCAAACCCCTCACCACAACCACAGAGCTTTACTCATAGCCCTGCAATGAAAGCTCTTGGAATCGACCTCAGAAAGTGCTGACACTGGAAGGCTACACTCTTACTAGGGCACCAGACTCGATTTATCAATGTGGCTGGCCAACTTACAGCTAATTTCAGCTGGGCACTGCCAAAGAAGGCGCCCTGTTAGGCCTCCCTGTTAGACTTCCCTGTTACCTGCCCTGGTCAAACCATCCAGTCTAGTCAGCTGACATACAAATGTGTGCCAGTCCTTTACATTGAAGCTTCAGAGTGGCTTTTTTAACTGGGTCTCTGTATCGTGTTACTTTTCTTCTTATTCAGCTTTTGAAAGCAGGCCATGCCAGATAGTATGTAGATGCACTGTTTTGCCAATCCACTGAAAGTTACCTCACGCAGACAGCTGCAGATGATCTCCATTCAGATTTTGGCACACAGGAGGGACTGTGCTTCAGCCTCTTCGAGTGGACTTTCGGATGAACTTGGCAGAGTCCTTGGTGAGATGCTGTCCATATGTGGAGTTATCTTCAGAACTGTTTAATCTGGGTCTGTTAAGAAAGATGGCTCAATCCAGGGTGGGTCTGAATGCTCAATCAGACCATTTGTATAGAATAAAACTTCTCATTTACTAATTTCTTCCCAACCAGTTTCTCAGCCAGTGCAACAAACTGTGTCCAGTACAGAAGAATGCCCATTAATTTTGCAGTTTTGTTTTATAAATGTAATTGTTGTATTTCAAAGGGAGGGAGGGAGGAGAAAGCTTACACCCTGTTGAACCAAGGTGGGACGACTGTCACAGAACATAGATATACCAAGTGATTCTAACAACATGAAGAGCACGTTAGTTAAGATACCTGTGATATTTTATACCCATACCAAGTTACTCTTTAACCCGCAGGTACATCAACAGTTTGTGTGTCGGTCCAAAACTTGTTTTCTTCATTATTATTAAGGAAACGGCAGCAAGTCTTTTCATTTTAAAGTAGGCTTTTTCTCATCCAACCAAAAAAAAAAAAAGGTTGTTAAATAACTGACTGCTTAGCTTTGTAAAGTCTCCTGATCAAGTTCATCATTGTAAGTGTTCTAGATATTACACATATTCTTTCATATTGAAACCTAGACGCATTGGAACTGGGAAGCTGTACAAATGGGACATGCTTATGCATGAATATAGGACCTCCTGTCATCCAAGACATTACTGTGGGGCACCTGTTGTGTGTATTTATTTTCCTTTTTTCTAAAACTTAGAATAACATAAAAAATGTAGCAAGCTTGTTAAGTTAGTTACAGATGCATTGCGTTGTACTGTGCAGTCACTTGGCAGCTGTGAAGATCAAACATATTTTAAAATATACATTTGGTTGTGTTTTTTCAGGTCCAGGTACCAAGAACAGGGTCTGTTTAGTGGTCCACATGGGTTTACCAGTCAGCATAACTAGCACTGCCTCTGTTAAAAATAACTTTTTGATTTGGGATTTCTCTGTTCCAAAAAATGAGAGAGAAAACAAGATTAAACAAAAGTAGTTGTAGTAAGACTCTCATCCAGTTCAATATTATACTGTTTGTTATGCAATACATGTATAAGGATATATTGTTGAAGATCTAGTGTTTTGAATAACTTTTTTGTATTTCATTTAGGTTTAAATATACTTTATTTTCCATACGTTGTTCTTGTTATATAAACAGAATACTTCATGACCATACATAGAGTGCTGTGTTTATTTCACTCGTGAGGATGGCAGTAAATAACCCACTTGCTTCCTTTCGGCAATCCTCCTTTGTGGAATAACTGCTGTACTCCATGAGCGTTCGTGGAGTATCCTCTGTATTCTATAACATTATTACTGGAGCTATAGTTTACCATTGACCTCCAAATTATACACTGCTTGTGCTGAATGATATACTTGCTGTAACCCACAGACCAACATACTGATTCCAAACCTTCCTTTTGAGACCGTTAGCAAAGAGTGGATCACACTGTTTTACTATATAGATGTCAAAACTATATGTGAAATATATGTGAAAATGAGAATTTCTAAAAGTATATGAGCAGAGCTGTTTTTTTTTTAATTTTATTTAATCTAAATAAAGCTACATCCGCCAGTTGAAATGATAACCCAAATTAAAAGCAGTTAGTTTAAAAGATGTACATATTTTATTGATAAAAGTATGTCTAAGTTTAATACCAAATAAATGAGCACTTATGGAGTGCTGTGTTTATTCTCCTTATGATGATGTCCTTACACAAGCCACTTGACCCCTACTGAGTGCTGGCTGGTTATTCTGAATTCCTCATTTAGTTATTAAATAGAGCAGCCCATGAACACCCAACTGTCGAATACAGGACACAATTGGTATTTTGAGTTGTTAGTAGTCACTGCAACATTTAATAAATAACACAGCTGAGTCTTGGGGTTTGGTGTAATCATTTTTACACTCTAAGCCAGGTCTTGTTCAATAGTCCCATCTAGTGCCTGACTCAAAACAGGCAGGATATCTAACCCACAAGTGCCACATTCAAAACACGCCTTCACTTGTGGCGACTGCTTGCTGACAACTGGGTTCGAAAAAATATACAAAATTCTGCAAAATCAATATTTAGTCTAAAAATCCTTGCCAGGATCTATCTACAGTCTCCCGGGAGTGACTACAACTAGTTTAAAATAAGGAGCCGCAAATTGAAAAACTAAACGGGCAATCCTCTAATCTTTTCCATAAGATTTTAAGGCTTCTAGATATTCTGTAGCTGATTGGGGAAATATTGTTCCAGCAGTAAGAGGATATGGGAACTAAGAGCTTTCAAGCCAAGTTCAGTTCAGTGTATTTCTTGGCATCTGGTATTCATCTACTTTCTGATTTTACTGATGTGTCATTATAAATGGATTTTGTTCATAAGTTACAGTACATAGCAAAGCACCTTGTACCATGCAACACAACGTTTGTATTGTGTGTTTGTTTATTGTGCCATGTTTTGTAATGTCAATGCTGTTGTCTGCCTGCCTGCAGGAAGTGTTTTGCAAATCTCCAGCTAAGATGTTTTGGGGTAGTATGTTTTCAATACAGTACAATTATTATTTTAATTTATTTTACGATGTACTGTTGCACCACCTCGAGCCAGGTCCATACTAAGACAGAGTAAATAACTGTGTGTGTCTGTATGAGTAGCTATGTTTATGCAAAATTTTGAATCTCATAATCACCAAAAAGTAGATTTACCTGGGGAGCGGATGTGAACTAATTGAAAGTGAGCATGAACATTTCCACTGAGCAGACAGCAGATGGGCACAATGACAGATAGTGGGCAGTAGGCCATATCTGGACTTTTATACTGTTAACTTGAAATAGTCCTAATCATAACATTTGCAGTACTGTATTGCAGTAATGAAAAATTTAAAACAGAAACCTATGTAGGTAATGCCATACAGTATCTGTTCTGTTAATTGCTTCAGTTATCTGCAATTATCAGCTATTTGCTGCAGTAATTTCATTGGGGGAAACAAATACTTGAGTTAAAAATGAAAGCTACAGCATAACTTAAGTTTCTTTATCCTTTTCCATTTTGACACAAAATTATCTCATCACTTTATTGTCCTTGCCTGTTTCTTTCGCTTATTGTCTAAAGTTAGTGGGGCATATTCCATCACAGTTCTATTTGCGTTGACTTAACAGGAAACATCTGTATTTATCTGAATGCCACTTGCTATCAGTGCTGAACTGTTCTTGATTTTAATGGCACTAATATGGATTAAGTTAACAGGTTGGAAGGGATGAGAGATACTGCGGTTACCATGCTAGGCTATGGGGAAACTGAGAAGAAATGTTAAAGCACTGAGTGATTTCTACAGTATATATGTTGTCTGTAAGGACACAGTTAATGATAAGAACTGCATCTACAGTGCACCCCTTTATAAGGAAACCCTTTGCACTGTGGAACCAGTTATAAGACTTCATCGTAATGGATCCCATTTCCCCCATAATGCCATTCCTCTACCACTTGTATCCTCATTATAAAGGGGGAGCACTGTATGGAGGGATTCCACAACATCGTCATGCTTAATTGGATGAATAATCAGGAAATGGCCACCCTACACAGACACTATACATATTGTATATTATCTTATGAGTAAAAAACATCTTGTTGCTTGATTTCTTTGTTTATATTAAAGTTGTATGAAATACATTAACACCCCCATTAAAAGGGGATTTCTGCTATAGTTTGGTACTGATAATAAATACGTCTTTAAACTAGTTCTTTAAAAGCTATTTTAATGTGTTGTATTGGTCAAGGGCAAGTGCAAGGTTTCATTTTGTGAAAATTTGTGAAATTAAAATGGTTGTATTCCTTTCAGAAATGGGTTTGTCTATCTGTTCTCTCTGCAGAATCTCCCAATGGCATATGGGGGTTCCCTATGAGTCAGTACATGAAACAACAAAAATGGAACTGTGGGAGAAATGCAAGAATGTCAGCGTGCCTGGTATGATTATGTTTATTTATTTGTTGTAGTAGTGTGCCATATAGAAATCTATTACCCAAGTATACTGTGTTAAAGGGTGTGTGTGTGTTAGATTACAGTGTCTTTGCCATAAATTAGCAATTCATGTTTTAAATATTCTTTAGCTTCCTGAGCTCCAACAGCCTAGCAGTACCATTCTAAACACACTATGGACGTAGCTGTGGAGGTGCGTGGCTGTTTGGCTGGTATAGTGGCAATCAGGTTTCAGCTGTGTCTACATTTAGGGAATGACTGTCAGCAAGGTGCTCTTTCTGATGTGGTATAAACCTGATAAAAAAAGAATGCTGTAAAAATATAGTAAGTACACACCAAAGAATCACATTTTATAACATGAATAAGGATCATGATTGTTAGAATTCAGCATTTGCCAACTACATTAATGTGGCCTTACAAAGGGTAGAGCTGTGTTTCTGAAATTAGTAACACGTTTTCACCTTGACTAACACAGACAATGATAGAAACATCATTTGTGTGATTGTTCTGGAACGTGAAGGCTGCAGTTCAGCATAATCCTGTACAAGCACATCATAAAAAGTAGGTCTTTTACAGCCTTCAAGCACCAGTGTTTATGATATAATAATTTAATGGATAAACATGTCACTGCTTTTTCTTTAAGGCATTAGAAAGAGTTGCTGTTGGCCAAGGGGTAAGTCTCTTAGTTTACCATATCACATTTTAATAAATTAAATTTAACACTGTTATGTAAATATGATCGCTTTCTGAACCTGCAGAGTTGATGTAATACGGTTGCTTTTACTGTTTGTTGTGGCTTCCAGTAAGTTAAACCTCTAATAATGGGACGTAAATCAGGCCCGTGTTCATGCAGTTTAATCGCAGAAATCAGAACTACCAGACGTTTCTCATTTGAAACTGTGCAAAAACATTCCAGGCATCCTTTGAAGAACTACAGCAGTACAAATAACATTATGTCCTAATGATTAGCACTGTGCTTATGAACTGGGATCGGAGGGGTTCCATTGTGCAGAGAACACTGTCCAACTTTACAACCAGTGTGTTTATTCAGGTATAACAGTGTTACAAACTGTAACCCCACATATCTGTTATTTATGTGCAGTGGGATATATGGTTTTTGTCAGTAACGGTTCCCTACTGAAAATTACAAAGCTAATGAGTGCATGAAGGTTAAAGCAGAGCTCTCTTGGTATGATAGGTGGTAGTTTGCCAGGTTTTGTCATCCGCAGGGCACTGGTCAGTGTGCTGAACAATAGGATATTTTAGACATTGCTTATTAACTAGATTAACATGCAAGCCAATACTGCTGTTGGTTCCACAGTTTGTACACACAGGGCACACTTGACTCAAAGTTTGCCTCTGGGCAGTTTTGCGAGATCCAGAACTGGTGCGGCTTCAGAATAGAGCCTGTATTATCCTGAATATGAGCACACACAAACCTATGTGGAATGCAAGTGTATTTTACTATGATTTCTTTCTGTTCACATAGGCACGTTATTATTGGTTAATGTTTTTTATGCCTAAAAAAAGTCCATTTGTAATAAGTAAATTCACCTTTGAAATGTATATCGAGTAATTTACAGTTAGCAAGTAAGAAAGGCACTGCCAGAAATGTACACTAAAAGGATATTGGTACAGCACTGTAACTATATTTTATAGTGCAAGGTTGATGACAGGTATTTGAACTGCTGACAATAACATGTCAGGCTACAGGATGCCTGTGAAATTATATATATATATATATATATATATAATATATATATATATTGTAAACAAGCTGCTTCCACTCGGGTTTGTTGCCCCTTAACAGATGTTGACCCAGACACAGAAATTGCAGTTTTAGCGCAGTTGTGCACTTTTATTCAAACACAAATAAACAAAAACAAAAATAAACACCTAACTCTCACGAGCACTGACTAAAACACACAGGAACACACTCAACTATAAAACAGGACAGCTAAGCTGTTTACCTGCCAAAACAAAAAATCAGACAAAAACAAAACGCACAGTTTTTAAACAAATAACACGATTCACAAACAAAAGGCTTCCACACAGTACCTTATTCTTCGTACGCTTACACACACTATCAAGTGGGCTCTCTACACAGCAGCCTCAAGCAGACTGCTTCCTTTAAATACCCTGCACCTGGCTCTAATTTACAATGATCGCCAGGTGCAGGGGATAATTAATAATAAAACAATTAACACATTAGTTTGCCAGGGAGATTTTAACTCTCTTCCTGCCATAAACACACATTTTCCCTAACACTGGGCTAGTTGCCCTGCTACAATATATATTATTATTTGTTTTGTGTGTGAACTATGCATCAGCTGCAGAGTCACTTGCAATTACGTCTCACCCGAAAGATGGAGCACAAGGAGGTTAAGTGACTTGCTCAGGGTCACACAATGAGGCAGTGGCTGAGGTGGGATTTGAACCGGGGACCTCCTGGTTGCAAGCCCTTTTCTTTAACCACTGGACCACACAGCCTCCTCAATAAATATATATCCACATCCACCAAGTTCTTCTTATATCATGATTTTTTTCCAAAAGTATGAAATTGGCAAAAAAAAACTGTCTACTGTTTTACTGTCTTGCCATTAGGGCTGGCTCTGCTGCTTGTTAATGTTTTTTGCAGCTTTTAAATCACTTTTAGTGGTGGTGTCGAGACATAGCCCATATATTTTCCCATATATAGAACTGTTTACAGAAATCGGTAGCAGTCATTGGTTCTGATCTTAATGTCCATAATGAAACTCTTGGGAGAAAATTAGAGAAAGGTGAGGAACAGTAGAACAAAAAGTTTAACACTTAAAAATATCCCTGGACACTTCAGTTATATGAATAACCCCCAAATAGTTAATCGTGAAATGGCTTAAACTGCTATGCAATGGGAGTCTCATGGGAACCTATCTTTTGATACATTTCATGTTTTTTTGTACTTTGCAGCTTCCGACTCAGTCACTGTTTTACAGAGCTGTCCTCCATGTAATTTTAAAGGAACAGTATGGTGCAATAAAAAGGTAAGCAGTGCTTTATTGACACTTCCAGGGAATGCCTACATTATATTAATCATATTGAACAGGTTAAGGCTTGGTCACACAAGCAACTTATGTTGACTTCAACAAGGGGGACAAAATGAAACCTAAAATAATGATTGGTTTACATTATTTAGTTGTGGAGCTGTGTATATTATTACAATGGGGGCTGGTTGCTGTGCTTGTCTCTCAGTTTTACTAGATGGTTTTGAGGTGTAGCTCAGTTGAATTTCTGTCTTGCTGAACCTTTCTTGAAGTCATCCTGAAAGTGCTGCAGTCAGGATCAGATGTTAGTAGACAGTAAGACTGAGGGAATTCAGAGTCACTTCAGTACAGTTATACAGATAGTGGACAAAAAAAATGGAAACACCAATGTAAAGTCACTTAATAGGGTGTTGGGCCACTATGGTATCCCGCTCTGTGGAGTTCTTGGCGGACTGTTTTTGATGAAACTGATCTGCAGTTGTTCGTCTGTTTTGCCTTGCACTTCGAATTAATGCACGGATATCACGATCCTGGAGTATGCGCTTCTGCCCACTGTTGCCCTTTGCTGATGATGTCTTTCCCTCGGAGTTCCATGCCAACATCACCTTAGACACCGTTGCTCGTGAAACATCAGCAAGTTGAGCTGTCTTGGTCACTGACGCTCCTGCTAAACGCGCCCCAACAATCACCCCTCTTTCAAAGTCACTGAGGTCTCCTCTTACAGCCATGCTAGCCATAATTACAGGCAACCAGACCTGTCCAGCATTTTTATACATGACCCTAAGCATGCTGGGATGTTATTTGCTTAATTAACGCATGAGCCACACCTGTGTGGAAGCGCTTGCTTTCAATATAGTTGGTGTCCCTCATTTACCCAGGTGTTTCCATTTTTTTGTCCATTACCTGTATTTACTACTATGCACTTGGAGTTGGTTGAGGAATACTAGAACAGAGAAAGAATTTAAAAGGAAAAAATATTAATAAATATTAAACCTTAGAAGGCATAGTACTACATGTGACTGCTTTAAACTACTACTGTAGTATAATTTTCTGCTAGCAGAGTCATGTGTGGTTTTATGTCTGCAGTGAAAAGCGTGTTGGGAATGTTTACTCCAAAGCTGCCTCATTTGTGGATTACATTAGAAAGGCACTGAAGAAGCTAGGACTGGATGAGTCAAAGGTCAGTAAGTACAATGCTCTTCTCTCACAAACTATGAAGCCAACATATGTATATAATATTTTCTAAACTGTCTATTTATGGAACAGTTGCCCTGAGAATAATTTAAGACGAGAGACTTTGGTCAGATTAGTAGGCATCTGTATTGTATATTGCAATAGCAAACAGATGAGGGTTAGGGTTTCAGATCATTCTGAAAAGGTTTTACAGGTACAAATACAGTACTTTTAAATATAATTTAGGGTATATTTTTACTTCCAGATACAATTTTCCCGAGGTAGTGTCTAGTCTAGACAATGTCGGGACAAAGCAGTGGTTGTCTTTGTCATTTATTACCCAGCAGCCCCCTACACAGTCCCAATTGGACCAAACTGAGGAATATATTGAACCTCTAAACAGAAGCAGAGGATAATCTTTTATACAGATGTAATCAATAGGAGGCGTATATAGTGCCAGTTCACATTCAGTCATAGTCGACATCTATTAAGGCTTCACTACAAATAAATCAAACATTCATGCTGCATTGTTGTAAACTTTTTTGGCCCAGTTTTGAAGGGCGAAGGCAATTTTTAGAAGGATACAACACTTTTAACAGTATAAAACTAGCAAGAAAATAATGTTCCTCTCTTGTAATAAGTTATTTCTTACTAGTTTAAAATGTATTATTTGTCATTCCTCCCAGAGGTATATTTTTATGTATATTCAAAGATGCCCTATAAAAAGGAAGTTTATCAGTTTTCTCAGATTAACTTTTTTTTTTTGAGATAATACTCTCTGTTTTGTAAGGTGGTAATATATTGTAAGATTTAGCGCTTACCCACTCAGTACAGGTCATGATTAATGATAAGGTAGAAGGTGTAAGTTAATAAGGAAATGGATAAGACAACTTTATCATAGTATGAGAGTATATTTTAACAGCTGATCCCTTTGACCACTTTATGACTGAGTGTAATTTCAAGCCTAGGTGCCTATGGCTTGAAATTACCTTCAGCTGTGTTTGTTATGATTTGAAACCAGTGTCAAAATGTTATCCGGGGTAATTACAATTTATAATTTCCAGCTCCCAGACAGTCTAATACAGGATTACTATGACAAATACAAACCAAGAATGAATGAGATGGAAGCCTTCAATATGGTAAGTTCTTGAGATCCATATACGGTACTTGGCATATAATAAGTGACTGCAGTTGTGTTAGAACACATTGTACTTCTGCTTGGTTTTGGTTGATAAATCAGAAACAGTATGGGGAAGGTAGAGGATGTTTCTCCAACCCATTCCAGCAGGAGCTTCTGCTACTCAAATAATGATCCATTCAGCCACCACATAAATAAAACTTGTTGATTTCTGACCTTCAGCTCAAATCAAGATGTTTATTGTATTTGTGATTGGGACACTCTGGATATACAGTACTTCTGGAACATACTACTTTTGTTAAAATGTATCTTTTTATCTTTCACCCAATTACAACCTTCCACCCAGCTTCCCCATTTAGTGAAGACTATGTCCCAGTGTTTACCATTCCTAAGAACAGCAGCTGAACTTTCCCCAGCTAAAAGTTATTGGAATTGGGCCCGATGTGTGATTAGTACAAATGGAAAAAAACATGTTTTGTTTTTGTTGCTTTGATTGAGGTAGCTTGGTGAAAGACTTTGTGTAATGCTTTCACTACATGTACTCTAATAAAAAAAACAATATAAAGTTGACCTTTGGGAGAAGATTTAGAGAGATAAGAAATTGAATTCTGCATATAAAAATGTTAACCTTGTCAAAGGAAATAAGGAATGTGGTAAGCTTGAAATACACAAAGGAATCCCTGCTGGCTACTGTTCTGAATAAATGAGGACAGTTCAACTTGAGATGAATACAGAACTCAAGTTTTACTTGGGAGAATCAACGGCTCTCTTTCAGTTTAACATGAGGTACGAGAAGTAAATGGGTTAACTTACCACAACTTACTGACTGCTTATTGTTCAGCTAAAGGTGGTCCTGGCCCCTTGCATTGAGGGATTAATACTTCTGGACAGACTCTGCTACCTGAAAGAACAGGCAAGTTACCATGTATGTGTGTGTGTGTGTGTGTGTGTGTGTGTGTGTGTGTGTGTGTGTGTGTGTGTGTGTGTGTGTGTGTGTGTGTGTGTGTGTGTGTGTGTGTGTGTGTGTGTGTGTGTGTGTGTGTGTGTGTGTGTGTGTGTGTGTGTGTGTGTGTGTGTGTGTGATAAAGTACAGTCAACCAGACTGAGCAAGTGCTGTTTCAATAATCGATCAGCAGTCTAATTGTGCTCCACAAGTGCATATTATTGATTTCATCCCAGTATTTAAACATATGCACTGTAGATGTGTTGGTGTTTGGTAAAACATAAAATGTCATGTTTCTTTAATTCTTTCATAATTACTAGTGTCTGTAGCCTCCATTCTAAAATATTACCTCCTCTGTTATATGCAGACCAAACCTATTTAGAATTCCTGTATTTCAGGATTTACTGTATGCAGAGTTGAACATCTGTATAGTTTGTCATACAGCCTAATTGCTAATATAACTTCAAGATAATTAATGTAAAGCCCAGGAATTTCTCAATTTCAGAAAATAACACTTGATGGCACACTGCTCTACAGCACTGCTTTGTTCCATCAATGTCTGCACACAGTTAAATGTGTTGGAACAGGAGAACTTGAGCTCTTGAGAATAATCCAGCAATATCATTAAATCCACATCGCATTCAGAGGGGTGATTACCTTACCTTCGTAATGCAGGGCAGTTATTCCTCAGGGGCAGCTTGATGGAGATATCTTGCCAAGGTAGTGAGTTTTAGAGAAATTAAATCAATAAAGGGCTTCCGACGCAGACTGAGGAGAAGGAAGAAAAATAAAGAGCTTGTGATTATTCCACATATTGGCCTCAAGACACTACAGTACCATGACAGATCTCTCCTTTGTTTCACATTTGATTTTGCTTTGTACAGTCCTTGTGCTTGTTCTTATTACACTCTGAACTTGGAAAGGACTTTGGTTCTAACTAACCCTTCAAATTACAATGGCAGCATGATTCATGATATTCTTGTTGGTTATTTTGGAAGAGGAAAGATGATAACTTAAGCCTGAACACTGGTTAGAAGCTAAATTCAAACCTATGACTTTTTATTTATTTATTTTTTTAGGAAAACACCTCATGGTCCACATTGGTGAAATTATTTGATCCCTTGAAATCCCCAAGATGTTATGCAGTCGTTGGAGTAAAGAGACTTTTAAACTCAATCCATTAAGTTTTGAATGTGAATGTCAATGAGGTATACGTTTTTACCTGCAATCATTAACCTTTGTTTTTGTATTGTACCAACAAAGAAATTATGGCATTAGTTGTGACACAGGAGACATTTTAATAAATACAATTTTTATTGTGTGTAAAAAATAAAAAATAAATGATGCTTTGTTCTATTAACAATGATAATTTCTTAAAACCCGACCATGTTACACAGTT
This sequence comes from Acipenser ruthenus, assembly GCF_902713425.1. Taxonomy (NCBI): domain Eukaryota; kingdom Metazoa; phylum Chordata; class Actinopteri; order Acipenseriformes; family Acipenseridae; genus Acipenser; species Acipenser ruthenus. Next base: position 64,075,781 of record NC_081195.1, on the reverse strand, counting down.
TAGTTCTCTGTAAACCAGTCAGATTTATTGCAAGGATTTGGTCTTTTAGAAGTCAGTAAATTGCAAAGGATCATTTCAATGAAGAAATAGTCTGTTTCTAGTCAGATATTAATTTGAATTGATGGCCCATGCTATTAAATAGATGTTATAGATAAATCAATTCTGAAAATGTATTGATCAGTCACCCTCCTAATCGCTTAATCAGTTCCAGTAGAATGGCTGACCGCTGCAACAACTGGAACAACTGGAAACGTTTGCGCCAGGAGTAATTTACAAAAAGAAAATCAGCTTTGTTATCCCTATAACTAAAAACAGCTTGACTTGGAGGAGGGAGCATATAATCCAATTGAAGTCAGGAAAGTCTCTAAAAATAAGTTGATTTAGTACATTTAACATTGGAAGCAGGGCAAGATCTTAATTTAAGTTAATTAAAACAAATTAGGTCATTTAAAAATGTATTTTCTTTTTCTTTAAAAAAAATGGTATGTTTTATGTTATCTTATGTTTATTTAATAAGAATGATGCTTAAATCTCTGGAAACAAAACAGAAACGTTGCCTTTTTTTGCGAAACAGTGAAATTGTTTAAATGACCGTATTTTATTGGGATTCCCCAGTAAAACTTCAATGCTTACACTACTTCTTCAGTATTTTAACCTTTTTGAGATTCCGACTTTGAATTTTCAGTATTCTGGAAACTCGTTGGGCAACTGTAGTGTATCATTTTGGTGACGTTTTAATTTTTTATTTGTTTACCCCTGTTTTTCTTCCTAAATCAAATGTTTCCAAATCGCAGCGACCCACTTACTGATCAGGAGGACTGAAGAGAATCATAAACAACCTCTCTTCCTGCTAGTTTAAACAGCTTTTTAGGCTGTTGCCTGGCATGCCTTTAGCAGCTTTATCAAGGAAATCTTGATAAATCAATTATCTACATTTTACACCTATAAAGAGTAACAAAGTCTGACAGCTCAACACAATTTTATTTGGTGTCTCCCTAAGAATTTACTTTTTTTTTTTTTTCTGTTCAATAAATAACCAAAGTATAAAAGCGTAATTTATACAAAATAGTTTGAATTAACAAAACTAAATAAATCATTACACTTGGTGAACGCTTGTTTTAAAGGAATATGTTATTAGATGAATTAATGATAATGAATGCAGTTGACCTTATCTATTAATTGTGCAGCAAACTTTCTGTCTAAATCAATGTGTATTTGGTGATTGTTCAATGATAATATAATAAAATAATAAAAATAGTTTTTCAGCTATCCTTGCCGAGATGAGAAAAAAATGCAAGTGTGCTTTAAGCTGGTCGGGGCACAGAAAGACAGTTTAAGCTCTTTGGCCTCCCTGCCTGTTCTATTTCATAATGAATTGATCTAAGGAACTTTTTTTCATTACGTAGTTCTGTGCATTGTCATAGAAACCGCTAAATATTTCATCTAAAGTATGTGTACATTTTGTCTTGGCTTAAGTTCAGTTAAAAAAAAGCTCTGTAATCATTCACTTAAAAAGAGGTTCTATTTTGAGTCATTCTAATTCTAAATATTCTCAGTCAACTCCTATTTACAGAGGATGGTCAATTATAAATCACATATGACATCTGTACAATATCTGTTTTTATGATTTATAATATGTTTATATGTTGTAAGTAGAGTGTCTTCTATTAAAAAATACAATATGAGATTTCATACAGTTTGAGCACTAGATAGGTCAAAAGCTTTGTATGGAGATCGTTCTTCCAAACTGTACAAATCTCATACAATAAGAGGCATGAATGAACTTATAAATTGAGTGCCTGTAAAGGTCCTAACTATCATCCAAACATCCAAACATATTCTTAATGTTCTGCACACATAATTGTGTCTAGTTTAATAATACACCAACACATATAATACTCTTTAGTTATTATCCTCACATTTTAGAGGTTTACTCCAAAGATAAGACAGCTCTTCATACAGATGAGAGTCCACGTTTCATCCCTCCGTTGTCCGTTACCACGACAATGTTACTGAAATAACTTAAGCACTGTTCATTTTCACAAAATAAATGAACCTTGGAATCCAGGTCTACATTTCATGGCTGTGTTTATGCTGGCCTTAAGGGAGCCCCCCCCCCCCCCCCTTCTGTTAGGCTATTAATTCATTGCATCCCTCAACTAGAATCTTCTCTTGTAACACATTATTCAGTTACATTAATAGTCCACAGACTCAGAGTTCATACATATTCCACTGGCAAAGATGGGTCTTGGTTTCTTTTCTACCCTCAAAAACACAAGCACCACTCAGGGCATACCTTAATGGCGTGCCATCAATTATGTACAAATCTTTCCAAAATCAAGAGAGCAAACCAAATATTATTATTATTATTATTTATTTCTAAGCAGACACCCTTATCCAGGGCGACTTACAATCGTAAGCAAAAACATTTCAAGCGTTACAATACAAGTAATACAATAAGAGCAAGAAATACAATAACTTTTGTTCAAGCAAAGTACAAGTTTGACAAACCACAATTCAATAATACAGCAGGTAATAGTGATAGTTAAATCAGGATATGATTAAATAGTGATAGTTACATCAGGATGTGATTAAATACAAAGTACTACAGGTTAAAAACTTGGCAGATTACAGTATTCTGAAGTACAGGATTAAATGCAGTAAAATAGGGGGCTGATAAGAGCAAAATAAAGCACATTTACATGAAGGGTGATAGTGTCCCAGGATACAAACAGAGGAGTTCTACAGGTGCTCTTTGAAGAGGTGAGTCTTAAGGAGGCGCCGGTAAGACAGTAGGAAGGTAAAGGGTCTGTGTTTTATGGTTCAGCTTAACATTGTGTTAATTATGCATTTTGGAACCTGTTTTGAAGCACCACAGATCAAAGCAGAGTATGATGGGTGTGTTTTTACCAATACAGTGCCACATACTGTGATCAAAATGCAGATGAGCAGGCATCCACCACTTTGAACATGTTTAAAGACAGGCTGAAGGAGCAGGTAATGTAATTTATTGCACTTATTATACACAGTCTGCCACTTTATTAAGACCTGTCCACCTGATTGGATTTGGCATTGCCCTGGTGTGGGGCATGTTTTCCTGGCAAACCCTGAGTCCCTTGATTACTCTGATAGGTCAAACCAATGCTGTAGTTTAATGCTGTGGTCCAACCTGATATTAAGTGGCCAGGCAAGTTTTGATTATATTGTTTGCAAATGAAGTTAAATGTTGCATCTCACTGGGCTTCTCATCTTCTCAGGGACTAACGTTTTAAATGAACTGATTTTAAGTGTGATCTGGATTTAGAATTAGATGCATCCAGCTCAATATGAGCAAACATCTGCACCCCAAGCCTATAAGGGAGGCAAGGAACTGCAGTTTACACAACATGTAAAGTGAACGCTTTTATTGAGGTGAACATGTAATTGTAGACCAAGGATGTTTATTTGCACTTAATGAACGAAACTGATTTGATTCAAGTCTCGGTTCTTCTATACATCAAGGTAATTAACATCATTCCAGTCAGTTATTATGGCAGATGAAAGGGAAGCTTGCTTGCAGGCCTTTAATCAACAGTGATGAGTGTAATGCCACGTTTACGATGGGTAGATTACAACATCTAAAATGTAGTTCCAGTTTAAAACAATGGGAAAAGAACCCAACCCACTGCACATCGTCTTGGTGAAAAGTAGCACTAAACTGAACTGAAAACCAGGGGAGCGTATGCTAGGTTAGTATGTGGGGCAAGATCAGCGGGAATTATATGCCGCTTACTGGTTTAATGCATTTTACAAAAATATATAGATTTTTATTGCATTTAAGAAAGAATGTCTGTTTTTTAAGAATCCATTAAGCCTGAATAAATAATCATCTCTTCAGGAGATACCCAGTCGTCTTCAGGATAGATTTACACTAGTAGGGTTTTCCCCAATGGTTTTAAAGCAATACAGAGCTAGGATTATTTGATACTGATGCATCTTTGAATGGCATTCATCCTTAAATTAATTCAAGAGGCCCTCTACCTCTCTAAACCATGTGGACTCAGTTTACTGTACCCCCCGGGGCAGACAATGTTTTTTATGACCTAATACCTATCCATTAGGATATGTCTTATTTTCAACCTGGGGTTACCAAGATTTATTCTGTTTATGCTCCTGTCATCATGAATGTGTAAATAATGTACTACCGTGGCTGAAATACTGTGTTTTATTTTTTATCTTCCCTGCCGATTAACAATCTCCAACAATAAAGTCTCAGTGTGATTTGTGGGGTTTATTTTTCTTGTCACTAAGTTCAGCTCATAAATGCTAATAACTGATCCCTTTCATTTTCTCAATCATGCTGGGAAAAAACCACAGTCCCCCAGCATCGAGATGTAGACCCATATATTTGAAGTGCAGCCAACAAAAAGAAAACTTGCTTGGGCCGCCTCTTAGAAGTAAAGCAGTGGGGAGGCCAAAGCACTAGAGACGAACGCAAATAAAATGCTGAGTGCCTGACTATGATCCATTCAAAAACAAAATAAATAGGGAGGAAATATCTAGAGAATTAAATATGGAGACTGGGTATATAAAAAGTGTAAGGGATGATATAATGGAAAGCCCCGTCCCCAGTTCTTTCGAAGAAACATCAGAATTGATTGAAGTAATAGTTTAACATGCAGTACCTCAAATAATACCTCTTCCTGTTCAGCAGTGAGGAATATCAAAGCACTAAGTTACTGTAGTTCCATCCATTGTGACCTCTGACTTAATGTACAATCCCTCTGGCACTTGACAACCATGTTCTTTAGGAATAGCTGGCCAAGTATTAACAAGCACCACATTCAAAACACAAACCCAACAAAAAAGCCCCCCATGCATGCAGTGCTCTACCACTCTAAAACTATGTTATAAATTGCAGACAGGCACAATCTGTGTCGCAAAAGAACTCAATTCCTTCACAGCACCTAAGCAAAGTAGTCTTGTTCCTACACACACTCATGTGTTCTTGACAGCTGGTATCGTTTGAGTCATGAGCACACCCTGAGATACATTAGCTTTACAAGCTTTGCCAACTATTGTATCAACATCAGGCAGGAACACTTTCAATTAGCTGCAGTGTTTCAGTGATTCCAAAGCCTAAACAAGTGTTTTGTGGCCATCTTCCAAATTGCTTTTTATAGCCAGTGGCTTTGAATGTGCATTTCAAATTACTGGTCCTTTAATGATGACAATTAACACATATAAAGAAACCCAGCAAGAGGTTTCAAATACACAACACACTTTGTAAATATCTTATTATCACATTGAAATGCCCTGACCAAAACATAATGTGAGTGAGTGGGTAAAGCATATAAAAGCATAACATAGAAGGTGTACACATAAGTAACTTGTACAGTATTGAAATGCTCCAGATATAAAGTACAGTAGCACAATACAGAACACTGCAATATATATGTCAACAGGTTTCTTTTTAATTATTAAAAGAATGGTTCAGATAAACTGCGTGCCTGCAGTTTTTTATGCATTCAAAAATCAGAAATACGCACTAAATTTAATGTGTAAACATGCACGTAGCAATTTTGCTGCACAGGTTGTCTGCCTCCCCGCCCGCCTCCCCTAAAACTTCCACTGACAACTACATCTCCCAGAATACAATGTTTCCAGTTACTAGGAAACTACAGAAGAAAAACCAACCCAACAAACATTATCCAATCTCTGGCTAGCCCTGTTGTCTTTACAGCCAATCACAGTAAGAATTAAAAATTAGGTTAAAATTACACAGGTTGAAGTGTAAAACACTCCAGTCCAGCTACAAATCCAACTGGAACCATCGTCAGAAGCAACTGCTAAAAAAAAGGTGCCTATAGTATGCAACAAACTATTATAACTTATTAATGCATTTTCTTATTTTATTGATCTGTATGGCTTTATATTGAAGTTGTAAAATGTTCACTGAGTTTAAGAATGTCATGTTAAAATATAAGTAACGTAATTAATTTGCAGAGTCAGTGTGATACCTCAATAAAAATGTGCGAGCTGATAAAGAACCTTGTAGAACACATGCGTGGTTGTACAGTAGTTCAAAGTAACATTGCAGTTAAAATGGAAGGCTCTTTTTTAATGTCTACCCGATTACCATTAAAGATTGTACATTAATCATCGAGATTACTCATGACTTCAAGGTAATGTTGCATTTTACCCCCTAAAAGTACATTTTAGTCTCTCAGTGTTAAAATTTGAGGGTAAGTTACTCCCGGACCCAAAACCTTATTTGGAGCACTGTATGCTGTACAATATACTGCAGTAGATATTTAAAAGGAACTATATTGTGGCGATCCGTGTAATTGTGTTTGTTTACTGTATTCCTACTGTTTCTACTGTGGTTGTGTACTGTAATTCCTGCTGTATTGTGTTCCCTTCCCACTCTATTTCCCGCCATTTGCTTGTATAACCCTGTCTCTGTGTCTATGTGTAAATGTAACCTGCGTGTATGGTGCTGTTTGTGTCTCCCCCTGTAATTGGTTGTTATTTGTCTGGGCCCATTGGTCCTGATGTGTGGCTGAGGACCAATGGGATGTGTGTAAGCTCCGGTACCCGATTAGAATAAAGGGGCGGAGCTACGTTATCAAAGGACGCTGCGCTGCCAGATACGTTGTTGTAGTTGTGGTTGTGGTTGAAAGCTGGTTGCTGTCCTGAAAGCTGTTGTTGGTCTTGCATGCAGAGAAGCAGTCAGAGCAGTGGACTCTGAGAGGGTGCTAGAGCTAGCGTCCTAAATAAAAGAAAATAATTGAACTTGAACAGCGTGTCTGTCCATTTTCTGCCTCCTTGCTGAAACGCTACAATATTAAAGACATTATTGTAATCAATGCAATGTCTTTCAAGTTCTAAAGCAAAGCAGGCATATTTATTTTAATGCTTATTTTGTGAGGTTATTGGGGAACTCCTGATGGAATCATGGTAAGCAGTGTAAATCACAGTGTAAGCATGGCAAAAACACAACTGCAAAATCATTATACTAAACTTTTACGATATCTATGATATAGAGTCTTTTGATGTCATACTGCACAAATAGTAATTTGGAAGGCTGCTAAAGGATTCAGTTTCTCAATGAAATAGAATCTGAAAAGTCTTCAGCTTTAGGGGTCTCCCTCTATTTTTCAAGCATTTTATTTCATTGTTATTCTAATCCTGCTCTTGATTTTGGAAAGTACATTATTAGTGTCAATGATCCCCCCCCCCCCCAAGTCCATGTGACTGCCACCCCTTCACCCCGCTTCCAGATTACTGGAGTTGCCAGAAACACCTGAATCGGTGTTCTTCTATGAGTTTGACTGGCAGTAAACACAACTCACACATAACGCTCATTCAAGTCCTGAACTTCTCAGTCTGGTATTTTCTTTCAGGCCTAAGAACCAGAACGAGAGGTCTAATTTTCATACGCATTCCTTGGGCCATGTGTGTCACAGGTAGATATCCCAAAAACAAACAGCCCTTCACTGCAACCCAGAATAACTCCCTCTAAACTCCACCCGTGAACGATGTATGTATTTCAACTACGAAGGCCTCTTCAACATAGTGTACCAGAGTCGCTGGCTTTGGAAACAAATTTGCTCTAATATGGCAGTAATCCAAGTTCTATTAAGAACATACACCTTTTCTGTGAAAAAGCTCCTTCTCCCCTCTGTTCTGAATATGCCCTGCTTTAGCTTCTGTCTGTGGACCCTGGTTCTGTTCTCTGTGAGCTTCCACAGCACAGGGGTTGAATACTTATGCAAGCAAGATTCAGTTTTTTATTTTTCTTAAAAATATTTCCCAACATAAAACCAATGTCACCTTACAATAATTGATTTTGAGTTTCAGTGTTTTAAAATAAAATATCAAACAGAACGAAATTTCAATGTACCATTTGTAATTCAGTAATATGAGAGAATTGGTCAGGGGTCTGAATACTTTTGCAAGGCACTGTATATAACCTTACATTCTATTTGACTTTTTCATAGCTTTTCAGGACTGTCTAGTTGGCTTATGAGTTTCATCCACTACTAGCCCTAAGTCCTTTTCGTACATAGCTTCCTCTATTTGATTACTATTCTATTGAGTTTAATCCAAAGCAAGCACTTTAACCACAAAGTTTCTGAACTATGTATATTTTCTTGCAGACAAATACAGTATATGCAACAGAAAATCATCATACTCAATTCACAGCTCTTTCAGAATTCTTAGCTACGTGATGTTTTACTAAGTTTCTATGGAAAGGCTGCCTTTGGACCACTTGTGAAATGATAAGGAGTCCTTCACTGTGTCCTATTGACAAGTCACTCTTTTGCTATATTCTATTGATAGCCTGAAAATGAACTATCTGTTCTGAATAGTGCTATTCACTTGAAAGACACTTTGACAATGCCTCTCACCTGTTCATCACCAAATCATTTTTCAGTCACCCTCAATCTGGTCCACTCTAACATAAGTGTGCATTTACACCAAGAAAGTCATATGGAATTCATTGGATAAAACTTAGAAGTAATCCTAAATAATACATTATTAGTATTATTATTATTTATTTCTTAGCAGATGCCCTTATCCAGGGCGACTTAGAATTGTTAAAAAATATCACAGTACAAAGTATCACATTACAAAATATCACACTGTAAAATATCACATTATAGAATATCACATTACAGATAAGAGCAGTTATAAAGTACAATAAAATCAGTTGCAAATTAGATCAAATTCAAATAAGAGCAACATAAAGAATACAGTAAATAATTACATATAAGAGCGAGTTTGACTGAGAGCAGCTAACTCTTTTAGCAGTTAAAAAAATATTTACTTACATGAGCAAAGTCCAGTAAGAGCATGCAGTAAGTACGATAAATGGGTGAGAACGATTTCAAATAAGAGCAATTACAAAAACGTGCAAGTACAAGATACAGGAAGTAGTTATAATTAAGTGCAAGTACAAGCTGATGTAAGTAATGGTACAATTGGGTGACATATAGTCCAGTATAGTCGAGAGGGTTTACAGATGCTGTCTGAACAGGTGTGTCTTGAGGAGGCGCCGGAGGTGGTTAAGGGCTGAGCAGTCCTGATATCCGTGGGTAGGTCGTTCCACCACTGAGGGGCAAGGTAGGAGAAGGAGCGGGATCTGGAAGCGGGGAAGAGGAGGTGGGGGTACAGCTAATCTGCCGGTGGTGGAGCGGAGGGGGCGAGAGGGGGTGTAGGATGAAATGAGGGTCTGGAGAGGAGGGAGCAGAAAGGTCGAAACAGCGATAGGCAAGTACAAGAGTTTTGAATTGGATCCGAGCAGCGATAGGGAGCCAGTGCAGAGAGCGGAGCAGCTGTGTAGCGTGGGACGAGGAAGGGAAAAGACAAGGCGAGCAGCAGAGTTTTGGATCTGGAGTGGACTGATAGCAGAGGCAGGGAGGCCAGCCAGGAGGGAGTTGCAGTTGTGAAGGCGGGACAGTACCAGGGCCTGAACAAGGAGCTGCTTGAAGTAGTCGGTTAGGAAGGGGCAAATTCTGCGTATGTTGCTGAGGAAGAAGCGACAGGAGCGTGCCAGAGTAGAGATGTGCTGAGAGTAGGAGAGGGAGGGGTAGAGGGTCACAGAGGTTCTTGGTGGATGAGGAGGGATAGAGGGTGATGGATTCAAGAGGAATAGAGATAGAGAGATCAGAGGTGGGGGAGGAAGAGGGGGTGAGAAAAGGAGGTTGGATTTGGAGAGTTTGAGTTTGAGATGATATGAGTGCATCCAGGAGAGACAGGTAGAGATACGGGAGGAAATGTCTGAGTCAGAGGGGGGAAAGGAGAGGAAGAGCTGGGCATCATCAGTGTAGAAATGATACGAGAAGCCATGAGAGGAGATGAGGGAATGTGTGTAGAGTAAAAACAGGAGGGGTCCCAGGACTGAGCCTTGGATGACACCTGTTGAAAGAGAGCAAGAGGCAGAGGGTGAGCCACACCAAGACACCCGGTACATGCGATCTGAGAGGTAGGAGGAGAACCAGGCAAGAACAGTGCCGGAGAGTCCCAGGTCAGTAAGGGAGGACAGGAGAATAGAGTGGTCGACTGTGTCAAAGGCAGCCGAGAGGTTGAGGAGAATTAGGACAGAGGAGAGGGAGGTGGCATGGGCAGAGAGTAGAGAGTTAGTGACGGAGAGAAGAGCAGTTTCAGTGGAGTGTGCCAGGCGAAAACCAGACTGGAGGGGGTCGAGCAGTGAATGTGTTGACATGAAAGTAGAGAGCTGGCAATGTACTGCTCGTTCAAGGTTTTAGAGAGGAACGGGAGAATGGAGACAGGACGGTAGGGATCAAGGGAGGGTTTTTTAAGATGGGTGTGCTGCAGGCCTGTTTGAAGGCAGTGGGGAAACAGCCTGAGAGCAGACAGGTGTTGAAAAGGGAGGAAATGAAAGGGAGTAGAGCAGGGGCTTAATGAGGTTTAATGCAATGCAAATGTATGTTTTGGTGCAAAAAAAATATAATATTAGCTTTTACTGCTTTATGAATATCTTTGTCAGATTTTCACCTCGTTTATTGATGCTTTCTGGTATTTAACATATGAACTAAAATCTAAGATTAAGAGGTATAAATGCATGACAGGATATAGAATAAAGTTTGTGATGAAAAATAAAGACAAAGACTGAATATGTTTTCTTTCTTTTAGGCCTGTCCTGAACTAATAATTCTTTAGCACTCTAACTTTGACCACATTCATTTATCATCATAGCAGCGGACATGTCATCTGTAACCATAAGTCTATTTTTATAGGTTGTGCTATTTTGATACACAATGTATTTGATTTCATGTCAGCCCTGACAGATGTTCTAAGGAGACGAGGACTGCTCCCTATATCTGTAACATGGAGGGAAGTTGTATATTGTATGTTTTGGCACGGCCAAAAAACAGCACCTGTTTGCTGCTATAAAAGTTGTAAAATGGATTCATTTCAAATACACTTTGCTAAATAAATCGTTGGAACTTTTTTTTAAATTAATTTCCCTGTCATATCAAATCAAACTTAGACATTTGTAAAAGGGAGACTTCCAACAGAAAGCTCAACATAATTGTTTTTTCAGCAGGTAGAATTTAAACAAAGAATCAATGTCTGAGCTGCAGTTTCTTTTTCTTTTTTTGGGGGTATATTACAACAGACTATGTAATACATAAGAAAACTTCATATAAACAAACATGCATTTCCTTTAGAACATGACTGGGTTGAACTATTTTTTTTTTCACATTGCAATCCCTGTATATCTAACCATCAGATTCACTATATTAACGCTTTGAGGTCAGTTCTCCTAGGCAAATAGTGAAGAAGGTGCTTGCTTGTTTCTACATTTCCAAATTCAAGTATCATTTAAATAAATACATACATGATACTCACTAGGAGCTGGGGGTTTGTTTTCATTAGTTATACTGTAACCTTCCCAAACACATGTAAATATACATGCATATATGAATACAGTACATATATGTAAATATATATGTACACATGAAATTCAATAAGAAATAATGAATATATAGATACAATGGAAAGTTCTCAAACAGGAATCTGGAGAATCTGAAAGAAAGCACAACCTAAAATGAATAAAATATTATTATTATTATTTATTTCTTAGCCGACACCCTTATCCAGGGCGACTTACAATTGTTACAAGATATCACATTATTTTTACATACAATTACCCATTTATACAGTTGGGTTTTTACTGGAGCAATCTAGGTAAAGTACCTTGCTCAAGGGTACAGCAGCAGTGTCCCCACCGGGATTTGAACCCACGACCCTCCGGTCAAGAGTCCAGAGCCCTAACCACTACTCCACACTGCTGCCCCATCTGATTTGTTTACAAATATGATAAACTAATAAATGGTAGCCTTATTAGCTGCTATGTGTTTTAACTGGGCTGGTCTGGAAATCCTGTAGTAATGGTATGTTATAGGGTAAATGGAGCAGAACCATGTTTTTTTTTTTATTTGTGTCACTTTGTATCCTTTCTTTAACAGCTCTACTGGTTAATGCACTACGCCCAATAGAGGGCGATGTTTACATCACTGGCAAGCATTCCTACTCATTGTGTGAAATCAGCTTGGGGAAAGAGAGTTGCCATGCTTTCATATGCAATGTAGGGCTGGAAAGTTATTCAAAACCAATCCAAGATGTCACTTCTGGGAGAGCTCAGCACAAATAAAAATAGGCTTGAGGAAATGAATACTTCAAGATGTTTAGCATTTCATTGAAAATAAACACATCTAAGAAAATCATCATGCTGCCTCTTCCTTTGTCATTTCCTGTTGTTTTGTCCCAGTGTTTTTCTAGTCACACAATTGCAGCGTGTCATCATGGGCGCATTAGCCGATAACAAACACTTGAGCTTCCTGAGCGTTCATCTAGAAAAGGAACAGGAGGATATGATGCAGCAAATAATAAGGATATGATGCAGCAGACAGTGGTGCAACTGAAATAGCTTTCTCCTTAAAACTTAATCACTTTACACCAAACTTTTCATAAACAAAATACCAAAAAAAAAAAAAAAAGTTTTGGCTAGAAGTCTTTTCCGGTGTCTTTAATGATACGGAGAAACACTTCTAGTTAAACATTTGTCACAGATTTGTATTTTTATAATTTTTTTTAGAATTATTAAAGTTGTACAAAACGTAATGAGCACATGAAAATTATATATAAAAAACATCAAAAAGTCAAATAAATGAGTACTCAGGTTACTTTGGGATCTTGGAAAAGTTGTGTACAAATCACCAAGTCTGGCATCAGCATTTTAGAAACCTGTTGAATGCTTTTTGATGACATCCGTCTGAAAATCATCACTTTACATCCTGTTTTCAAGGTCAATATGTAAACCGGATAGAAATGCCATTCCCAACCCTTATGCTAATTGCAAAACTCTTTTTCTTTTCTTAAACGTAATAAAAACAGAACATCTTTTAAAGCAGGATTATGAGGAGCTACCCAGTATGCTTATTGCTTTTTCATTATTTTTGGAAGTGGATCTCTTGACTAATAATGTAGTTTCCAAAATCAAGAGCAGGGTCAGAATAACAATGAAATAAAACAGTCCTGTACACTCTGTCATACAATCTGCCCTCATAAAAGTTTAGTATACTGATTTTGCAGTTGTGTTTTTGCCATGCTTACACTGTGATTTACACTGCTTACCATGATTCCACGATGCTTTCATTTGCTTTGCTATACAGTCAAACCCATTTTCATATCACTACAAAGGGACTGATAAAAATGGTGACAATAAGCATAGCAGACTGCATCAGGAGTTCCCCAATAACCTGACAAAATAAGCATTAAAACAAATATGCCTGCTTTGCTTTAGAACTCGAAATACAGATATTGCATTGATTACAATAATGTCTTTAATACAGTTCCTTTTAAATATCTACTGAAGTATATTGTACAACACATGGTAATAATTAAAAAGAAACCTGTTGATATACATATTGCAATGTTTTGCACTGTGCTACTTTATGTGGAACATTTCAATACCGTACAGTTTACTTACATGTACACCTTCTATGTTATGCTTTTATATGCTTTACCCATTCACTCACATTATGTTTTCGTCAGGGCAATTCAATGGGATAGTAAGATATTTACAGACTTTTGTAAGGATGAGTACAACTAGAGAAAAAAAAATCCCAGTGTGTTTTGTACTTGAAACCTCTTGCTGCGCTTCTTAATGCGTGTTAATTGTCATCATTAAAGGACCAGTAATTTGAAATGCACATTCAAAGCCACTGGCTATAAAAAGCAATTTGGAACATGGCCACGAACCACTTGTTTAGGCTTTGGAATCACTGAAACACTGCAGCTAATTGAAAGTGTTCCTGTCTGATGTTGATACAATAGTTGGCAAAGCTTGTAAAGCTAATGTATCTCAGGGTCAGCTCATGACTAAAACGATACCAGCTGTCAAGAACACATGAGTGTGTGTAGGAACAAGACTACTTTGCTTAGGTGCTGTGAAGGAATTGAGTTCTTTTGCGACACAGATTGTGCCTGTCTGCAATTTATAACATAGTTTTAGAGTGGTAGAGCACTGCATGCATGGGGGGCTTTTTTGTTGGGTTCGTGTTTGAATGTGGTGCTTGTTAATACTTGGCCAGCTATGGTTGTCAAGTGCCAGAGGGATGTGGTTCAATATCATGCTTTTTTAAAGTTCAAAACATCTCAAACATGCATTTTATTAGTTGACATTCAGACTTTTCTTTTTATGTTTCTCTTCATATCTTCATAAAAAAAAACACTTGCTGACGCCAGTGTCCTATTGTGAAGCCACATTAAGTTAGAGGTCACAATGGATGGAACTACAGTAACTTAGTGCTTTGATATTCCTCACTGCTGAACAGAAAGTCATCTGAGGTACCATATTTATCCACAGCTTGCCAGATCTACTAACTGGTATGTTAAGCTACTACTTCAATCAGCTCAGATGTTTCTTCAAAATAAGGCACAGGGGGAGTTCCATTATATCATCCCTTACACTTTATGTATACCCAGTCTCCATATTTAATTCTCTAGATATTTCCTCCCTATTTATTTTGTTTTTGAATGGATCATAGTCAGGCACTCAGCATTTTATTTGCGTTCGTCTCTAGTGCTTTGGCCTCCCCACTGCTTTACTTCTAAGAGGCGGCCCAAGCAAGTTTTCTTTCTGTCGGCTGCACTTCAAATATATGGGTCTACATCTCGATGCTGGGGGACTGTGGTTTTTTCCCAGCATGACTGAGAAAATGAAAGGGATCAGTTATTAGCATTTATGAGCTGAACTTAGTGACAAGAAAAATAAACCCCGCAAATCACACTGAGACTTTATTGTTGGAGATTGTTAATCGGCAGGGAAGAGAAAAATAAAACACAGTATTTCAGCCACGGTAGTACATTATTTACACATTCATGACGACAGGAGCATAAACAGAATACATCTGCCATGTAGACCTAGATTCCAAGGTTCATTTATTTCTTTATTTTATGAAAATGAACAGTACTCAAGTTATTTCAGTAACGTTGTCATGGTAACGGACAACAGATGGATGAAACGTGGACTCTCATCTGTAAACCTCTAAAATGTGAGGATAATATCTAAAGAGTATTATATCTGTTGGTGTATTATAAAACTAGACAAACTGTTATGTGCGTGCAGAACATTTAAAGAACATGTTTGGATGTTTGATAGATGGTACTTTCTTAGGCACTCGATTTATAAATCCATTCATGTGCCTCTGTATAAGAGATGTCATCTTGTGAAGTTTGGGAGAAAGATCTCTATAGCAAAGCTTTTTACCTAGCTAGTGCTCAAACTGCTCAAAGTCTCATATCTTGTAACAGGAGACACTCTACAATGTACAAACTTATTATAAATCATAAAAACAAAGATTGTACTGATGTGATTTATAATTGACAACCATAGATTATCTGTAAATAAGAATGAGAATATTTAGGGATTTGAAACAATCCCAGCAATTAGAAGGTCTCACAATAAAACCTCTTTTTAAGAGACTGATTTTTAACTGAACTTAAGCCAGGATAAAATGTATACATACTTTAGATGAAATATTTAGCGGTTTCTATGACAATACACAGAACTACGTAAAGAAAAAAAGTTCCTTAGATCAATTCATTATGAAACATAACAGACAGGGAGGCAGAAGAGCTTGAACTGTCTTTCTGTACCCCTGCCAGCTTAAATCATACTTAGAAAATACAAATGTTTTCTCATCTCATCAAGGATAGCTGAAAAATCAATTCAATTAAGTAATCAAATACAAATGTATAAATAAAACTCACAATCGGGTCACAAAAATTATACACTTAGTTGCCTAAGGAGTTTCCAGAATACTGAAGGTTAACCTATTGAAGAAGTTGTGTCTGCATTTAATTTTTACTGAAGAATCCCCAAAAATGTTGTCATTTAAACAATTGAACCACTTCACAAAAAAGGAAAAGTTTCTGTTTTAAAGACACTGCTGAAAGCAGCAGGAGCGAAACCGCTTGGCTTGTAGAACAGCAAAGTAGCAACCAGGTTTCATGCGGCACTGTACCTAAAATGTATGCTTTCTGATGAAATGAGTAGGATAAACTATGCATCTTTAGACAATATGTCGAGTTCATTATCCCTTAAGCACCATTCTTATTAAACATAAGATAACATAAAACACACCATTCCTTTAAGAAAAAAAAAAATTCTTTAATTTTAAATGGCCTAATTGGTTTTAATTAACTTACATTACGATCTTGCCCTGCTTCCAATGTTGCATGTACTAAATCAACTTATTTTTAGAAACTTTCCTGACTTCAACTGGATTATATCCTCCAAGTCAAGCTGTTTTCAGTTATAGGGATAACAAAGCTGATTTTCTTTTTGTAAATTACTCCTGGCGCAAACGTTTCCAGTTGTTCCAGTTGTTGCAGCGGTCAGCCGTTCTACTGGAACTGATTAAGCGATTAGGAGGGTGACTGATCAATACATTTACAGAATTGATTTATCTATAACATCTATTTTATAGCATGGACCATCAATTCAAATGAACACCTGACTAGACACAGTCTCTTTCTCCATTGAAATGATCCTTTGCAATTTACTGACTTCTAAAAGACCAAATCCTTGCAATAAATCTGACTGGTTTACAGAGAACCAAACTGTGTAACATGGTCGGGTTTTAAGACATTCTCATTGTTAATAGAACAAAGCATCATAAACGGAATTTATTCAAATATCTCCTGTGTCACAAATAATGACATTATTTCTTTGTTGGTACAATACAAAAACAAACGTTCATGAGTGCAGGTAAAAACGTATACCTCATTGACATTGACACATTAAAAACACAATGGATTGAATTTAAAAGTCTCTTTACTCCAACGACCGCATAACATCTTGGGGATTTAAAGTGATCAAATAATTTCACCAATGCGGACAAAAATTGAGTTACTGTAATATCTTGAGTTTATAGTTTGCCCTGAGTTTCAACCTGATTGAACCCCCATCGAGCATGACTGGAATGAATTAGGATGCTAATGTAACAAAGCAAAAGACAACTCTAACGCAACCCCAAAGAGTTAGTAGTTGTGTTGCATGAGGCTTGGAATGACATGCAACAGATATAGTTAATGTAAAAGATGTGTAGTGTATCGAGAGAGAGAGAGAGAGAGAGAGAGGGAGAGAGAGAGAGAGAGAGAGAGAGCAAAGTACTGCAGATATAGAAAAAAGTAAGAAGCCGTGTTTACAACAACATATTCAGTGCATTTATATTGATCTGCAAAATACAAGCATATATGTTTAAGCTAGTCTGTGTTCTAGTGTAATTTGCAGATTTATTTTCCCATAGTTCTGTGTTAGAGTTTCCATTTAAACCCTGAACAAAAATCAAGGCTAGGAAACCCCATACATGTATAATACCAGTACACAGATAGCAGAGTTAAAATAAATAAATATAAGCAATCTGCTTTGTTTACAAGCATGCTGTCACTGTAAAGAGAATGACTTGAGCAGAGACTTTTGTCCTGTGTCCTGTGTCACTGCCTCTTCTGTCTTTACATTTGCCCTTGTGTATCCAGACTACTGGTACTAGAGAATGAAGTCCTCTTACAGTATGTGGTCCCCATATCATGCCAGCCTCCCCACACAGACACACTAATGAGACACAACCCTGCCGTGCAGGGCCTGCTCTCAGAGGAGCCTCCTTGTGTAATCAGTTCTGATGATGAAGATGCCACCAGCTGTCATAGTGGTTTTGATACTTGGGAGTTGTCAGTTGCATGGAGACCACCAGAACGCTAACATTAATTTTGGTCATATTATTCAGGATATTACAAGGCTATTACATCTGTAAATGTATGTAAATGCTTTAACATAAACAAATATATCTTTTTTTTAATGAACAATTTAGCAAATTGATTCCAAATGTTTCGGTTGAGTACATCTCTGACCTTGTGAAAAAAAACATACAACTTCTGTAAAGTTAAACATGCACTTCAGGTCAAATAAACTCTTTTTTTTTTTAAAGTGTGTAGGGTTTTCAGTTACATTTGAATGACAGAAGTCAGTTCCCTCTCCTTTCGTACTTTCCAGAGTACTTTGGTAAAGTAAATTACAATAACTTACATCTATGGCTTTACATGTGGTAGCAGTTATGCAGCCGTTTGAAGAAAAATATATATAAAAATACTTCGAACTTAAGTCTGAGTGGTGTTAAATACCCACTGAAAAACACATTTGTAAAACCGTGAAAGTTGGAATTGTTAAATGCATACAGTTAATCAAAACATCATACGAAACTGACATATTATATTACACAGCACACCCAAAACAAACACAACTCTATACAAATATATCAAAAACATGGATGTTCAACTAATATTTTTTACAAAGTGGCTGACTATACAGTAAATGCTATTGCAATTTTTAATTTGCTATTCCATAGCTTTTTTGTTAAGTCAGTATGTCTTTCACATGGGTCCTGTGGTTAAAATGGCATGCTTTTGAAATTTGAAGTCCACAGCTATAAAAAGCTCAGTCCAGTTAACATTAGGTTTCCAGAATTTGTGGTACGAAAAACTAGTCAGTAAAAATTGAATAACATAAATAAAATAAATAGAATAAAATGTACATATAGTTTCAGAAACCAACACATCTTTTAATTGAAACATATTCCATCCGCAGTGTAGGCACACCTAAACCAATGTTAAATGGCACACGGTGCCAAAGTACCAATTGAATAAATCAGTGACGTTTCAGGGGTGTATTAATGATGGATAATAAAATGATATGCAAAATAAAAAAAAAAGTAAGCTAAATTGTACAATGTATGAAAATGTCCAAGGGTGCGGGACATGTCCTTAAAAAAATTATATTATTAATTTCTTAGCAGACGTCCTTATCCAGGTCGACTTACAATTGTTACAAGATATCACATTATTTTTACATACAATTACCCATTTATACAGTTGGGTTTTTACTGGAGCAATTTAGGTAAAGTACCTTGCTCAAGGGTACAGCAGCAGTGTCCCCTACCAGGAATTGAACCCACAACCCTCCGATCAAGAGTCCAGAGCCCTAACCACTGCACCACACTGCTGCCCTAAACTACCAATATAAGCTGTGTGAGTTGTGTGCAACTATTCAGCAACAATATTGCAGTTGGAACTCAGTGACCTCACAATAGTAAATGACTATCATAATAATAAAGGATAATTAGTGTGCAACTTAATGTGACATGCAACAAATGTGCTACAGTGGCCTAAATCACAGAAACCTTCAACACTGGACCTGTTTTCCACTCAAACCTACTTACAACCATGCCATGATCTACTTTTTGGCCTTTGGTCTGTGTAAGTAATAAAAAATGTACATAGGAGTGCAAATTGCATTGCATTGGTTAATGTATTAAATACTTAGCAGTGACATTCACTACAGTCAGCTTTATCAGCTGTGAGTGCCCAATCCATTTCATCAAGTTTACCGTTGGATTTGTTAGGTGTCCTACAGACTAGGTACCACATGTCACTTTTAATAAGATCAATAAGTGATTCTAGTCACATCTGTAGCTTAGCACATTTACAGAGCAATACTATTCTGACTCTACAGTACCAACTAGGGCAGCAGTGTGGAGTAGTGGTCAGGGCTCTGGACTCTTGACCGGAGGGTCGTGGGTTTAATTCCAGGTGGGGGACACTGCTGCTTTACCCTTGAGCAAGGTACTTTACCTAGATTGCTCCAGTAAAAACCCAACTGTATAAATGGGTAATTGTATGTAAAAATAATGTGATATCTTGTAACAACTGTAAGTGTAAGGGCGTCTGCCAAGAAATAAATAATAATAATAATGACTTTCACTGTTGCCCTTATTCCTCCTCATCCATTTCATTATTAACCATATGTGATTTGTTTCAACATTTATTTTGAAAAACCTATTTCATTAAAACAGTTGGTTTGTATACAGTAGTATGGATTTAAATAACAGTGATGAACAAGATTTGACTGTAAACATGCAGGTTTAAAACTAGGCCTCTGTGGGATTTAACAGTTTTGTTTGTTGTCCTAAACTGAAGAAACAAACAAACAAACAATCCAGCAGACTATTTATTGCTTAACAAGAACCGAAAGTCAATCTAAAGATTAATTTTCAAAGTTTCTAAAAACACACAGGCTCTACATATAATCCCCTGGAGATTTGGAATTTCATTGCTCTATATAGCCTGGCATGCATAGAAGCAACTGCTGTAGAGAGTGATAGAACTGACTTCAACAACCCTACCATTACCTGGTGCCTTCCTTTTCATACTAAATGTTTTAAGACCCTTTGGGTCATTCTGGGAGTATTTTAAACAACCCAATATTATGATTCCTTCATATTAATATTACCCAAAGCTGCTTTAAATGTGTAAATCTTAGGCCAAGTGGAATATTTGTTCTGGGAGCCATTTTGAAACAAAGGCCAGTTTATTTGGATGGCCTTGCAAACCATTCTGTATACTGAAAGCAGTATACATACTATACTTTTATTTTATAGATCCTTAGGACATCATCTAATTTCTTCAACTCAGTCCACCAAAATGTCTTAGTCTAGCAACTTTCTTAATACAATGCCTTACACCACACTTGTTATGCTTATACTATTGTATACGGTGTTACTTAGAAAGTTGTTTTGACAGGTCCACCATTGGGCTTGAGAGGCAGAGTAAAATAACATTAAACAGTTCATGTGTATTGGGCTCCAGTGCCCAATATAACAGCAGGTTAATGTTGTAGTTGTATTCCTTTAGTCCTAGGTCATAGGTTTGAATCTGGCTTCTAACCAGGGTTAACTTATCATCTCAAGAATATCATGAATCATGCTGCCACAATGCAAAAGTCGTAATTTGAGGTTTAGTTAGAACCAAAGTCCTTTCCAAGTTCAGAGTGTAATAAGAACAAGCACAAGGACTGTACAAAGCAAAATCAAATGTGAAACAAAGGAGAGATCTGTCATGGTACTGTAGTGTCTTGAGGGCAATATGTGGAATAATCACAAGCTCTTTATTTTTCTTCCTTCTCCTCAGTCTGCATGGGAAGCCCTTTCTTCCTTTATCGATTTAAAATTCTCTAAACCTCACTATCTTGGCAATATATCTCCATCAAGCTGCCCATGAGGAACAACTGTCCTGCATTACAAAGGTAAGATAATCACCCCTCTGAATGCAATGTGGATTTAATGATATTGCTGGATTGTTCTCAAGAGCTGAAGTTCTCCTGTTCCAACACATTTAACTGTGTACAGACATTGATGGAACAAAGCAGTGTTGTACTGCAGTGAGCCATCAAGTGTTCTTTTCTGAAACTGAGAAATGCCTGGACTCATTACTTTATATTAATTAGGCTGTCTGTCAAACTATACAGCTGTTTAACTCTGTATACAGTCCTTCCTGAAATACAGGAATTCTAAATAGGTTTGGTCTACATATAACAGAGGAGGTAATATTGTTTGCATGAAGGCTACATACACTAGTAATTATGACATAATTAAAGAAACATGACATTTGTGTTGTGGTTTTACAACACCAACACATCTGCGGTGCGTATGTTTAAATACTGATATGAAATCAATGCATGATTTAGAGTAAAAAAATATTGTGCATTTAAGGAGAACAATTAGACTGCTGATCATTTATTGAAACAGCACTTGCTCAGTCTGGTTGAGTGTACTTTCTCACACACACACACACACACACACACACACACACACACACACACACACACACACACACACACACGGTAACTTGCCTGTTCTTTCAGGTAGCAGAGTCTGTCCAGAAGTATTAATCCCTCAATGCAAGGGGCCAGGACCACCTTTAACTGAAAAATAAGCAGTCAGTAAGTTGTGGAAACGTAACCCTTTTACTTCTTGTACCTCATGTTAAACCCAAAAAGAACCTATAGATACTCCCAACTTGAGTTCTTAATGAGCTTGATATTCATCTCAAGTTGAACCTGTCCTCATCGCTTGTTTATTCAGACAAGCACCAAATGTATCAACCAAAACCAAGCAGAAGTACAATGTGTTCTAACACAACTGCAGTCACTTCTTTTACATGCCAAGTACCACATATGGATGCCAAGAATGTATCATATTGTGAAGGCTTCCATCTCATTTATTCTTGGGTTATATTTGTTATAGTAATCTTGTAATAGGCTGTCTGGGAGCTGGAAAATAATAAAAAAAATAACAAAAAAAAACATATACAGTTCAATTAAGCCAGCGTCATAAATTGTAATCACCCCAGATATAGTCTTGACATTGGTGTCAAATCATAATAAACCCTAGGCCCCTAGGTTTGAAATGCCCCTGTGATAAACTGATCAAAGGGATCAGCTGTTAAAATATACACTAATACTTTGAAAAAGTTGTCTTATCCATTGCCTTATTAACCTGCACCTGCTACTCTACACACTCTAATCCAAAGGATCAGAAGCAGCTTTAAGATATATCTATGGAAAGATGTGTTAATCATGACCTGTATTGCGTGGGTAAGCTCTAAATCTTACCATCTATTTCCCAGCTTATGATACAGAGATTATTATCTCAAAAATAGTACAAGAAGAAGGTAAATCTTGTGAGAAAATATAAAATCTGATTCATTTATTTTTTATAGGGCATCTTTGAATATATCTACATATAAATATACCTCTGAGAGCACTGACAAATACTGCATTTTTGTAAGAAATAACTTAATACAAGACAGGAGCAGTTTAATGACAAGACAGGAGTAGTTATTTTCTTGCTAGTTTTATACTTTTAAAGCTGCAGTATTGTATTGTATCCCTCTAATAATTGCCTTCAGCCTTCAACAATGCAGCATGGATGTTTGATTTTTTTTGTAGTGAAGCCTTAATACATGTCAACTGTGATTGAAAGTGAACTGGCACTATATACATCTGCTATTGATTATATCTGTTTAAAAGATTTTTCTCATCTGTGGAAGAAAGCAGGGCTGACAAGCAGAGCAGACAGGCGACATGGCAAAGAAGCTAAAGGCTGCAGGGTAATAAACGACAAAGACAACCTGACACTACTTTGGGAAGTAAAAATATACCATGAATTATATTTTTAAAAAAGTACTGTATTTGTACCAGTAAAATCTTGTTATAATTGTTATCTAAAATCCAACGCTGTTTCATGTTTAGTCCTATATTTGTGTATTAACACAAAGGCCTATTCTATCCTTGTACATTTGAAAGATTTTAGGAATAAAAGCATATTGATCTTCCTCTGTTTGCTATTGCAATATGCAATACAGATGCCTAATAATTTGGCCAGTGTCTTGGCTCAAATTATTCTTAGGGCAGCTGTTCCATCAATACACAGTTTAGAAAACATTATATAAACATGTTGGCTTTATAGTTTGTGAGAGAAGAGCATTGTACTTACTGACCTTTGACTCATCCAGTCCTAGCTTCTTCAGTGCCTTTCTAATGTAATCCACAAATGAGGCAGCTTTGGAGCAAACATTCCCAACACGCTTTTCACTGCAGACATAAAACCACACAAGTTTTAGACAGAACATAGTTTATTTTCCCAAAGTTGTACTGTGTATCGTACTATTGCAACTATACCTGGGTATAGATTGTATTTATATGAACAAAGCTAATTCAGTCTGGAAATCCTTGGAGCAAAACAGGAAAAGAAAAACAATATAGCTGAATATAACTAATAACCGTGATATACATTTTGACCAGTTTTGCATCCTGATTTATCAACGTCGATCACTCCCAACTGTATATTAATTTGTTGCCAACCCTCTTAACCCATATCAAACCAGAAGGAATTACTGACAAGACTAGAGTGTTTTGGGTACCTCTAAACAAGGCTTCATACTAGTCTGGTTCTGTTTACAGAGGGTTAACTAACACGTTATTTAAAGAATGCTATTTAATGCCTTTTTATTAAGTAAATTAAATGAGGTTTGGTAACTAGCAACACTAATTTTATGTGTTATGAGTATCAAATTTGCTTTAATTAAAATAAATGAAAAACATAAATAGCTCACAAATTAAAACTTTGTAAAATGTTTCATCTTTGCAAGTCTGTGTGTCTGGCATGTATTGTGCAAGTTTGAATTCATCAAATGCTGCCAAGTTTCCTTTCAAGAATCTGTCCAGATTTTGAAAAACAACCCTGCGTGATATATAAATCATTGACTTCTTGAAATCTTTTTTTGCTGTGAAATATATGTATTTGTGACATTTTAAGAAACACACACATAGGGATCCATTTAAATAGTAATCCTAGTGCATTTCATTGCATGACGCAATGTACTGGGATTAAGATAACAACATAAGAACATAAGAAAGTTTACAAACGAGAGGAGGACATTCGGCCCATCTTGCTCGTTTGGTTGTTAGTAGCTTATTGATCCCAGAATCTCATCAAGCAGCTTCTTGAAGGATCCCAGGGTGTCAGCTTCAACAACATTACTTGGGAGTTGGTTCCAGACCCTCACAATTCTCTGTGTAAAAAAGTGCCTCCTATATACTGTAGAAATCACTCAGTGCTTTAACATTTCTTCTCAGTTTCCCCATAGCCTAGCATGGTAACCGCAGTATCTCTCATCCCTTCCAACCTGTTAACTTAATCCATATTAGTGTCATTAAAATCAAGAACACTTCAGCACTGATAGCAAGTGGCATTTAGATAAATACAGATGTTTCCTGTTAAGTCAATGCAAATTGAACTGTCATAAAATATGCCTCACTTACTTTAGACAATGTGCAAAGGAAACAGGCAGGGACAACGCATTTATAAGACCTGGATTTTGTGTCAAAATGGAAAAGGATAAAGAAAATTAAGTCATTATGTAGTAATTTGTTTCCCCAATTAAATTACTGCAGCACATATTTCAATTGAAGCTATTAACATGTAACATTTCAAAACAGAACAGATACAGTATGGTATTACCTTAGTTTGGCAGTATACATAGGTTACCATTTTAAATGTTTGTCATTACTGCAATAGAGCAATGCAAATGTTATGATAAGGGCTATTTAAAGTTAGCACTATAAAACAGAACAGACATGACCTATTGCCTACTATTTGTCATTGCGCTTGTCTGCAATCTGCTCAATGGAAATATTCATGCTCAGTTTCAATAGTCTCACAGCCGCTCCCCAGGTTAAGCATGAATACTCTTGTAGTGTATTGCATTGTAATGTTTATAAAAACAAATATAAGGCAAACATTTTAAAAAGAAAATCCCAAATCAAGGAGAGACTTGCCAGGCTCCAGAGTTAGATTTGTAAGTTTTGCAGACGCTTGCCTTGACAGCATGAATGGAGGTTGTCTGTTGATTGTCAGTCTTGATACACAGTACTAGGTTGGCTTATTTAGAAATGCTACGGTGTGTAAATGTGATTGTTTTGTAGTTTGTATTTATTCTTTTATTTAACCAGCCAGCCCAAAGATAAATGGAGGGTTGCATTGTACTGTAAGAAGAGATATGCAGCTCATTTACAAAACACTTCCTGCAGGCAGACAGCAGCATTGCCATTACAAAACATGGCACAATAAACAAACACACAATGCAAACGTTGTGTTGCACGGTACAAGGTGCTTTACTACACTGTAATGTATGAACAAAATCCATTTATAATGACACATCAGAAAGCATATGAATACCAGATGCCTAGCAATTCACAACTGAACTTGGCTTGAAGGCTCCTGTTTATTTTCCAATCAGCTACAGAAGATCTAGAAGCCTTAAAATCTTATGGAAAAGATTAGAAGATTACCTGTTTACAGTTTTTCAATTTGCAGCTCCTTATTTTAAACTAGTTGTCGTCACTCCCGGGGCCCCCACGGGAGACTGTAGATAGATCCTGGCAAGGATTTTTAGACTAAATATTGATTTTGCACAATTTTGTATATTTTTTCTAAACCAGTCATCAGCAAGCAGAATGCCACAAGTGAAGGCGTGTTTTGAATGTGGCACTTGTGGGTTAGATATCCTGCCTGTTTTGAGTCAGGCACTAGATGGGACTATAGAACAAGACCTGGCTTAGAGTGTAAAACTGATTACACCAAAACCCAAGATTCAGCTGTGTTATTTATTGAATGTTGCAGTGACTACTAACAACTCTCTATCTGATCTCTCTATCTCTGTTCCTCTGGAATCTACCACACTCTCTCCCTCTTCCTCAGCTAAGAACCTTGGAGTCACCCTGGACCCCTGCCTCTCTTATTCCCAGCACATCTCCACTCTGGCACGCACTTGCAGATTCTTCCTGAGCAACATCCGAAGAATCCGACCCTTCCTCACCAACTATGCCACCCAGCTCCTGGTCCAGGCCCTGGTACTCTCCCGCCTAGACTACTGCAGCTCCCTCCTGGCTGGCCTCCCTGCGTCCGCCACCCGTCCGCTCCAGCTCATCCAGAACTCTGCTGCTCGCCTGGTGTTCTCTCTACCTCGCTTCGCCCACGCTACTCCACTACTCCGCTCGCTCCACTGGCTCCCGATCACCGCTCGCATCCAGTTCAAGACTCTTGTACTAGCCTACAGATGCCTTGATCAGACTGCACCCAGCTACCTCCAGACCCTCATCTCTCCCTACACCCCCACTCGACCTCTCCGCTCCGCCTGCACTAGAAGACTGGCTCTACCTCCGCTACGCTCCCCTGCCTCCCGAGCCCGCTCCTTCTCCACCCTTGCTCCGCAGTGGTGGAACGACCTTCCTACAGATGTCAGGACTGCCCAGTCCCTGACCACATTCCGGCACCTCCTTAAGACTCACCTCTTCAAACAGCACCTGTAGAACTCCTCTGTTGTATCCTGGGACACTATCACCCTTCATTTAAATATGCTTTATTTTGCTCTTATCTGCCCCCTATTTTACTGCATTTAATCCTGTACCTCAGAATATTGTAATCTGCCAAGTGTTTAATCTGTAGTATTTTGTACTTAATCATATCCTGATGTAACTATCACTACTTAATCATATCCTGATGTAACTTTCACTATTATCTGCTGTATTATTGAATTGTGGTTTGTCACACTTGAGAATTATTGACAGTGGTATGACTTATATTGTAACACTTGAATGTATTTGACAGTGGTATGACTTATATTGTAACACTTGAATGTATTTGTATTTGCTTGCGATTGTAAGTCGCCCTGGATAAGGGCGTCTGCTAAGAAATAAATAATAATAATAATAAAATAATAACTCAAAATACCAATTGTGTCCTGTATTTCACAGTTGGGTGTTCATGCGCTGCTCTATTTACCAGCACTCCGTAAGTGCTCATTTATTTGGTATTAAACTTAAATATACTTTTATCATAAAATATGTACATCTTTTAAACTAACTGCTTTTATTTGAGGTTATCATTGGTGGATGTAGCTTTATTTAGATGAAATTGTGCATGCATCTATACAGTAAAACAGTGTGATCCACTCTGCTAACGGTCTCAGAAGGTTTGGAATCAGTATGTTGGTCTGTGGGTTACAGCAAGTATATCATTCAGCACAAGCAGCGTATAATTTGGAGGTCAAAGGTAAACTATAGCTCCAGTAATAATGTTATAGAATATAGAGGATACTCCACAAATGCTCATGGAGTACAGCAGTTATTCCATAAATCTTGTATTTTTTCCCCAGACTTATAAATGTTGTGAAAAT
This sequence comes from Acipenser ruthenus, assembly GCF_902713425.1. NCBI lineage: Eukaryota > Metazoa > Chordata > Actinopteri > Acipenseriformes > Acipenseridae > Acipenser > Acipenser ruthenus. The sequence goes on along the minus strand of NC_081195.1, from coordinate 64,048,130 downwards.
AAATACATATTTTTTAAAATGTGTACATTCAGATATAATTTATAAATCTAGTTACAAGATTTAACATTTAGCTAAATATTTAACTGCCCAGCTAAATCTGGAGTTTGTATGCAAATAAGCTCCGCCCACTTTGTGCTTTCACGCGATTTGATTGGCTCCTTTAATGATAATAAAGAAATATGTAAATGTCAGCATTACAAGAGCCAATCAAATCACGTGAAAGCACAAAGCGGGCAGAACTCATTTGCATACAAACTCCAGATTTAGCTGGGCAGTTAAATATTTAGCTAAGGGATACTTTGCCTGAATTGCACGTCAACCAGCACAATTTATGGATCTCAATCCAATTGAACATGTTTGGATTAACTTTATTGAAGCATTCGTCACCACAATCCTCTGTCTAGCTGCTGCCACCAATTGTGGGAAATATAAAAAAATGAACATGCCTTGAGACATCATCCAGCACCTTGTGGGGTTTATACCACCTTGTGTCAAGATTGTGATCAGGACAAACTGTGGGCCAACCTGATATAAGGAACAGCCCCTAATAAAGTGGACAGGCAGTGTATGTCTATGAAAAGCAGATCAAGTACATCCACTGTACTTACAGATGAACAGATGGGCAGGCTAGCTGTCACCTGATTTTATGAAATGAACACAGATGGATACCCTTGTGCCTTGGACTGACTTGGCCAGGAAACTTGCTATAGGTCCGTCTGCAAATCAGTGACGGAGCTGGGATTTCACCCCAGGATTTCCTGGCACACAGTCCCGAGACCTAAGTACTAATTTAGACCGCCTCTGTTCTTACAAGCATGTTGTGTTGGTTCAGCAAGGATCTTAGATTTCCATTCTCTAGTATCTATTAACACCACTTGTTAGCTAAATCTTCACATTATAAATAGCTGTTTTTAGTTACATAGGCTATTTAATCCAAACAAGACCTAAACTTCCTGATGCCCTTGAGTGAAAAGCCCCAGTCTTTTAATACTTAAATACTTTTTCCATTCTTTTTTTAAACCTGAAACCACACTGGTTTCTCACAATTCACTGCAACCACAGCATGCAGTTATTTCACTTTTGGGCTACAAAAAAAATAAATAAAAGATACTTGGTAATACTTCAGATAGTTATAGAATCATATAAAAGTAGTAAAATGATTTGGCAATTTTGCAAGTAATTGTCCCTCCTCATTTTTGTTCCAACTGTACCCTAAATTACTTAATTGGACCAATTAAGGGTTTATTAAAAGCTTAATTGGTCCAATTATGTAGATTTAGGCAAACGTTGAGAAACGTCTAGTTGTAAATTGGATTATAGACTGCAGCTGGAACTGACAGCAGGCACAGTTTGATATTGGAATGAGATCTGCACCATGGTTTCACCAGAAGGAAACACATTGAAATCATTCAAAGTGTTTGATAATGGCTGGTGATTTGAGTAGGAGGAACATCCACTTTATGAAGGTGGTAACATTGCTGTCCTCCCCTGGATTGAACCTGTGCTGAGAAAACATGTCTGACACATGATTCCCATTTCAACCCAGGTGTAAATTAGAAATGGAAGGTTATGCCAACCATGCATTGTACACTGTGGAAATTCAACAGGTACTGTCAAATTCCAAGGAATCTGTGCATTTCTTAAGTGACCGTAGAACCCTAATAATCAGAGATGGAATTTTTGAACGTGTATTCCAGATATTTGAACTAACCATTGGGCAAAAGTGATACTCTACTGTAAAACAGCCAATTAGACAAGCTGTGAGACATGGAAAGCACACTTTATCGACTGAAGGGTAGTTACCATTGACAGCCTAGCACTATCTTCCCTCTTAGAAAGACTACTGCACAAAAGCCCCTGTTAGCATCGGTTGTAAAGGTTGATATGTTATGTAGTCTCATAGGACCAGGAACAGGATGGAAACCCCAAAACAAATTCCCACAGACACTCAGTGGAACCGAATGGAAACAACTTTCAGGTTACACGGATCTGTGGTGGAATCAAAGACTCAATATCATATTCCCATTCTCCCATCCAGTTATGAATACTGAGTTCTGACAGAGCCGACTGTGGATTACATACAGCTGGTATTAGGGCTCAATTACTCTTATCAGAATACAGCATTTTAAAACAAATAGTTTGTTCTGGCTTGGATCCCATTAAAATAATTTGTATCCTTTGAAGTATAAGCTAGCAACCTGGAATATATGCAGAATTTTGTTGGTGTCTTTTTATTTATTGTTTCATTATTATACAAGCAAGATTGTATTAGATAACTTTAAAGAAAATATACTGTGCTAGATTCTTAGAAAACTAGTAAACAACAAGAATGCCTGAGAGCTTTGAATGAAATTCAGTTTTATCATAGCAAACCTAATTAAACAACCGAATTCTGAGACGAACCTTCCTTAGATTAAGCATCTAGCTGCTTATCAATGTGGTATAGTTTAGCCCAATGTGGTTTGCCAAGTCATTCTGACGTTGGATTTGAATGAAAGCAAGTCAGATTTATCTTACTGTAAATATTTATAACGGGTTCTATAGGCACACTCCCAATATTCTGTATTTTCAAATGTAATTGTATCTTTATTTACAAGACTTTCACAGGTTAATCACTCAATTGAAATCAAATTGAGTCAATTGTATTACGGTGTGTACTAGCATGTATACGTTCTAACCTAAATGAAACACCAACATCTGAGGCCTGGTGATGGCAAGCTGAAGAAAAATAAACTTCACTGATAATGTGTCTGTAGTTCTGTCCTTTAACATACAAGTAAGACAAAATAGCAACATCTGGAGTTAGCCATCAGTGCAAGAACATTCTTTCAAGTTTAAAGGTGATAACATTAAACTTTGGGGTTGACGAAAAGAGACCCAATGGCATTAGGGAGTTGTTGGGCTCCTTTGAGAAAAGTTTATGTGTTCATTGTTGACTTGAAAGAGCTACATCATTTTTTGCTGCCAGTATGGGGTAACATTGACCACCCATTTGCTGTCCAAAAAGCAGTGTAGGCCTGTGATGGGGTACACCTCATCCCTGTATTATTATTTGTATATTTTGTATTATTATTATTATTATTATTATTATTATTATTATTATTATTATTATTATTATTATTATTATTATTATTATTATTGTTGTTGCATTGTGTTTTTATGCAGGCGGACAAAGCCGTCCGTCTTAGTTATTATTTGAGATGACGGTGAAAAGCCGTGTGTTTGTTTCGTTTATTTATTTAAAAACCTTGTGCAGCCGGTGACCATCTCCCGAGTTAATTCATTGATTAATTGTTGCTAATCGGGAGATGGTCACCTGTATAAAACCTGCAGCTTTTCTGCGCTCTGGGAGAGAGAGTTCAGGGAGTAAGGAACGAGAGAGTTAAGGAGAGAAAGAGGTTAAAAAGAAACAGCTGCTATTGTGCTGGAACAGCCAGCACAATATTTGTGAGTACAACTGTTTGTGGATTTATTTTGTTTGGCCAACGTGCCCTTTTGTTTGATGTAAAGTGTTTTGTTTATTATTTGATTTATTATTAAAACCCGAGCGCAAACGCGTCTCGTTTCCCCTACCTACCTTTGCTGCCTTTGTTTTGTGTTGCTTCTTCCTGGTCCGTGACATCAGCACTGCAACCACTCTGCCACAGGGCCACATTCAGAAATCGTTTAACACCTGTTTTGTTTCTAAAAATAAAATGTTAAAGTTGACGTTGAGGTTAATTTAAGAGTTCCTACACGCACATTAGCTGTAGCTGTTTCTTGCTGGTTCTGTAATTTCAACATGAAAATTGTAAACCTGTCCCGCTACTTCTACTGTGTTTGTATTGTTTTTAGTGAAAATAAGAATGTCAATAAATCAACCCTGTAATTTATTACAGTAAACTAGCAGGAATAATCCAAAGGGCGATGATATTCAGATCATTGAAACAGACCCCTCTTTCCACAGTCTCCTGAGGTTGGGACCAATTCCATTAATTTTTTTTTAATTCCATCGTTGTTTCCTTTACTTGGGATCATGCCTTTTTTCAATTAATTTTTTTTTTGTCTCGTTCTGTTAAAAAAAAAACATTTCTTTTTTAAGCTTCTTCTGTAAAAGGAAGGGTGATTCAGTTGTGGGCACATACTCAAGTTGTTTTATTAATTAGTATTTTATTTTGCAAGATGGTCTTTATTTCCCTGGGGACCTTTGACACAGATGGTATAGGTTGCTGGCTCCATGGTAGCATTAGGAGTCTTTGTTCTTTGACCTTGAAATGCAACACAGTATTAAGGTGATCCTCTCGAAATACAGTATGTGTGTTTGTGTGAGTCATGTGGTGAAATACACCTTGCTTTCACTATTGAAATACAAATTCCTGATAGAATGGAAGGAAACACACATTGATTACATTCCTTTGAGCACATTTAATTTATTGTAAGCCTGAGTTCTTTCACGGGCACAATTCTTTTGTTTAAGCTTCAAAACAGACACAGTTCTGATAGTCCAATCCTAGTTTAAAGTCACTACTTCAATTACCTATAATAATGTAATTAAAATTATATGTATTCTATTCATTTTATTTTAACTTTAATTGTTAAAAAAAAATTATACAAATCAAATAACCACACAAACGTTTTGGATAGATTATAGTTCAATCTTCTCAAACCTTGCCAAATGTATGTAACATTGTTTTCTAAAATAATAGAATCAGAATTTTTCTTTTCTATATTATTTGTTTTTAACCTTCAAATCTTTGTTGTTTGGAATCCAAAATAATTCCATGATTGTTTGAACAATCATATAGTATTTTATTTCAATTTCATGCTTTATTTAAAAAGTAATTTGCTTTTTGCTTTTTGGCATTTTAATACAGCCCTAGCAGTCTCCAGATGTCTTATTCCATGTTATATTCCTATGTTTTATTAAATGACAGTCAAAGTCTGGAATTTATTCAACAATTATATTAAAAAGAGCTGGATAACAGTGAATCATCTTGTCGTCCCCCCCCCCCCAACATATTTTCCAACCAGTACTGTATAGTCTGACCTTAACAGACAATCAATGGCGCCAGGGGTTTTCCAAAAGAGGGGGGGAGGGGGCAAGTTCTGGGGGTAACAATGGTTTTCAGGAATAAATTAAAATGTTATTTTGAGAATTAACTTTTATTTAAAAAAAAAAAAAGTTTCAAAGGTACAGTATGAGGAATACTTGTCGCATAATTGCTTTGACTTTAGGGTTGGTTGAGTGCAACTTAGAAAATGAATCATCCTCTAACATACTAGCTCTATAAACAGCAAGAGTGACAACAATCTTCTTCCTGAATTATCAGACAAAAGCAAAGTTTCCTAAAAGTAAAACTCAAATACAGTGGAAGTGTTTCTGTTTTGGAAAAATGGTCGATGTTCAAATGTTGAGCCAAGAATTTACATGTAATCCCTGTCCTAATACCCCTTCTGTTAAGCAATAACTCTGGGTATTAGGCCCAGAGCGCATGGCTTCCCAGATCACGCACTTTAACAGAGTCAAAAGATGCCGCATCTTTGCTTCAGCTCTCAGGCGATTCTGTATAGATCAAAGCTCAGATATGGAGTTTCTACATTCCTTAAAGTATTTGTTTGAGAAAAACATTCTACATTTAATAACTTAAAGACATACTCAAGGTAATAACAGAGCCCGCCCACCACCCCCATTATTATCTCCATGTATACAGTGTGACAGAGATCAAATGATTCTTGGTGTTAGATCTCCCTCTCGACCTGTGAGGGCACTGTGTAAAAGGAACAGTGTACCCATAACTAAATGGCACGACAATTTATTCCTTAGGGTAGGTAGAATTCAGTCATTTAGGAAAGGGGGGAAGCTACGGTACCCAAACTCTGTGACCCAGACGGTAAACGGCGTGACATCTGAGGATTGGAGGAGCAGATGCGCTCATTAACCTAGGGGTCAGTGAGGGTATAAATAGGGGGCAACAACACTTTCCCCTTTGTTCACGTAGAACTGTCTTGCACCACGAGCACTAACTCACTGGTAACTGTGTTTGTGCTTTGTGTTTCGTGTGGGTGTAATAGAACTTGGACTTTTGTTATTTGGTTTCGGGTCAAACCCGAGGATTACAAACGAAGTGATACAGGCTCTGGACATTGTATAATAAAATCAATAAACATCCTTGCACCTGAAAAATCATTGCCTGTGTGTTCTTGTATCCACTCTGCACTGCACGCACCTGTAATCAATCACCACTTTGCCACATACAGTTATATCAGACAATATTCATATGGGTTAAATGAAATGACATTAAAACAATGCAGTGACATCATCACCCTAGAACTTGTAAACCTGTTTAGTTGCGGACCTCTAACTATTTATTTAGTGATGTTAATAATGAGACCACTAAACCAGCCCTGAGGGAAAGCCCCAGCAGGATTGAGTTAAAGGATGCCAGTGTTTAGATATATAGATTACTCTGCTGTGTACAGTATGTAGGTTTAAAACATCAAAAGTCAAACACAGTTTTTTGTTAGGTTATGTTTGTGGAGCAGCCCGGATAAATCCCATGTTTTCTGGGAACTTGCACTATGTGGCAGTGATGTCTGGGGGTGCTTCCTGCAATTACTGATTATTTAATGATTCCGTTCATTGAAACTCTGTAATGTGCTTGTCATTCATTACAATCAGCCAGTTCTTAATTAGATCTGGGTACATTAATCACAGTCACACATCAAAAACACACCTTCATAAAGTAGCAATATACTGGTAATTCATTTTGAAATATACTACAAATGAAGGCACTGGTTGAATCTTTTGTCAAGTTTTACCTTTCAGTACTTTCCAAACAGATGGAAATGAATAACAGAATGGATTTAAAACACTCTAATAATGAAAGCTTACTGTGCGGAGTCCTTTTTAATGAACCCTTCATCAGTGGGATGAAAATGCACCCCAACGTGTTTAAAATGAACTTCTCTCATACTTCTTTGAAGATCACTGGATATCCTTACATGATTCAGCTTTAATCGCTAACCTTTATTTTGATACCAAGAACATCTTTGTCAGACTTGAGAAATGGGAGTAATCCTTCTTCAAAATGCACATGGCAAGTATTGTTGTATCCCTACACATGATTTTCTTAGCCCTATATAGTCAGTTTCATATCTGAGAATGAGTGTCTATGTGTATACAAATACGGTTTCCAGCACTGTATTTCATTACTGCATTCAGAAGGGTTAAGAGCCAGATTTAATATGTATATACCAAAATGAACAAGAAAAGAACCAAAAGATCTTCAACACAAAAAAGGGGGCGAGTGATAAGGCCGCTATGGTTTTTAAAATCTTTGGTTGCAGGAAGCAGCATTTGAACGATGAACTTACTTTAGTAAAACATTCATAAGTAACTGGACCAATGGCAATAGCAATGTTAAAGTTGTTCAGTTAAATAGTTATGACTCAAATTTAAATCAATAGATGTATAATATCTGTAAATTATAACCATAGCAGGGGACCCTTGGACTTTTCAAACTGATGCATACTGTAGGTTCCTTGTTCATCCCTTTTTTAAAACGTTCTGATGGCTCATTGGACAGAAAAATGCTTACTATATGATCTAGCAAACATGCTTTTTAATACCCTTCCTTTATTGAGTCTACAGTGAGCCACAAAAGTATATGGGCAAAAATGTTTAATTGAATACAATAGAAAAGCCTAGATGTGTCATTCAAAATGCATACACCTGCAGGGGATTCCAAAATACCTATTGGAAATGTCTAAAAGAGTGAATCACACATCAATTTTTCAGCGTTCAAGCCCTGCATGTGAATTCCATGCTTGCTTTGAACCATCTTATCTCAGTGGCTTTCTGTATTTAATGTTTCTTTCCAGCAGGGATAATCATCACTTGTGCAGCAACAAAATATTACTTAATATCATAATGTGAACACTGTTATCCAAGGGGATCTGAGTGGGATCTGCATGTGCTCCATTTTATCCACAAATGTGGGGGAAGCTCTGTGGTTTCAAAGACAACCTTTATGAATATAACATATGGCCATCCAACTGTTTTCAGCATGCGCAAAATGCTAAAATAAACCAATGTTAAAAAGCATTAAAGGATTTCTATTTACAGGATTTTTATATGGAGAACAAACTAACAACTACAAATACCATTGATCCTCTTGGTGGCAATATGATATGCATTTTGCCTTTTCTGCTTTGCATGATTTTTCCCTTTCCATTGTTGTTTCGGGGGATATAGTTCTACTTTCAATGGGCAAGTTTACCCCAAAGCCACAAGGGGAAATTTCTCAATAAAGGCAAGAGACCAAAAACATTGTGAAAGAGTTCTGAATCTCACTGCGTTAATACTTTTCCAGAAATTATTACCATGTTGCAAAAATAAAAAAATAAAAAAATAAAAAATCTTGTTCCATGTACAAAACTCATAAGTAACTTGTCTGATGTTACACACAATCATAACATGCACTAAAAATATAAAAGTTTGTCCCACCTTGCTTGATATAAAGTGCTAAAATCTACATTAAGAAAATCACATATGACAGAACCAGTAATCCAAGTTTCTTCCTCAACAGACATCAAAAAGAAACAAAACTAAAAAAAGAGAACATTTGTATAGCAAACATCAACTAGAATTAAAAGGGATTCAACCCAGTACTCCAGAAAGCAGATAAACGTAATGCCTAATGGCATAATAGCATAAAAGCATGAGTTATTGCACAGACCTAATGCTTTATCTTTATTTTAATTTCACTGCAGCACTGGCTATTATTATCCTCCTCTAGACCCTGAGTAGCAGTAAAAGTCACAGCTACATTTCCTACACACAGCAAGAATACGTGGGTCAGTCAGCTAAGTCTTTTAAGGTGAATTGACATCAGTAGGTGGAAGATATGCAGGGTCCCTTGAAGTATTAAATAAATAAGTTACTGGAATTTTTGATAGACGTTTGACTGAAGTTCAAGGGAGTCGTTGGCATGAGTTCAATGGAGACTCAGACCCATAAAGGTCCTCATAAACCCCACAGAAAACCAAATTAAATGTAACCCTCCGACATTTATGACACATAGTTTGATTTGTAGGGGATTTGTTCGTGGTCAGAGGGATATATAGGCCCAAACCCCTTGACCAATAACATCCACCAGCATTACATCCATCAAGGTGGATATAGCCTTCTATAATATTATTAATTCCACACTTTGTACTTCTGCTCTGATTGCAACTGTAAGAATAATTTTACATCTTTGACTCTTTGGGGAATGTCAGTTTAATGAAATGAGTTTGGAAACCATGGAAATCCACATCAACAACTTTTGTATTAGTATTCTGAGCTCATTTCCATTTACCAAGCTCTCAGTGACAGAGTCCCTTTGCGCCTTCAGTGTTTGCCACTGTATGTGCTTAGTACAAATCAAAAGCAGTTCTAGATTAAGCCTGCAATTAAAATATCTGGCAGCTATACAAAACAGCCCCCAAAGCCCCTGACAGCCATTTGCTGCTGGTACAACTGTAAACACCTGTTATTTAGAAAGGAGACCTGTTTTATACAGTAAAGCTGTTTCTATGGGGCAGGAGTTGAATAAGTATGTACTTGTGGTTCATTTATTCATATATATATATATATATATATATTAGGTTAGGTATTGGGTTAGGGTTCAGTTTTAGGGCTGAGGTTGCTTAAGGTTAGGGTTGGGGTTGGGTCAGGGTCAGGGTGGGTTGATTTCATAGAGTTGCCGAGCTCTGGAAGTGAAAGGTGGGAGTGCTTGGTAAATGCCCAGAATCATCTGATGCCTTCAGGACACTTTCTAGTGGATATTCCTTTACGCTGCATTGAGTGTCTGAGTGCAGTTATTGTTAAATAGAAAGTTAGTCACTAAACCGCGTAATGGAGCAAAGCACAAAAATGAAGGGGAGTTTTTTTTTTTTCTGACGGCTCATTGGACAGAAAGACGCTTACTTGTCCGCTGTTAAAGTGAGTTCCAGTATCACACTTACAGCATGATTTTCAAAAGGGGCGAAATAAGAACTAGGTGGTAAGCTGGTTTGGGTCACTAATGGCTTTCAAAGGGTTTAGATGAAATGAGTCGTGTATTCACTTGTTGACGCTTTAACAATGTAAATTAAGTGATATGATTACATTAATCAGGCTTTAAAAATAAAGCAACCTCATTATTATTTTGCCCCTTTAGAAAATCATGCTGACAGTATCACACCAGTACATCTAGTCTGAACTGCTGAACACGCCTTCACTTTTCAAAATACACCAGCAGCTCTTCTGCTACAGACAACAACAATATAACAACAAATTAAACCCACCACTTTCAACAGAAATTCAGGATTGGTTAGATGCACATGAGGTTATTTTGGCATCCTGCATTGGGAGGGTAGCTTCAAGTAAACCCTGCCAGGAATAAGTGCCTGTGAATTTTTCTCAAGCTTATTTTTTAAACAGAGACAGGAAGACATGCTATTGTTTGATGTAAGATCATTGACAACTTCTCTGCTTATTTGTCTAAATGATATTCAGATACAATTACAGTTAAATTTCAGGAGCACTATTTTCTACCCCCCTTTACTAATTTAATTCCATGTTATTCCAGCAACAGATTTAATATGGTAAGTGAGCACAGTGTGTTGTTCATTAGATGTATTTGTGCATAGATGCATTTTCTTCACTGATATGAGCAAAACAGCAGATGGCAAAGCATATGCTGATGTATGTTTTTTTTTGTTTGTTTGTTTTAAAGATTACCAAAATGAAAAAAGAATAATAATCGAGTGATTATTTAAGAATTTCTACTGTATAGAGTGCTGTATAGCCAAAGATTCAAGAATTTACAGAAAAAGTCGTTCTTTAGTGTTCATGCCTGCTGTTTGTGTTACTTCTATTGAGTTTGTCAAGAAGGCAAATTTACTGTATACATAACCAAGGATTTATAAAACAAAAATAATTTATGATCTGCAAATGTTCCGAATAAATAATCTGAAAGTCTGCCTAGTCCCTTCCTTCCAGAAATTCTGTAGCAGACAATTGTTGGCAGCTCTACTTTGGCAATATTATGCAATATTGTGAAGCATGATCTGATTGCACAAGGTGGCTTACCACTGGATAATGTGTGGTGTCACGGCTAAGGGTTTGTTCTTCGGGTCACTTGTAAATATTATAATATTATATTCTATTAATACATAAACATGTCTACAATTTATAGCATACATTAATGTGTGAATATATTTGTATGTTTGTATTATAAGAACAAATATTCCTATAATATGTCATATATGTTTGAATATTTTCCTATGTGTGGCATTTAAACCACTCATATAACCGGCATGTACTTTACTGTACAAATAGATTTATAGACATAGAAAGTATTAGGAAGTTTTCTCAATGTTTTGCCAAGTGTAAAAGTGAATATGAGAAGTACTAAAGTTTGATAAGTGTACTGTGTTGTACATCTTCAAATGAGGTATACATTACAGTACAGAATAATCCCTGCACAGGTACTCATTCAGAGTTGATGCTTTCTTTCAATTGTAATGGAGGCTGGCAGCAGGATTTGTTTGTTGTTGTCTGCACCAGCAGAGCTATGCTCCTCCTCACTGCACCTGTGTTTACTTTGCCACGTGTGGGGAAAGCGCCCCCAGGGACCGCAAGGCTCAGCTAGCGGGAAACAAGGGGGTGTTGGGCCTGACAGAAGCACCCCGATTGGCCAGCCAGGACAGCCCGGGCCTTTCTATTGAATCAGATCCGAACTGGACTATTGCCTAGTCTGCATGAATATTGCACCTTTTATGCAAAATAAAAGAACCTTCTGTTTTCAAAGTACTACCTGCTTCTTCCGCAAGCTTGTTTCAGTATGTTTGACATCTTGACAGTCTGACATCTCTAGTTCTCAATTTTAACTTTAACTTTATTTTAACTGACTTCTAAAATATTGACTGAGGGCTCTTTTTCTCTTTGAGGTATTACACCCAATAATTACTTAACAAACTCCCACCCCCCCAAACAGGCAGGTCACATTATTATTGTTAAAAATTACTTCAAGAAATCATTGCCATAGAGGGAACATTATTGAATTGAGTGATATTTATGTTTCCATGTGTAATGGAGAGTAGACAGGATTCAAGGACCACACAAAACTCAGCAGTCTCACTTTTTAAATGTCTATTCAAATAAAAGAGAGCCTAGAGATTGTATATGAATTTCCGTGGAAAGAACAACTCACCCTTAGAAACATTTATCACGTCAGAAAAGTGCTGTGATTAATTAACCACACTAAAAGCATATTGAAATTGAAATAAACTCACTTCTGTAATTGAGTCGAGTTACATAATCGGAGCAATTGTAAATAATCTCACATAACAGTCTATGTTTATTTTATTTCTGAATTCATAAAAAAATAAAAATAAAAAATAAAAACATTGTTTTTCAGAAGCATTACTTAGCTGAAGTATTTATTCAAAAGTGGGTTATTTGTTCAGTATCAAAATGTATTTGTATTTCACTTTCATTTCAAACGTCAAGAAAATAACTTTGGCATCCGTCTGGAATGTAGTTTTAAAAAATGTGAGCAATCTTGAATATAAATTACTTTGACTTCGATTTACTTCCACATTTATTAAGCTTTGTGGACATGCACGTCATTTAAAACAGTGTATCAACATTGCTAGACATTTTAAAAATGAGGCACCTACGGTACCAATTTCTCTATAAACAGTAAGGAACCAAATGAGGCGGTGGGAGAGGAGGAGACAGCAGACCTGAAATCTTAAAAGGTATTGTGATACTGTTAGGTTTGGATACTGGTAAACGGCTTAGCCATCAAGTTTACAAGTTTAGTTAAGGGTCCCAAAGTGGAGCTAGGTTTTGTTTGTTGTTTTGTTTTGTGTAAAAACAAATAAATATACAGGCACCACCCTGTTTTACACTCTATTTTGTTGTGAAAAGATCCTGCAAGTTGCAAACTAAACCCGGTTTGTCACTATATATATATATATATATATATATATATATATATATATATATATATATATATATATATATATATATATATATATATAAATATAAAAATATATATAGAGTAAAGTGGCAGGCGGTCAAGTGGTTAGGGCTCTGGACTCTTGACCTGAGGGTCGTAGGTTCAATCCCAGGTGGTGGACACTGCTCCTGTACGCTTGAGCAAGGTACTTTACCTAGATTGCTCCAGTAAAAACCCAACTGTATAAATGGGTAATTGTACGTAAAAATAATGTGTAAAAAATAATGTAATTGTATGTAAAAAATAATGTGATATCTTGTAACAATTGTAAGTCGCCCTGGATAAGGGCGTCTGCTAAGAAATAAATAATAAATGCTCCCCTTACTCTGCCACCAAGTGCTATGGTCTCAGTGTGTGTTGTAGGGACTGAATCTTTCTGAACCTCCAAGTGCTATCAATGTGACTGGGGAGTGGAATAGCTTCCATCGCTGAGATAAGAGCCAACTCAACAGACAGTCTTAAGATGTAGAATATTCACACTCCTCTTTCAAAGCTGGCTCATATCCACCTTGGCCAGCAGGGCAATACAATAGATCAACCACTATCTGTGAATAGCACTAAATTAGACACCTCCAAGCCTCCTTCTTTGGCAGAATAGATGTTTGCGGTACACTTGTAGGCTGTTCAATCACATAACCTTGGCTCAAGTTCTTAGTTCTTCTGAGCATCTGGTCATTCTCATCCAGCTGCAAGCTGGGAAAGAAAGAGGGGAGTTGAAAAAAATATTACAACTAATCAAAAAGGCATCCAGATGTAGGAGGAAATATGTTGGTGAGAGAATTGGATTTTAATTAGGTGAGGTGAATTTGAAGAAATTAGTTTAAAAAGTAATATATATATATATATATATATATATATATATATATATATATATATATATATATACATACAGTGCCGTGAAAAAAGTATTTGCCCCGTCTGATTTTCTGCATTTTTGCATATTTTTGACACTGGATGTTATCAGATCTTCAACCAAAACCTAATATTAGATAAAATGGACCCTGAGTGAAAAAATAACACATAAATGTGATACATATTTCATTTATTTATTAAAGAAAGTTATGCAACACCCAATGCCTCCGTGTGAAAATGTAATCGCCCCCTTAGACTCAATATCTCGTTACGCCACTCTTGGGAAGATTCAGTACTGTCACTAACTTTCTCCATTTGGACAAAATGGCTCTGACTGTGGTTCGGTGGAGACCCAGAGTCTTATAAATGGCTTTGTAACCCTTCCAGACTGATAGGCATCAACAACTTTTTTTCCGGAGGTCTTCAGGAATTTCTTTTATTCGTGGCATGATGTGCCTCTAGAACCTGTGTGCTGACAACTTCACTCTGATGGTAAGGGCCAAAGTTAGTCAGATTTATATTGGGCAGGGCTGGCCCAAATCAGGCCTGGTTGTTAACCAAAGTACTCAAACAGCTGACCCTAATTATCCCTTTAATTGGGTTGAGTTAACTAGGGGGGGGGGGCAATACTTTTTCACACCTGAAGATTGCATGTTTGATTACTTTGCACACCAAACAAATGAAAGAAGCACCAAACTTTGGTGTCATTTTTTCTCTCAGACTCCCTCTATATACTACTACAACCCACAAAAAATCTGTCCAAATCTGACCATTACCATGCTTTCACAACGCTGTCACGACGTTTTCACGACATGTATTTCATTTTTCTATCCATTTGCCTGTTTCTATCCTTACAAAGATTATGTTTGAAGTTCAGGATGAATTGCTGCACTTCAGCTGCAGCCTCTTGAGATAATTTCTATCCTGCTTTGAGTTGTAGAAACTGTATTTTAAATACATGATTTAAAAACAGATAGCAAAGAAATAAGCTATCAGGTGTCTTCTTTTGTGGAATATTCCCATCTTGAACTCTTCCAGTGTTAAAAAGTGTTAGTCAAATATTTTTTTCAAAAACTCAGGTCCAAAGTCTAGTAACCATAACCAGAAGAGTTAACACTTTTAGTGGGAGATGTGTGACTCTGCTTTTTAATTCATGTTCCATCTCCCATACTGCCCAAATCAATGTCACAAACAATAAAATGATTGCAAAATAAGAATTTAAAATACTCTTGAGCATAGTGCATGTCACACAGCATGCTGGACACAAACAGCAGATTTCTTTACACTATTTAAGTCAACACACACAGCTTCTAATTGATACAGAAATTCCACTAGTTCCACACTGTCCCATTTCTGACTATTTTAGCTAAAGTTATACTTTGATTTGATCATCTGTTCTTGTAAAGATGTCAATGTTTTGCACAAGGAGAGTGGAGTACCAGTATTTACATTATTAACATATCTTTTAAAAGTTTTGTTTGCAATTTTACCATATATTGGCAATCATCATCTTGATATTTTACCTGCGGACTTTAAAACTTTACTATACAATTATGAGCACGATGACGTGCCTTGTGCATGGAAAGTGAGTTGTGTCTCTTAGAGAGGGAATGTCGCAAACTACTTTTGTAGAAAATATAGGCGTATAAACCTGGGGGAAAAAACATTAGATAAGTAGCCAATGCAATATTAGCCACAAAGAAAACATGACTTTTTATAAACATGCTTGAAATGTTGGTGTTTGAAATGAACCAATGATAAAATAGCAATTCCTACAATCAGTGGTTTTCCTATTTTGTTAAGGTGAATGTTCTGAAAAGACCTACACTGGCAGAATCAAAGTTAGAATGTCATTATTGGTGCTGAAAAGCCACCTGTTTTTATATAAACTAAATTAAAAAAAAATTAAGAATAAGCCACCGTGATTGTTAAAACCATTATTACAGATAATTTCATTTTTTGATGCAGGTCTCACTTTGCTTTGAAGTGTGAAGATGATGTCACCAGTCTTAAAGAGTAAGTAGCGGGGTTTCCGAAAAAATATAGCGTTATACATTATAAAATATAGTGTTATACATTATAAAATATAGCGTTATACATTATAAAATATAGTGTTATACATTATAAAATATAGTGTTATACATTATAAAATATAGTGTTATAAATAACATACCTGTAACTTTAAAGTCTGTTTCAAAGCTCTTTTCAAAATAGCCGCTCTAGTGCTCTGGAGTTTGAGATCTGTCCTCTAATTCACTGCAGGAAGAGCGATTAAAAAAAAAAAAGAAAAACATAATGAGTGCTCTGGCTTTTCTGTTCCGTACCACATCATGGATCGTTATTGCTGTTACCTGTTTGACAATGTGGGCAATAATCCTTATACTATCAGCGCACTAGAGTGGAAATTTTGAAAAGAGCTTTGAAACAGACGTGTAAAAAGTTGTCAGGATGTTAACAATGAAAAGAAAAATGACAGGTACATTATTTAAACAGTTGTAGCAACACGTGGGGACGTGTAACGCTATATTTTTCAGATCATTAATTTAATAACTTAATCTGGAAAATTTTAAATAAGATACCTTGGATAGAAACCTTAATTGATTTTAATTATTTACAATAACAACATTTGTGTGTGTGTATTTATGTGTGTGAGGTTTTCTTTTTAATGTCTTAAAACATTCAAGGCTTTGGTGATACACTGTCTCATTCTAAAATGTACTGACCATTCCTTTATATCTTGCAAGACTTCTTTGGGCTGCATCAGATGAGTTTTAGGGCTTTTGAGCAATAGTAAATGATATACAATGAACAAGAAACAAAACAGTTGCAAGAAAAACATGTGAAGTATTTTCTTGCTAGTGTATCCCTCTCTGAAAATGTGCCTTTGGCAAGGTTACAGCTTCATTTTAAATGAATACATCAATCCCTTGCTAATTTTTGTATTGCTGAATATGGAAAACAAAGAGTTTCTGATGTCTCCACCTTACCAGAAAACTGACCTTACCAGTCTCCACCAGTATATGAACGCACACATTGATCTACTATTTCACAATTCCCTGAATGATCACTTCTATATGGTTTGCCATTTGCCTATGAACCAAAATAAAACATGCATAATCAAATAACTGGTACCCTTGAGAAACGTATTTTTCAAGTTAGGATCACTTAGGACCTCTAATAGCTTGGGCTTGCCTCCAAAATACACAGAACATGTTCTCACCAGAGGAACAGCTCTAAATGAATACTGCCCATAAGAACAATACAGCATTATACTGCAAGAAATCTTATTATACCCATACTGTTTTGCAGTCTTGTTCAGACTACAAGTCTTTTTCAGTAGTGTGGAACTGGATGCATTTGCATATAAGTGTTAATTTGAATCCATGCATCAGAAGATACCAGCAGTACTAAACATGTGCTGCTAATGAATGTTATAAATATTACCATAATGAATAATCACAGTCTTAATGTGAATGCAAGTTACCATTGCTTTATTGTGGAAAAAGAACATCTGTGAAATCTGTGAAAATCTAATCTGGCACATAATTATTTGTTCTTATCTTACAAAAGGAAAGCCTACAAATCTAATTTATTTATACAAATACAACAATTTTCCAAAAATAAAACTTTGAATTTAGTAAACTTACCATGTGCTCCTTTACGCACTGTCTGCAATAACCCAGCATTTGAGATCCCTGAGCAGAGACACATATTGTAATGGCTAACTTTTTTTTTTTTAATATATATAAATAGCTTCTCCACAAGTAGAATTAGCATGTTATATTGAAGCAGAGCGAAGCACAGGATAGGTCAAATGTTTTACTTTGTGACAGACCCAGCTATCATTGCTACGGAAAACGCAGTGTCCACATTGACTCAACCATTTCTACAACCACACATGAAAATTCGATGTTCCTTTTGAAGTAGAAAGCATGTATTAACTCTAAAAGCCACACAAAGTTCAAGGAATAGGAAGCACAAACAATTCTGCACTATATCATATATCGGGCATACATGACCTTCTAATAATAGTGCTATGAGCATGCTTACTGTAATCATGAGAGCGTAACACTGGATGTGACAATGGGGAATTGTAATTCTAAACAACAAAATGTTCAATCAAAGCTGCAGCTGTCCCGTCAAGTACAATGAACTAACCAAAACAACATAAATCCTAAACATGAGAACCATTAAGGTATTTTCTATGCAGAGATTAAATTATTTAGGTTTACCTGCTTCTTATTTATTTGTATCTGTGGCAGGATTGTGGTTCACTGCAGGCACATGTAAGTACATAGAGCTAAGAAAAGAATTCTTACCAAATCGCCATCACATGCTTTCAGTACCATAACCAACTGCTGCTTTTCCAAGGGTTCACACGTTTCTGCTTTGTGCAGATTTATATTTCAATTACCGGTATATACAAGTCTGTGCTGCTTTACTTCAGGTGACCTCTTTAAGTAGAATGCAGGAATGTGGTGGATGTGCAGCATTTAAATATCTGCATGAAGAAATAGGTACATTTTGTCCTTTTATACTGTGGCTTCGAAAATAAATACAGTATCATGACAATATATATTCTGTAAGATATACTCCCTTATAAAAGTTTGCCATAGTATTTTTGCATGGTATTTTTACAGTTCTACCATGCTTTTCCTATGGTTTACTACAGTTTACCCTGTTTTGTCCTGTTTATTAATATGCTTTAACCTACCCTGCTATTCTTTACAATGCCCACCTATGTTTTAACACCCTTTCACTGTAGTTTTACTTTGGTAAACTTTTATAAGAGCTGGAATTGTTTTTTTGTTTTTTTTTTAGCTCTTTGTACATTGGGTATAATAAATAAATAAAATAGAACCACACAACAGTGACTATGGCATATACATACAGTAGAAGGTATTCTGTACAGTTGCTAATATAATGCCAAGATTATGCATTCCAAAGGGCACAGTAGTGGGGAATTCAAAAGGGACCATTCATATATTTCAACCAGTCTCATTTCGCGAGTTGTCATTGATGCCAGCTGCAGATCAAACAGTATCAAATGAAGATCTATTGCTGTGATGAAAACAGAGGCGTTAGCAAAACTGGTTACTTTCATAATCGAGGGGACCATAATAATAAGTTAAATGCTGGGAAACCATTTGAACATTTTTTTTTTCCGTTCCCTCCTTGAAGATTCACTGCCCTTGATCAATTTGACTAATTGTGGCTGCGATATACATGCAGATGGCTTTATATATTAAAGTGTGTTTTGTTTTTATACACAGGAATACAAGGATTTGACAATAATGAAAAAGAAAAATACATTTAAACAAACCCAGAATAGTTATATGATTTGTGCATTATGAAATGAGTGTAATAGTCATTTGGTTAGAACTGTATTCAGTCATGGCTTTAGACTCTACTATAATCAAGTTTTAAGCAAAGTAGACATGAATATATCTGACAGTACATAAGGATAGAGGTTAATCCTTCAGCTTCATAGACCCAGCAAACCCCCATTGCTTGCATGTGTGAACAGAGGCACATGTCCTACAAATTCCCATTTCAACATTATGACTTAATACATATTTAAGTGAAGTGATAATACCCAGGATTATTTTTTGTATTTATAATTTTTAAAAAAAATAATATTTCAGGGTGCAGTGTCAAATCAGACTGTAATACCTGACCATAGCAAAACATCTGTTTTTACTTTAATCTCCTGTACATATCTCCTGTCTCTAAAACTTTTAAACCTCATAGTATGGCATTAATCATTTCTTTTAATTTATAAAGCAACCATTTTGTGAGAAAGAAAATCCATACAAATGTGTACCAAACATGGCTAGATGAGTTCCTTTCTTCACAACAGAATTGTTTTATCTTAAGAATATTCTGGACTATCTTCCATTTTGTCTAGGCCAATGTCATACCACTGGAGGACTGGTAGGTATCAAATGTTCACAGTAAATGTAACATGGCAGTAAATGTAATAATATTATGCTTTTCAACTTTTTAGGAGCTGAGAACAATTAAAAAGGTCTAATTAAGCAAATTATTAGTTCAATTAAGGGTCAAGTTAAGTAACTGAGAGCTAAGTTGGAATGAAAACCAGAAGACATAGGGGGTCCCCAGGACCAGGGTTGGGAAGCCCTGGTGTAAAGGCTTGGCAATGTCAATGAAAACCATCAAATTGAAAAGCTATCTATTGACATCATGAAACCACAGCTTTTGGGATTAATTTAGCAAACTACAGACACAAACCTATGTTTACTATTGCACGCCTGGGGGTTTAATATAAGCTCTCACTGTTTTTGTATACACATGCACCGTCCCTGGACGGCTCAATGTCTCAAGAGAACTAAACAACGATTGCAAATCCATATCAGCTTTACAACAAGATTTTAAGTATGAAGCAATGTCCTGCTTCAAGTTAAGTGCTCCCGTTTTACACACAGTTCCTGGGAAGCTTCTTAATAAAGTCTTTAACCGTTAATTTAACATGAGGAACCGTCTTCAGATACTGTATCACATGGAAAGAACTCATTAGAAAGGACTATTTTAACACCTCAGAGGGCCAGTTTAACACATGATTTCCACCATGTGGCTTCCTGTTTTTTTGTATATGTTGTTTTCCTCTCTTGATTTCATGGATAATGTTCAACTTCAAAGCCCGTCGATGTGCCCAAAGTCTTTAGCCCTTGTTTCTCCATGATGTTCCACAGTTTGCGAAGGTTGGACTGAGTGATCGTGTCATCTAGTTTGAGTTGAAGAGCTTGCAGGTAATTCACTTCTGCCTCTTGCAGTTTTCCATTGAGATGGAGGATGGCCCCAAGGTTCATCAAGGCAGCTGGATACTGAAAGAAAATAAATCATGTACTGTTATTATTATTAGACAATATTTAGAAAGGGATTTAAAGGCATGTATTGGCCATTTCTTGGGTCACCTAGTGTGGCGCTGTCTACATTTTGTCATGACTTAAAATTAATAAATAGTTAAATAAAATAAATCTTATTAGTTTATAGTATAGGATTTAAAATCCTATATGAAGAAAGCATATCAGTGCTTTTCCTGTTCTTTGACACTAAATGTATAATTTATTCACAAAGGAAGGACCTTCATTTGCAATCCATTCTACATTTTAACAAAACCACCCACACAAGTTTCTTTATTCAGCTTTGAGTAGATAGATATACAGCCTCTGGTTTCCATGGATATCCTGCAGACCACAACACAGCAGCAGTGTGGAATAGTGGTTAGGGCTCTGGACTCTTAACCGGCGGTTTGTGGGTTCGATCCCAGGTGGGGGACACTGCTGCTGTACCCTTGAGCAAGGTACTTTACCTAGATTTCTCCTGTAAAAACCCAACTGTATAAATGGGTAATTTATGTAAAAATAAGGTGTAAAAAAAAAAAAAATTGTATGGAAAATAATGTGATATCTTGTAAATAAATAATAATAACAGTACACTCATGGGACTTAATCTTATTTCATTATGTCAATTCATACAAAATAGTATGCGTCTGACTACAATATCTGTGACATAGTATTCACTTTATGATGTTGCACTTTGCTATGATTTAGCAAACAAATTCCTCATCAAGAAGCAATTAAAAAAAAAGTCCCCTAATTAAGACTTAAGGCAGAAACACAAGACTTCCACCATCAACACAACGATTTCCTTATGGAAGAGCTTTCGGTTTTGTAAGCAAATGTGCAACTGAAAGATCTAATGTTAGTTCCGGATGTTAATTCAATCTAATAAAAGTTCCAGATGTTAATTCAAACAAACAAGACAGGCTCTGATGATACACTTTTAAACTTCCGGTTTGGGGATACTTAAAGGGCAACCAGCTATTCATATTTGTAATAAATCATTCAATCAATACAATACAGTGGACGTTTTCTTTGGATAACAGGAAAGGCAGACAAGTATACCATATATAGTAAGCAATGTTAGAGAAAATATTTTGTCTGAATAGTCATTCTTTCCATTTTTTGTTAATGGGCCTCCCTGTCAACAAGCCCTCGCCATTGTGAGGTAATTTATTTTGAATTCCTTAATAAATGTTTCCTTTTCACAAAAAAAGTTTCTTTTTGGCTACTCAACTATAATGGTCAGCAACCAACATGACTGAATACAAAAATAACCCTACACTTTGCACATACGCATTTTGCTGATCTTTCAAAATACGCATACTAAATTTGTAAAATTTGAATGTTGATGAAACATAGTATAGTACTGCAGTTTATGGTGTTTAATGTCAAAAGCATTCTTCAGATCATGAGAATCTCTTTGTAACTGCAGATTTCACAGGGCCCTTTGAAGTGAGCAGTCCACCTTGGTGTCTTTTCCTGCAAAAGCCATTGGGAAAAAAATGGTGTGCAACCTTTAAAGTGAATTCCCTTTTTACGACGTGTAAAACCGGAATAAATGCATCTGCACCCTTCCCCTCTAAATTTGAGATATTTGCTGCTTAATTTTCATGTTAGCAGCAATCAATGAAATGATAAGAGCAGACACCACTGAATTGGGGTGACGTCACTATGATCTGCAGTCTCTGGGCTTGCTCAGGCTAGACATAAATGTAATACAAGCTGTTTGGTCAAACAGGAATTATTGAAGAGAGGACTGTACTGACAGCAGAGTAAGCACAAGAAAAAACAAAAACTGAAAATATGCTGCTTAGTAGAACGAGGTAAACAGACACAAACTTTTACACAGAAGAAGCTACCAAAATCTAGATGAACCGGCTGCTTTGGCATTGCTCACAGCGATAGATTCAATCAAGAAGTACTTTGCCACTTTGTGACCCACGACACTTTCTGTTATTCAATCAAGCTGCCAAAAACAGGATGACAATCCCCGAAACGTTTTCAGTTTGTCTACTTTACCTACACACAACTAGATTCAATCACGCCAGGACAGTATAAAGAATCCACATATTGGTGTCACTGTCAAAAACTATGGTGTCATCCATGTTTGCTTTATCAGTATATTTTTACCATGTTAGTGAGCTTCATAGTTCACCCCCTAGTCTTGGTAAGTCGTTTTGGATAAAAGTGTCTGCTAAATGACTAATTAATAATATAAGCATGATTCAAGTACTGTAAGCTACTGGCAATAAAAACTATACAGGAAAGTTAATACATAGATTCCCAATGGTACCATATAATGTACCAATGGCAAATAGTGAGTCTTGTGTAGCCAGCCTAAAGCATTGATTGAAAAAGTAGCTTGAGTTTTAGTAACAATGCTATAAAAGGTGATGTTTGTTCATAATTTGCATTAGCAAAAACGTGTTTGCCCATAACTCCAAAATGTCAGAACATAGGTGGTATATGGCCACGTGTGTTCTTATGCATTAATCAAGGATGCATAATTAAAATGTACCTGAGTTATCAATAGAAAGCACCCATCCTCAAGATCAACGTGAAATTATCACAGAGCAGAAAATCATCAGCAGCAATCTTCTCCCTAAAGTAACGCTGAAGGTAATGATCTGTAAAGCAGTGTCTCAAAACAGCGATTACAGCCTATTAGCATGCGTATTACATCAAAGAATAATAAGGATATTTTGTATTAGTTTTCAGTTAGGAAGCATAACAAATGAGTGCACTTAAAATATTTACTAAAATAACTGGTGCAATAGTTTCATGTAGTACAGTGCTTTAGTGTGTTGACAGCTCACGCACTTCAAGGACCTTAAATGTGGGAGTGAGAGGAGAATACTGAGCTAGGTTGCACTGGCACGACTTCTTCGGCAGTGGGGAAAGTGGATGCCCCTAAAGGCAGGAAATCTGGGACAACATCCAGCATATGGTGCTGAACTTAGAGGAAGCACTTACCGGTTCTGGCTGTGTCTGACTGTCCCTAGAATGCTTAAGGAGTTCTATGATTGGTGTAAGTAATACAGTACTTTCTTACTCTTTGCCAAGTACAACATTTCCATTGGGGTTAATAATATGGGGTTACAAAATAACAAAGCATTACTGTTTGTGCAAAACGAATGTGTGCCTTCTACGACTCTAAACGCTCGTTCAAGTGTAGTGTAATTTGCCACATTTACACAGCTGTATTCTTTGATTATTTTGGTGACACAGGCTGAAGCATCATTTTATTTTAAGGTTGCAGAAAACAAGGTTTAGGGTTTGCCACAGTTCTCATCTGAACGTGTCTCCCTGTAGCCTGCATGCTGCCACTTCTGCAACACAGGCAGTAGATTTGCTGAATACAGATGCCTCAAACTTTTCAAGTGAGCCATTCTCTGGGCAGATAAGTTACAAGTGTTTTTTGCTGCACAGAGTATTACAAATGACACAACCTACAGCTTCACTGAGGACAAGCAGAAAGCACATGACTTCATTTCCTTCCTAGGACAGAAGTTTATATCATACGCATGATAAAATGTAACTCAATATTGATCACTCACTTCATTGAGGACCTGATATTTGAAATCTTTTCAGCAAAGTTACTAATGTGTGTTTTCAGGCAAAGAAATAAAAAATAAAAAAATAATAATAATTATGTTTTTTTATTTATTTCTTAGCAGACGCCCTTATCCAGGGCGACTTACAATTGTTACAAGATATCACATTATTTTTACATACAATTACCCATTTTTACAGTTGGGTTTTTACTGGAGCAATCTAGGTAAAGTACCTTGCTCAAGGGTACAGCAGCAGTGTCCCCTACTAGGGATTGAACCCACGACCCTCCAGTCAAGAGTCCTAACCACTACTCCACACTGCTGCCATAATGTGTGATGAGGTAGCAGCAAAGGTGATACATTGGACCTGAATTAATGGGAATGTAATTGCCAGTAAATACAACATCTAGTTTAGCATACTAAACATAGCAGTGTTTGGTAATATATCATTAATGTAATGAATGTGCCCCCAGCTATTTTCAGTCATTTTGCAATGCTTGAGTTACACCTTCAGCTCAAGACTCTCAGTGCTTTATTTCCAACTGGATTATCAAAATGAGCAAAGGGAATGAGGGCTGGCTTTTCCTTATAGGTTGACCCAACTGTTAGATTAAATATCATTAAAATAAAAATAATACATCTTCAGATTGCATTATTTCATCTAGTTGTGAAAGATCACATCAAAGTGACAATTAGTTTTTTTTTATTTTGCTATGAATTAAATAAACATCTTCCAAATAAAAACTGATGCATTTCAAGTGAAAAAGCCCTTGTTAGTTTTGAAACCCCTAGCTAGGTGTGATCAGAAAGGTTCCCCGGGTAATTAACAACAGATTATATAATATAACCCCCTTGGGAAAGAACAACATTATACATTTTGCAACTAAAAATTATTGGATCTTATATACTTCTAGACCCTATGACTATATGTTCGTAATTCCTGTGGGTGTACATGCATGCTTGAACAAAAGTTATTGTATTCTTGCTCTTATTGTATTACTTGTATTGTAACACTTGAAATGTATTTGCTTACGATTGTAAGTCGCCCTGGATAAGGGCGTCTGCTAAGAAATAAATAATAATAATAATAATAATAATAATAATAATAATAATAATAATAATAATAATAATAATAATAATAATAATGCCTAGTCCATGATCCAAAGGAAAAATACAGAGCATGAAAATAAAAAAAATATCCTCAGAACCACTCGAGGCACACAACGATATTAATTAAAAGGCACGAAGAGCAGTAAATTATAGGAACTAGTGACAGCAGTATCTGCAATTCACTTACAAGTACAGGTATAGTCAGCATGCAAGACTTTACTAATCTGATCAAGTGTGCAATCAGACTTGCAACGCCTAATTCTTAACCTCCTAAATGCACATATGGTCAGTCTTAATACAAATGAAGCACTCCAATTAGGTAGAGGCAGTCCAGACATGCTTTGCTACAGTGCATGCTGTTCTGCTGCCACCAAACTCTTCTGCAGCAACTGCCCTGCTGATTATCTACTTAGCTCGCAGTTCAGACGCAAGCTTGAATCCATCCATCATGGTTCAGTTTGACTGGGGTTCATTTGTTTGGCCTTTGGCAAGCTTTTTTGAAGTGCCAAAATGAAAACACCTGGGGCTGACAATGTTTGATAGAGATCTTTAACCAATGAAAATGGTCTCCAGAAAGAACTCAAACCCCCATGCAAGCTGTACAGTATAAATCCCTGTGGCAGAGATGGCTGCAGGGGTGACGTCAGACCCGGGAAATGAAACCACAACATAGGTACTACCGGGCAAAACTGAGGCTCTGCGGTGCTCAGTGCTTTTATTATTAATAAACAAAAATAAAGATTTAAACAAAACACAAAAGAAAAGGGCACACTGGCCAAAGTAAAACAAACACAAACTATACTTGATGGTTTGCAAAAACGAGTACGTTTCGATCTTGTAATTGCTCTCTCTTTCTCTATAGTTCTCTTTCTCCTAAGCTCTTCCAAACAATGAGCCCAGAGTGGATCTTTTATATTTTGTGCAAGCCACATTCCCACAGGCTTTATCGGGATGGGGATTTAACCCCATCCACGCCAGCTACTTTATAAGACCAGCTTTTCGCCGGTCTCAAATAATACATAACAATGACGGATGCTTTCGTCCGCCCGCACACAAACACAATATAATATTATAATAATAATAATAATAATAATAATAATAATAATAATAATAATAATAATAATAATAATAATAATAATAATGAAAACATAATCATACATAAAATAAATATACCCAAGGGTGGGCACCCCATAACAATCCCTCACTGGGAGGACAAGAACTTCCAGGTCAGGGCACTTTCACAAGATGTGGGAATGCTGGGATTCCTCTGGCTTCTCATGCACTTCAGGCTAAACTTCAAAGAGCCCACCTCCTCCCATCTCCCAGGCATGCCGGAACGAGAATACCACCAGATGTGGAGTATATTAGTGACTTTCTTGAGAAACAGCAGCATAAAACCCAAAGGAGAAAGAAGCAGGAATCCCTGGCAATAAAATGATTTGATGCCACAGTAAATAAAAATGAGTTTAATTGCTTGCCAATTGTATACACTACAAAAGCCATTCATAAATGGCAAGCCAGGAAAGACAAGTACTGCAAGTTATTTAAAGGGGGGTTTTAGGTATAAGTTTCAAACAGAATTGTAGCTCCTGAGAATATGATAGCGTGGGGTCAGTGCTACTTGAAAGACTCGCTCTTAGGTAAACATTTTGCTGAAACGCTGAAATGTTGATGTCTCCATGTCTCCAGTGGCTTGTGTAAAAAATATACATGGGTTATTTAATTGGACATATTTAGATCTTAAGATACCAGTATCTTAAATTATTGCTAAAAATAAATTAAATTTGATGTTTTAAATTAATCCTCATATACAGTGCTCCCTCGTTATAAGGCTCTCGATTATAACACGCCTCAGATATAATGCTCCCACAGCATGTCCCCCAATTCCCTATACTAGTGATTCACGCAATATTTCTACAGTAAATGCAGTACCGGTGTTGTTCAAACTGTAAACAACTTCTCAGTCTTACATCATAAACATAATGTAAGGGATCTTTATTGTATGTATGAAAATGATAACTACTGATTTGCAGTTCTTTAACGTAATGGGCCATTATTATGCTAAGCCCATTTCAATCATAAGACCTGGTTTTACTTGCATCACAGTCTTCTTAAAATGGTATTTACATACTTTGCACTTAAATTCATTGAAATATATAGTGCATGAGTTTACATTTGTGCAACATATGCCTTAAGTGTATAGTAATTACGTTTTAAAGCAGTGATGGAAACCAGTTTTCAATTACATTTAAAATGTAAGCCTAATGGCTGGTTTCACAGACTAGTCTTGGACTAACTAATGTTATTGTAGGTAAAGTATTATTATTTGTTTCTTAGCAGATGCCCTTATCCAGGGCGACTTACAATTATTACAAGACATCACATTATTTTTACATACAATTACCCATTTATACAGTTGGGTTTTTATTATTATTATTATTATTTATTTCTTAGCAGACGCCCTTATCCAGGGCGACTTACAATTGTTACAAGATATCACATTATTTTTACATAGAATTACCCATTTATACAGTTGGGTTTTTACTGGAGCAATCTAGGTAAAGTACCTTGCTCAAGGGTACAACAGCAGTGTCCCCCACTGGGGATTCAACCCACGACCTTCTGGTCAAGAGTCCAGAGCCCTAACCACTACTCCACACTGCTGCCCCTAAAGTACTACAATACTAGTTAAACCAGCCGTTTGAGTATTTAACAAACCTGTCATTTAAAGGTGTTGAATAAACTGATCATTTCAGCACTCCCTGTGAATGTTAGCAACATATTTTCACAGTTTAACCCCTTTTTAACCTTATCAATCACCATGGCAAACAAAAGACTGAGGAGGTTTTAAATTCCATAGCTCCACTCATGGCAATGCACACAGTAGCCCCCCACTAACACTGCTTTTTGATGTCTCTCTACTGGTTGGCAACCATTTCTTTAAGTGGTATCATGTTTTATTGTGTTTAAAAGAGAGAAAATGATTCAGATATAAAAAGTTAAAACATTTATTTTAAAAGAGAATTGCTTGAAAGTTCTTCAATTAACTACTAAAAGGACAATCATTTAGATTGCCTTACAAGGCTACACATTTCATGTTTTGTCATCTTTTGAATCAGCTGGATATCGTTTAAATGTATAATCACACCACCTAAGAGGCCCTGCTGTCATTTTTCTTAAGGAAGAAATCTTTGATGTACTGTACTAGCCCCATGGAAATATTTTCAAAAGAAATACATGGATACCCAGGGAGCTGAATTTCAAACACCCCACACAGTGCATGCTGAGCTCACCCTTGGATTAAATGTTAATTATGACAACCGCTATCCTTACAGCAGCTTTTAAAAAGTACCACACTGCAAAAACAAACAACAACTGGGACAAACATAACTCATGTTGGTGCTTTTTTCTTTTTTTTTTTTTTTTTTTCTTTTTTTTTTAGCATTTTTGTAGTGTAATATTTCAACGAGTTCTAGTCTTACACTCTAGTCCTAATGTCCTTCTTTGGCTTAAATGGCCCACATGCTTGCATACAATAATGACAGTTTCATGCCTGTGAAGTGTGGTTGGCCTTCATAGAAGTGATGGACCATGTAACACAGATAGTTTAAAAGACTATGCTAGAAATGCTAGACATTCACAACATGGACAAAATAAGAACATTGACAGTGTTCCTTTTGGCATTCTGACATCTGGGCCTCCTTAGCCTGTGCACTTGATGTGCTGTGGCAGTGAAACATTAGAGTACAGAATTTAGTCAGCAGTAACATGAGCATTCTATGGTAGGAATAGACTGTTTAATAAATGTGAATAAAGATCAACAGTGTAGATTAATTTTGACTGCAATAAATTAAAGTAGCTTTGTCAAAATCACAAGAACAAAATAGCAGTGTAACAAGTTTTAAAGGTTCACATACACATTTCTAAAGGTTAAAACTAACCCAATTTGACCAAAGGGGGTATAAAACTTCAAGGACATTTGGTTTTGTTTTATTGAAATGTTCTGGAGGAAAAGAGCACAGTCCGAGCAGTACTTAACATAACAAGAGGGTTCAAGTAGCCAGGGCTTGCCTGAGCTTCATTAATTCGTTGAATAGATATAGTAGCAGACACTCAAGTAACTATTTCTATGGGAAAAGTTGGATTCTGAACTTTGATAACCTGAATCCCTCAGATAAATGCAATAGTGCATTGTTTAATATATTGCACAGGTTTGGTTTTATTATCAAGTGGTCACAGTCTGTGTTGAGATACAAGACTCAGTTAGCTAGGCTGCAAGGTGACAAATAGAATCAACTATTCTAAATGGTAAAGTACATGGAAGATAACATCTCTGGCTTAGTGATGGTTTAGAGACGTGTTGACAGTTTGATTTCTTTAACATCTCAAGGGAAATACATCAGCACCCATCTCAAAACTATTTGTCATTATCTGAACTTTTTCAAATATTGTTCTCATTAAAATTGATAGCACCCACATAGAAACTAAACTGCAAACTAAACTGGATTCTTTTAAGGGTCAGTCATTTTTGATCTGATCCATAACTTATCTAGTAGTCAGGTGACCTCTTACAATGGAGCCCATTGATCTACATTGTTGGCAATACGGTTACAATGGGTAATGATTGTACCACCCAGTCTGTAATGGCTGGGAATCCATCAGTTTGATTAATAGGTGATATTAGCCTGGTACTTACATCGGGTCGTAGGCCTGCTGCAAGTCGATAATATTTCTCAGCTGCTTCATTGAGACTGGCTTGTCTGGAAAAGCACAAACACAACACAAATTAATTTCCATGGTACCTTTGGAAACACACTTAAAAAAAAGCAGCACATCACTTTTGAGGCCATGGGATACGCTGTCAAGATCCTGTTTGATTAAAAGGCACCTAGCTCTGCCTGGTTATTTTCACATTTCCTGGGATATGACTGTTGACCTGAAGTCGCTACTTAATATCCCCTAAAGAGGTAATATCTTTATGAATAATATTACATGTCACATTTCCAACTGGGGTAGTCTATTGAAGTTTGAAAGAGGGTTTATAAACAGCTGGCTAACTTTTTTTTTTGAAAGGTGTGATAAGTAATAAATAAAACATAGACAAAATCCTCCTTTATAATCCTGTCTGCTTGAAGGCTTACTAAAAAATAAACTGCTGTAATTTGAAGCGTTTTTTTACAACGAACATCCCTTTCCTGTTGTGTAGAGTTCCGTTTTATTTATTTAATTGTGTGAGGCAGCAACATGAGATGCCTCCCCTGGATCTTACCCAGGATCCCGGGGGTTAGCACACTCAGATAATAACAAGTTTTCAGCAACAAGTATGGTCTTTTCCTTAAACTAGAACCCCAGCTTGGTGAGAAAGTGCTTTCCCACATTGCATCAAAAGATATAGACATCTCTCCCTCTGGGTTTAAAGGTTTAATGCCCCCAAATAGTTTTTACATTTTTGAAGAATGTTCAACTTAAAATGAGCTCTATTGGTGCTTCTTTTGAAATGTTTTTAGTAAAACTAATGCATTCTGTAATTTCCTTTGGTTACATCATTATCTTGCTTCCCTGAATGACAGCTTAGTTTGCAGGTAACACACTGCAAATAACCAGCAGCTGTTGCAAGGGAGAGCAGGCCACTTTTAACTAGAGTACAGTTTCCAAAGGGCAAATACAATATTGGAGGGGATCTGTCATATCTATCATTGTACAGATCTATTGTATTAAAACAGCCAATTTATAAACAACGGAAGACTGTAGTTTTAAAAAAAGCCATTAAGGAACCATACTATTTTCTAAATATACACAAGATGATCTTTCAAAAATGCAGTGTTTCTTTTTACTGCTTCTCACAGACTGGAAGGAAAATGTCTATGTCTTTATTCATAGCAAATTCATGACACATTTTTTTTTTTTGTAAAGGCTGTAATCCAATCTCCAACACCAAATAATGAACATACTGAGGATGTGGCTACCTGGAAATTGTCTTTATATTGTAAAATAAAATAATTGAAGAATTTATAAAACACTGGAGAGTAAAAGAAAGCATTGCACAATCGTTGCAAAAAAGGTTAATGGCAGACTTAACATTTCCAACTAAAGTCATTACAGCAGTCCACTACCTCATCGTTATACTGTTGCTATCGTAATCATGTAACTTATGCATCCATTATTGCCAGAATATCAGCAACCCATGTCACTTTTTTCTTGGTATTCCAAATTTCACCTCTTCCTTAACAAATAGGATGTTGCACTACACAGAAGGAGGAACAAGATAATAGGAGTGTCGTGGATATGCTGGAATACTGCCTGTAATCAGAAGTGACTGGAGATTTTTACCCAATGAGGTAAGTTTCCTCTTGCTGTATGTTTTTGATTATACAGTACAATGGACAATAAAGGATGCCATACATTGATCTATTGTAGATGTTTTCGGGGGAGCTGTCAGGGCAGATCATATTCGAATGCAGCATTACTCCTGGGGATCCTGGGATTATCTGGTTTGACTATTAAATAACTGTAGCACATTAAGTGGTAACTAGCTGAATTGCAAAAGTGTAAAATAACTTTGTGGTTCCCGTTAATAGAGCAGCAAATCTGTTAACCACAGCTATTGCGTGCCTCACACTTGATGGGGTAGACATAACAAGATAAAGGTGGGTTGGGAAGTTGGAAAGAGCTGCATACATTATCTGTGGCTTCACTAACATTGATATAATAATAAAGCTGGTCAATTTAATGGATTGGGGATTGAACAGAGAAAATTAAAGTTTTCACATAAAAAAGAAAAAAAAAAATCACTCAGTCCAGCGGACAAAAGTGCAGACACCTGCCACCTTGCAGAATAAAAAAATAAACTTTAAATTAAAATCTCTCATCTCCTGCACAGAAATGAAAAAGCCTCAGACTGCAGACAACAAAACATTAGAGAATATCAGAAATTGGATTGCCAGTAGAGAGCATTGATTAGAGTGGATGACTGAAAGGCCTGATGGTATTTGTACTAATCATAGCTCAGCCACTGACTCTGTGTGGTCTTGGGAATGTCACTTAGCATTGTTGGGCCTCAGTACCACCCAGCAGTGAAAATGACTACAGACAGGAGCGCATAGCAAAATTATACTTTGCATCTTAGTTGTGTTTCCCTGCAAAACATGTATTTTAATTAAAATCAATTTGATTGCTAATTCTAAATTATTATTGAAAACATTTATAGAGGATATAGCCTCTGAGATTAATATTACTTTTTCAGGGGTGTCATGTCTATACATCTGGAGAGTTCGTGAAGTAAAGCCTTTATGAATTAAATTAGTCAGGACACAGAATAATTTAGCCATGTTTGAAATGTAACCTGTATGGAGTGTGGCTGGGAACAGGGGTAACAACACATCAACACTCTCTCTTCTACAAAACACTGCCATGGTATTCAAACTTAAGTGTTAAATATTTTAACCATCTGAGCAGTTATACACAAGTTTCAACAATATTGTGGGCTTTTTAGACTTTCACCTGACCAGCCAGAACACTACTTTGTGTCATCACTAACTAACATAGAGAAATATAGGGTGCAATTTCACTTTAATAACACATGTTTTCAGAATATAAGAGGTTTAGTATGGCTTTATATTCCTTTACAAATATTCTACAGAAATGCATTCATATGTGAACCTAGAAATCAATATACAATGGATCATGCATCTCAATTGCACTGGAGTTAAATATAATCGCTTCTGAAATACAGATGGAATAAAAAATATACATAGATACAGGCATATCACCATGACAAAACCTTGTATGTCATTTTTGGCTTTTTTTTTTTTTTTTACATGAATAGAATCCTCTCATCTATTTCTATGTCCTGTTAATGTCTCATAACTCAACAACTAATAAAGTTGATTCAAACACCATGTGACTTAACCTTGTATTTCAATTGGATAGTACGCTGTCATGAATAAACCTTGTATATCAATATTGGATTTCAACTAGCTAGCTGGATTCCAAATGCTCTCTGCAAGTTTAAATTGAGATAAGATGTTTTTCTTAAACAGTTTTTTGCCGTTCCTGAAAAATGTATTAATTTGACATACAAGGATTTGTCACAACACTGATGATTTAATAAATACATAATTTGCATAATTCATTCATAATTACATCTACAGTTTCACGAGACTCCTTATAATATAATTGTGATTGCCTGTAATAGCCAACTGCATTCAGTTCTGTTTATTCCAGACAGGAATGCTGTAGTAATATTGTAAACCAACCTGAGCATATGGGCTGCATTAAAGACCACATCAAACTCTGTGCTGTCAAGCTCTGCGGCCTTCCCTGCCATCTCAGCTGCTTCGAGTAAGCGGGATTCTTCCAACAAAAACTGACCTGTGGGGTCACAGGGAGAAAGAGAGATGTTTCAGGGCTCGGAAGGCAGTGTTCAGAGATAGATACCAGGGGAAATGTTTCTTTTGGCACTGTGTGACAGAGACCTGCTTTAAGTCTGGGAACCGCAAGACAATTTTCTGAAACATTAGAAACAAAGCTTGCTTTTATTTTAGCTATCAGACCGATGTTTTATTTAAGTAAGAGATTACGGCAAATGCAGTTTCCCCCAAATGTGCCTTGATATCTTTTTTATTTTTTCTAACTCACATCTCTTACCTGACCACCCTAATTGTGCCTCCTATTGCAACCTCTGCATTAATCTGATACAGGGTTTAAGAGTTCAAACAGCCAACTGCGTAGCACTTTATTTATACTAACTGATATTGGCTCCTTGCTGTTTCCCTACATTTTTCCACTTTATGATCAATGACCTAAAACCACAAGATGAAACCAAGTAATCTATCATAAACAACAAGAGGAACACAGACTTGGAATGTTCGTGTACTTTATCCATAACTACAAAACTCCCAATCATAAAATATGAATACAACTGAACACTTTTCTTATTTCTTTTTTCTGTAGACATATGCCTTTGCTGTGTACATTTGAAGGCTGAAATATACTGGGTTAAGAAGTATGGGCAGGAGGCTAAATTGGGGAGTACTATACATGTCTTTACTAGCTGCATATACTGTTTGGGTTAAGTTTAGTAAGGACACTTTGGTTATAAAGACTTGTCCATGTGGAAATGTTCCAGGGTGGCATTCTTTTTAAATACTAGTATTCAAATATCCAACATTTTCAGAGAAAATTCTATACTCTTGATGTAACAATTGGAGATTTCTTTGATTTTTCAGCATGTACAGAGATTGAAATCACAAATGCCTTTTCTGTTTCATTCTGCTTGTTCAAAGATTGCAAGGCTAATGTAATCCCTACAGTCAACAGCCTTCGTCTACTGAATAAACTCCACCATCACAGCCTGCATATATTAGCTTGAAATAGATCAAATGCAACCACAGCTGTCATTTGTGAAGAGCTTCTTTTATTTGCAAATGTCTTAAAATTACATCATTATTTCACAAAGGCATTTGCAAATGTGGGATTAAAATGACAGTCACAAGGCATTTCATGGCTAATGGAAGAGTCATTAAATACTGCTGGCTGCATATTGTATTGAAAAAAAAAGACACGTTAGTTTTTAACGGTTGTGGCAAAGTGCCCCGCCCCTGTGTGCATTTGTGTGATCTGTGTTGTATGATGCGTGCGTATGTAAATGTTGGTGTATAGTCATTGGTACACGGGATATAAACGGGTCTGTGTTTCACGTGTATTTAAATAGTGTATATTTGTATTTAGGCACGGGATTGCACATCACGCACGTGCATTTAAAATATAATATGTGAACCCGGGGTTTCACGTAATGAATTCACGTGCTGGGATTCAAGTGAGTAATTAATTAGTAATTGAATCCCAGCACAACAGTATATATAGATGCACGTTTCTTGCACTAAGGGTTGGTGTTCGGTGAGTGGAGAACGGGAGAGAGAGAGAAGGAGAAAATAAAACAAAGTAAGAACGTAAATTAGTTGTATCTGCTCACCGTGTTTTGTTCGTCTGTCTGTGCACTGTTTAGTTCGTTTCGTTTGTCTATTTATTTTGGCGTGTAGTGCCGTGTCCTGTTTTGTGTACCGTTTAAAACCTTTTTATTTGTTAATAAACGCTGAGTGCAGCCATTGCACTCAGCTCATCACAACCACTGTCTCTGTATTCCTTCCTGCTTCCGGTCTGACGCCACCCACTCTGGCCGTCTTTGTGACACGTGGTGTCATCGTGGGATAACAGCGCCTCCAAGCGTCAGACCAGGAGAGGGGGTTTTGTGTTTTAAAAAAAAAAAAAAAAAAAAAAAAAAAGTGAAAATGGAAGGCTGGAGAGACGGCTGCCGGGACCTGGAGGACCTCCTCGGGGGCCTCGAGGACCAAGGCTGGTGCATGGCCTGTGGAGTCTACGGACACACGGTGGCGATCTGCCCCTTCCAAGGTGAGGAGGAGGAGGAACCGGATAAAGAGGTGAAGGACAGGGAGGAGGAGTGCTGCCTAAGGGCCAGGCATCCACGGCGATGTAACAAGCCATCGCCGGGGTGCCTCCTCTGCGACCAGGATCACCTGTTCGCCCACTGTCCCTTCCGCAGCTATGGGGAGGAGCCTGAGCGTCCACAGACCAAGCGGGAGGAGCCTGAGCGTCCACAGCCCAAATGGGAGGAGCCCGAACGTCCTACGCCTGAGTGGGAGGAGCCCGAACGTCCTACGCCTGAGTGGGAGGAGCCCGAACGTCCTACGCCTGAGTGGGAGGAGCCCGAACGTCCTACGCCTGAGTGGGAGGAGCCCGAACGTCCTACGCCTGAGTGGGAGGAGCCCGAACGTCCTACGCCTGAGTGGGGGGAGCCCGAACGTCCACAGCCCAAGAGGGGGGAGTCGGTGCGTCCACAGCCCAAAAGGGAGGAGTCGGTGCGTCCACAGCCCAAAAGGGAGGAGTCGGTGCGTCCACAGCCCAAAAGGGAGGAGTCGGTGCGTCCACAGCCCAAAAGGGAGGAGTCGGTGCGTCCACAGCCCAAAGGGAGGCAAGTCGGGGCTTCCACAGCCCTGGGACCCAAGCCACCAGCAGAGGGAAAATGCCTGCTGGTTCAGCCCCAAGGGCCGGAAGGGGAGGAGTTACAGGCCCAACCCCCTGGAAATTTTTGGGGGGGAGAGGGGCAGGAGGCTGGTGTCCCCCAGCAGCCTCTATTCATGCTGCTGAAGGCAGCACGGCGCGCACCAGCCCAGCCGCCACAGCGGAGGGAGCCAGCGCCGCCAGGAGCAGAGGAGCTGCCTCTGCCTCCGCCACCTCCACCGCTTCCTCCACTAGGAGCAGAGGAGCAGGAGCTGCCTCTGCCTCCACCACCACCAGGAGCAGAGGAGCAGGAGCTGCCTCTGCCTCCGCCACCTCCACCGCTTCCTCCACTAGGAGCAGAGGAGCAGGAGCTGCCTCTGCCTCCACCACCGCCAGGAGCAGAGGAGCAGGAGCTGCCTCTGCCTCCACCACTTCCAGGAGCAGAGGAGCAGGAGCTGCCTCTGCCTCCACCACCTCCAGGAGCAGAGGAGCAGGAGCTGCCTCTGCCTCCACCACCTCCAGGAGCAGAGGAGCTGGAGCTGCCTCTGCCTCCACCACCGCCAGGAGCAGAGGAGCTGGAGCTGCCTCTGCCTCCACCACCTCCAGGAGCAGAGGAGCTGGAGCTGCCTCTGCCTCCACCACCGCCAGGAGCAGAGGAGCTGGAGCTGCCTCTGCCTCCGCCACCGCCCGGAGCAGAGGAGCAGGAGCTGCCTCTGCTGCCCGTACCTCCGCAGGGAGTACGGTGGCCGGAGCCCCAGAAAGGGGAGCTGCCGGCCACGAAGAAGGGGGACGAGGTCTGGAGACCACTTTCCCCAGCAGCAGTTTCGCTGCAAGAGTTCTTGTGGCCGGAGCCCCACAGGAGGGAGCTGCCGGCTACGAAGAAGGGGGAGGTCGGGGGACCACCTGCCCCCGCAGCTTTTTCGCTGCAGGATGGGACCAACAGGCTGTCAGCCGTGCCACTACCGGCAGGGGTGCTGACAGCATTGCCAGCCAAGGGCCCACTGAAGCCTCCCTTCCCAGCCCGAGACTTTGTTCTGGACTGCTGGGTTTTTAAGGGGGGAGGTGGCCGTTGAGGCCATGTGTGCTGCGCACAAGGGGGGGTATATGTGGCAAAGTGCCCCGCCCCTGTGTGCATTTGTGTGATCTGTGTTGTATGATGCGTGCGTATGTAAATGTTGGTGTATAGTCATTGGTACACGGGATATAAACGGGTCTGTGTTTCACGTGTATTTAAATAGTGTATATTTGTATTTAGGCACGGGATTGCACATCACGCACGTGCATTTAAAATATAATATGTGAACCCGGGGTTTCACGTAATGAATTCACGTGCTGGGATTCAAGTGAGTAATTAATTAGTAATTGAATCCCAGCACAACAGTATATATAGATGCACGTTTCTTGCACTAAGGGTTGGTGTTCGGTGAGTGGAGAACGGGAGAGAGAGAGAAGGAGAAAATAAAACAAAGTAAGAACGTAAATTAGTTGTATCTGCTCACCGTGTTTTGTTCGTCTGTCTGTGCACTGTTTAGTTCGTTTCGTTTGTCTATTTATTTTGGCGTGTAGTGCCGTGTCCTGTTTTGTGTACCGTTTAAAACCTTTTTATTTGTTAATAAACGCTGAGTGCAGCCATTGCACTCAGCTCATCACAACCACTGTCTCTGTATTCCTTCCTGCTTCCGGTCTGACGCCACCCACTCTGGCCGTCTTTGTGACAACGGTATATAGAGAATATAACCTAATTAATTAATAACTAAGACACGATAAAGGACTGTGTAAAACTTGACTGATCCATTTTGATCTGTCCAAGAGTTATTGTGGACCAAATTAAGCAAAACTTACTATTTTCTTTTAATACATATATATATATATATATATATATATATATATATATATATATATATATATATATATATATATATATATATATATATATATACACACACACACACACATACAGGTAACAGCCAGTCTATCACAAAGTTGATTATGACAAGTACTTGCTAATGTGTCTCCTTGGACCTGATCTTGGATGCCATGGAAAAGTGTAAAATAGTCTGAACAACCTAGTTTGTTAAAACTGTTGTTATCATGTTTGAAATGTACTGTTAGCCCATGTGAAGATGGGCTACATCTTGAAAAGGAGAAGTAACCACTACTAATAAACTAATATAGAGAATAATATGTATATCATACATAAAATAGGTTTTATTTGATTGACTATAATATCTTCTATATATCATTTTTTTTTCATAAAGGACATAATTTGTTAAAGAATTCTTGTTTGGGGGCTCCCGAGTGGCACATCCGGTAAAGGCGCTCTGTGTGGAGTGCAGGATGCGCCCTATAGCCTGGACTTCGCTGGTTCAAGTCCAGGCTATTCCATTGCCGACCGTGGATGGGAGCTCCCAGGGGGCGGCACACAATTGGCCAGGGTGTCCTCGGCTCACCACGCACCAGCGACCCCTGTGGTCTGGCCGGGTGCCTGCAGGCTTCCCTGTAAGCTGCCCAGAACTGCGTTGTCCTCTGACGCTGTACTTTTGAGGTGACTGCATGGTGAGCCTGCAGTGTGTAAAGAAGCGGCCAGCTAACGGCACACACTTCGGAGGACATCGTGACATCGGCCCTATCGAGTCAGCACAGGGGTTGTAGCAGTGAGCTGAGCCTAAAAATAATTGGACATTCTAAATTGGGAGAAAATAATTAAAATAATTGGCTACGACTAAATTAAAAAAAAAAAGTCTTCTTTAATGTCACAAACTGGCAATTATTAATTTGTAATATTCCCCTTTTACAGCTCTGTTTATTTCCATATTGTGTTACTTAATTTTAATACAAATAAAAATAAGGTGTGTCCTGGCGACTGTGCTTATATACAGAGTTGCACACCAGGGCTGTACACCAGGGGAATATTACATTTTAATATGTGAGCAATATCCAATTTAAGTAATTTTGTTTTCAGTACATATACTGAATATCTTCCCTGCAGTGCCACTGAAAGGATTGCAGCACATAAAAGGCAGTAAAAAGGCATGCCAAACAATGAGGCCTAACATGTTTGCCTGCATTGACCATAGATACTACCTTCAGCCTGTGAGTCACATACATACATTGAATCAATATAGACCTGCTACTCTTTCAATTTACAAGGCTGGCTTAGAGGACGTTTTCTGCTGACCCAGACAAACCCAGAAAGGACACAAACCATGTTGTTAATGACCCCAGTAGACCTAGAATGTAGACTGAGAGGCCAGTACTGAGTCAACTAAATATATATACACAGTGCCACTTTATGTTCAATACAACTTTCAGACATAGGAGGACTTATGTCTTGAGTTAGCCAAAATACATTATTATTATTATTATTATTATTATTATTATTATTATTATTATTATTATTATACTACTGGGACTGTGAGGATTCAATCTTTTCAAACAACTACAATTCACAATGGTATGTCAATGAAGCATTCCATGCCAGAAAATAAAAAAAAAAATAAAAAAAAAAGTGTGCACATGGTTTCTTTGATGAGGAAAAGAAAAAAACTGACTCAAGACCCTATGGGCTGCAGGCGCCTGTAATATTTCTAATGATCCTTAGTAAAGGTCACCATTTTAGAGGGTTTCCAAGCACTTCTTTTACACGGTTTTCCACTCTTTCTTTTACACGTGGCTCCCAGTCTCGTAATTATGATGATTTTTTTTTGTTTGTTTTATCGCTTGTAGTCTGTAAATGATTATTGCATCATTACAAGAGAAATGCATTCAGACATGCTGCAAATTGATTACATCTGGCAAAGTGTCGATGAGAACAATTCCTGGAAAAAGGTTGTGTTCGCCCTCTAATCTCAGGGTTGCCTTTATGCTGTTGCTGTGAGCGTTCAGAGCTTTTCTGAAGGGTCACTACAGTTCCTCAGACACACCGGGTTATGAGAGGAGGGTAGCCAGCATTGCCAGGCTGACCTGGAGCCTGGCCAGCAGACATGCAAAAAAGGTACTGTATGACAATAAACCCCATTTTAAAAAACAATTCTATGGTGGGAGGCTAAATTCCTTTACCTATTCAAAGACAGCGCTTTACCTGCCAAGATTCAAACCCGAACCGCAGCAGCCTCTAAACTGAGGGACTGAATAAATCAGCCGGGGGGGGGGAGCTATTGGACTGGAGAGCTGGTGGAAGTAGGCTCTATTTTATTTCCTATGAATAAGGCATTCTATAAAGGTAAGCAGCAACCACATGAAAGTGTGATTAACACAGGGGTCAATACAGGCTGCTTTTCCATCAGGTAGATAACCCCTGCTTTGTATTAAAAAAGAAAGAAAGAAATAAACACACTGGAATTAAGGTTCCTATTGTCTGACAGTATTAGCCCACTGGACTATTCAAAATCCGAGCTTGAGCATTACCATTCAGAAACAGAAATCGACAAGACCAGTGTACTGTGCTGTCAGTTCCTCTCCTTTCACATATTTTGTGTCTTGTCTGTACCCTTCTTACATCTCCGTGGTACTGTTTCCACCTTCGCCCTCTGGGATGTTGCTTATTTTCTCCACAGAAGTATTTGAATGAAATGACATACAGGTTAGCAAAAATGTACTCTGCCAGAATGATGAATAGACTTTAAATAAGTTCTACATAGATGTGTCAGTTATATCATACGCCCTAAGAAAGTGTTTAACTTTAATCATCGAGCATTATTGTAGTTATTGAAATTGAGAACATCAACAAAAAAGTATCAGTCTGGTACTTACCGTAATGCATATAGCAATTTCCCTTTGTGGGGTCCAGCTGAATTGCCTTCAGAAAGTATCGTTCTGCTTCAAGCTTATGTCCCTTTTAAGTGAAAAAGAAAAAACAGGATTGATTTAGGATGGATTTTAAAAGCATTCATATTCCTATTTAAAAAAGATGTGTCGAAGTATAATGATTTAAGAGGTCCAATTTCCCTTTCCGAAAGCTTTTCCCATGGCATAAATCAAATTAAAAGAAGAAAAAAAACACCAAAAATATCACATACTCTGAAGCCCCGCTAATGAACTCAGGCCCTGTTCACATTTAAAAAGTGCCATTATTATCTATTACCAACGTTTAACAATTTGACTGTAAACATTTTATTGTTAATAATTTTAGTAGTTTACCAGTGATGTACAGGACTGTTTTACACTGTAAGAGTAAATGTTTAACATTGCTCCAGGGCCTAGTCTTACTTTACTGGTCTGTGTCTGCATTGCATTATTTTTATATGATTTTATGTTTTGGGCTGCCATATGGTAGCTAGGTCTCATTATAAACTGGCTAAATTGTGTTTTCCTACTGTAAAATGTATAGAAACAGGAGCAGTCTGACCATTTAACGTTTATTTTCCACAAGCTTAGATAAAATGTGGTCTCAAAATCTAAACTGCACTGAACCCTGTTTAAAGGCAGTCAGTAAATTGAAAGAGCAGCAGGTCTATACTGATTCAATTAATGTTAACGAAAGACAGGCACTCATTTGAGCATGTATAGTAAGTTGCAAGGCATCGGTTTTGGGTATTTTTATTTTTCTATAGTTTAGATAGGGTAATAATTAATTCATTTTTAAAAGAGAGAAACTGTAAAAGACCTTGATGGTCCTATTTCACCAACAACATATTTCCCCCTCCTCTTTCAGGAGTTTAAATGTTAATGCCCTGCTCTTATCCCCTGTATCAGTACAGTACATTCATATATTATGCATACCTGTACCAGTATTTTCACATTTTGAGAATATAACAAACTAACATTAGGACTGAAAGCATTTGCCCTGTAAATGTGTGAACTCCAGTACAACATGTGAGAAGTTTGTGCAGTTATTACAAACGATGGAACATGTTTGCAAGATACAAACAAATCTAAATTAGAAGCAACAACTTTTTAAACGTAACAGCTAGCTGTCTATAAGAATCAATTTGGTATAGTTCTCCATTTTTAATGTCATCTTGCTTTCTCCTTCAAAGAGTTTCTACTTTGAACCCGATGAAAAAGAAAAGGCTGGAACTGCTGCAAGTTCTCCCCCAAATCAATGCCTGAGTGTACGCTGGCTAACCTAGCAACACAGAAATCAGAATCCCTACTCATCTTCCACCCTCAGGAAGCAACTACAGTGCTCTCCTGATTGGGAGATATCTGCCCCCTCCTAAATAACCAGAGCCCAGACCTGGAAACTGGACACTTTCTCATCACAAGGCTCTCCTCCCCCTGCTGGGATCTGAACTGCCAGCACCAGAATGCACAAGGATCCTGCACTGCAGGGTTACACTACACTTGTTATTTTTGATCAAGTGTAACAGAAGTCAGCTGTGAACATATCTCCTTTTATTTGACCTTTTTTTTCATTATTGTGGAATTGTGGTCTTTTTTGGAACAGACTGGCAAAATACAAAAAATTGCTATAGCAACCCACACACCCTCAAAATATTCTTCACACGCTAATGGCAAATCCTCAACCGTTCTGCTTAAATTAACCCGCTGAGGTGCAAGAATTAGTATGTGCTCTTAATGAATTAGCCCTCCTGCAAAGTCTAATCTACAGTATGTACCCGCTTTTAGAAGAGTGTCACATGTGTTTAAATTGCTGACAATGCTGAAATGAGTTCATTTAAGTCTCCTGCTTCTAAGAGACAGATTTTCACCTGGAAAAGGTATGGTAAAAAAAGACAATATTTGAATCAAGGGACAGTTCTCAAGTCTCAAGCAAACTCAATTCCACTGCCTTAAAAATTAAGAGGCTTTATGGTCAGCAAAACCCCATGGTACAAGAGGATGTATATAAATCTCTGAGTCAAATACACAAAATCCAGCAGAGCTAAATCGCTTCTTTTCTAATTACATTTCTAACCCTTCATAAATCAGCATAGACTGTCGCTGGAAATAAGATGCTACAGCTCATCAGATCTGTGCTGTACAAATTCATAATAATTAGGGATATGAAAAATTGAGCTGTCCCTGTAGATGATTTAGCAGCAGTCTAGTTCTGATAGCCCTTTGCTTTTTAAACACCTGGTATTTACAAAGGGATGTCTCTTTTGGTTGCAGCTGTCTTTAAGGGGAAATGAGTAAACCAAGCACATTAAAAGACTTAACCATCTGAACGGCTGGGCATCAGAGATTTACAACAGCCTACCTACACATATTGAACTAATACAACATCACCCTTTTCTTCCAGATGAAAAAATCAATTAGAAGGAGAAGCCCAAAAAACTTCTAGAACTTGAGCCCAAGGAGACCAGCTGCTAGTTTTCACTACCGAGTTCTCAAATGCCATCAATTTAAATTCTAATAATGATGTCCAATATAATACAAAATAAATAAATAACAATATAAGAATAGGTATAGAAATTACTAGGGAGCTTATTTATGTTTTCCCTTTAATTCATCCATTGTGCTTAAATTGGAATACAGATTCAATAAATATAAAACATTCATCACTGCATCATCGCAGAGCATTTGGCGATATGTTTTTCATTGACTAAACAACGGAGAGAAACAAAACCTTTCAGAGAGATGTCTGTCTCTTGCTTCAGGTAACAACATCTGTCTATTAATAAGAAGTAACCTAACTAAAAAGTGGCATATAATTAATAATTTACTGCTATTCTGACACAAACTCTGTATTCATTATTTAACCATACAGTACATAATCCCCAGGTCCAGCACTGTACAGAGGCTTAAGATCTAGAAATGCAATGTACTACTCCTGTTCCAGGCTTGATTGGTCAAGTGACCTGCTAAGAAAAGGCCTGTGTAGTCATATCAGTCATACAGACCCATCAGTACCATATCACAAATCACTTCATCTTTCTCAAGTAAAAGAACACAGACCTGGGGTTTTACAGCTGCCACTTCAATATCCAAAACCCAATTATCCAAAAAAAACGTTGCATTGACCTAACACAGTATAGTGTATGTGGTGCCGTAACTTCCAGGTGTCATGGAATATTTATAACCATCTTAGAATAAAGAATTATTATTATTATTATTATTATTATTATTATTATTATTATTATTATTATGAAATGAGTGTCTCTGGATTATGGGAATGTAATAAACTAAAATCTGAAATGCTGAACAATCAAACCTAGACGTGCTTCAGTGGCCAGGGCACATTTAGGGACTATAAGGACTGCAGCTACATATCTGCTTTCTCCACATATTTTACTCACTGCACTTTAAACTTTGTATTCTCTATAACTGGGAAAGCAAACATAACTCCAGTAACATGTACATACTTAGAACATTGCAACAACAAAAGACAAATTAAACCTGATATTTAAAGTTTTATTGAAAGTGTTAAAATGTCTTCACTTAATAGGTCATTTTACAAAGATTTAACTCTAGAATTAACCAATAAAAGACAGTTTGATATTCATGAAACAGTTCAAACTGTTGATAAAGAAGCCAACTCATGATTTAAAGCTTTGGGAATAGGGCTACTCTTTTGGTGGAGACCAGTAGGCTATTCTAAACAGGAGGAATGAAAACTGGAAAAAGACACTGTATGATTGTGTTTATTCAAAATAAA
Source organism: Acipenser ruthenus (assembly GCF_902713425.1). Taxonomy (NCBI): domain Eukaryota; kingdom Metazoa; phylum Chordata; class Actinopteri; order Acipenseriformes; family Acipenseridae; genus Acipenser; species Acipenser ruthenus. The sequence goes on along the minus strand of NC_081195.1, from coordinate 64,003,156 downwards.
AATCAGGGAGGATCAATGATGTGACTTAAAAAAGAGAATGTCAGAAGTTATTAAAGCTGAAAAACAACTGTCGAGCTTTTTAAAGAGGTAGGAGGGACTTACTGTGATAGCCAGTAGCTTTCCATACGTGAGGTGAGCTGGGATATGGTCAGGCTTGGCTCGCAGCGACTCCCGGTAACAGTGTTCAGCTTCTGTCAGTTTGTTCAGCCTCATGTAGGCCTCTCCTGTGGTATAGTGAAGGACAGGTCAGAGGTCAGGGAAGCACACATATCTTGCTGTTTTTACTGACGTGTTCAGTGACAGAAAAAGGCATTCCCCCAAAAGCCTGCTGCAGGTTACTTTGAAATACGATACCTGCTAGCAAAAGAGAATTTTGTAAGTGTGACGAGAGTTTAACAGGGATCTGACTCTTGTGTTCTGAAATTCTCCAACGGTACTGTATCTGGATGCTATTTGCGTTAGCTCACACATTACTCAAACATAAGCATAAACTCTCTACCTCTTTCCTTCTCTTTTCATACACCATTAGAAATGCGTACTATGATGCACTGTAATAAAAGCAAAGCAAAGCAAGACATGCCGAAAGTATGGTAAGTATTAGCCAAGCTTGCTGGAAGTATGGTAAATCAGAGGGTAATCGAGGCATGCCGACATAGATGAAACAGTTGCCGCCTTTGCTAGTTTTATGGGAGGCAGATCTCGGCGGGGATTTGTAGAATGTCAAAGGAAAATCGAAAGAACAGACAACGGGTAGCGTAGCTTTGCTGCTTTGTTGCCAAGACATTGCAAAATCATAGCCAATGGTGTGATCCCCTGCTGGGCAAAGAGAGCCAATTAAGCTTCATGTTCATGGAACAATGATGTAAAAGTGGGAGAAGAATGCATGTACTGTAGAGGTTCAGCAGATGAAGATACAATACAGCAGACTGGTTGAATAAGATATGCGAAGATAGGCACACTGACTTTTTTAGATAGAAATATAGAAGTACATTGAAATATTTCCAGGCGGCAAAAAAACAAACAAACAGATACGTGAATTAATTAGGAAACTTAAGCATTTTCCATATGTCTAAAACATTAGCAAAGAGCTGCAAACATCTAATTCTGTAAATGTTATTGGCTGTGTTGACTTTTGCGAAATGGCGTTTGATAAAGAGTCTGGCCACCCCAAGTGTATATCATGTCTACTTTAAAAATGAATAAATAATAAATATAAGTCCACAATGGGACCTCCCACTGAAGGCTCTCAGTTTCCTTTACAAAAACAATATGCAGGTGGACACGTTAGATAAGGCAGCTGAGGGAAGCAGCGGTCCCAGGGGGGATGGATTTCAGTCCTGTGCTGTCGCTGACCTCAGCAGCATGCACATCGCAGCACTAATATACTGATACCGTGTTAAATACACAGGACAGTCCTTAAAACAGCATCTGATACCTTTCCCTCCTTAATGCTCTCCCCCACCTGAAAAAATACATTCTCATTTCCAGAGTCAAGATGTGTTATTCCAAGTATGGTGATGAAAATGTTTTATTACAGAGTTAGGTATCAACTTGAACTTGAGGGAAAGTGCACTTTTTTTCTCAAATACAGTATCTTCGTGGTTGTGTTAGGTCAGGGGCTTAGCTTTTAGAGGGCATCTACCGCAGGATAATGATGAATTGAAATTTAATTGGCTGAGACAATCTGTGAGGTTTATAATTAGGTAGAACTTGAGGATTTCATTCATTTTCTTCTCCATTAATCTATTCCCATTGATTCTCAAGACTTTCAACTTGAAGCTGCAATGGAGAACGGAGATGACCGAGTGGCATTAAAGCATTATAACTGAATCATTAAGCATAAGGTAATGATACAGTTAGAAAATGTAGTTTAAATGAGTGGTGAATAACAGTCAATGGAATTGTAGGAAAACGCGATAAAAACAGGGGTCTCTTTCTCACATCCACGTGACAGAAAGTATAAGAGCTGGTGTGAGTGCTATAATGTGATACATTTGATAACATCAGAGGAAAAGCAGATTAACTGCAGGAACTCAATGTGGGGGTGGAAGTGTTTAAAATTAATGGCGGAGCTGATAAACAGTGGTGCTCCAGAGCTGTGAAGTTGATATGAGCACCATTTAATTATTAAAACTCACCACATGTACCTGATTTATGAGGGCTCACAAAAACAAACATGTATAACATGTACATAGAAACATAACACTGCTCCTCTAGAAAGTAAAATGTTTTGCTATGTGATTGTTAAATATGATCTGCCTTCAAGTGTTTTTCATCAGTGCTGGTAGCTCTTCACGAGAAAGTGAGAGAATTTACCTCAGACTGTGTAGATTCTCAGCTCTCTGTACTACATGCTATGAATTCTTTAAAATGTCACATATTATTATTGGTTTATTTAGCAGACAACTTTATCCAAGGCAACTTACAGCGACTAGGGTGTGTGAACTATGCATCAGCTTACAACAATGTCAAACAACAAGCCAGTGGCTGAGGCAGGATTTGAACTGGGGACCTCCTGGTTATAAAGACAGTTCACTGGACCACACAACTTCCACATAAAACAGCTGGCTTCTAAATAATACTTACCCATCATATTATATAGGCTCTGGCCTGCAAACTGTCTTGGCATCTTCTGTATTGCTTTTTTATATGCTGACAGGGCCTCCTAATCAAAAAACAAAGGCGCCAATAAGTTATACTAAACAGAAGCAGTAAATGGAATTGCTATGTTGTGGGGATCAATGTTCAATACAACATAAAAAAAAAAGGTTAGTATATGAATCTAGCACTGGGTCAGGTTTAATTAAAATCCTAATCTTGGTGAATAAAAGAATGATGAACAATGAGGGATAACACCAGCTACAGTCAGGCACAGTGCCACCAAGCGCCATGAGAGCTACCCCTCTCAACTCTTCAAACTCTTGAATGCCTTTTCCATGCCTGTGATAAACTGAAGTTGTATACACTGAATAAGGCTATTTATGTTTTGCCCATACTATAATAAATTGAAAAAGACGACCAAATACATTTCTGTACTTACTGTACCCCAATACTTGTTGTATAATTACAACATACAAGTATCTGTAAACCATTTATTTTAATAACATTGTACTTTGTGACAATATTGTGCCACCTAGTTCTTTTTTGTGCTGGTAAATTATATCACACCCCTTCTACTGTAAGTCCATGTTCTTTTGAATATAATTTATTACCAGGACTATATAGTTCTGTCTTTATTTCCCTTTGGGTTAATCAGCGCTCTTCAGTTTCACTGTTCAGCCCAGCAGAACCAGGCACGTGACACTTGAGCATGAAGACAAGCCTAAGCCCTCTGAAGTCCTGTTAGGAGACTCATCGAGATGCGGCTCACCTCTATCTGCCCTCTCTCATAGAAGAGCTTCCCCAGGTTGTATAGGCAGCTGGTTACAGAGCTCTGGTGTGCGTGAGGGTCCTTCAGGTTTTCATCTGGGATTTCAGCGCATGTCAGGAACGTTCGCTTGGCTTCGTCTAGCCTTCCCTCGTTCATCAGGATGATCCCTGTATTCAAGTATGCAGCTGTGTGCAACAAAATGCCACAGGAACTAATTAAACATGTGGGGCTGCAATGTATCACAAAGCCTTTCAGAATTAATTGCCCACCATTGCCGACCAATTCATAGCTACATCTGCATGGTGCCCATACATACAGTATATAATTTTCATAAAGGGCCATCTTAAATGGGTTTTAGAACCCACTTAAATGGGTCACCAGCTTTAAAATACATCAACCATAATTTACAACATCTAACACTCTTTAACACACCTGTATATAAAGTACATGGTACATTATTAGTTTAAATAATTTGTGACATATTGATTATTACTTTCATTTTATTTTAATTTTTGTTTTGTAAAATGTACACATTATAGTAGTTATACTTACAGCAAATCTTCTAATGTACAAAATGTAATGTATTTTAGTGTTATGCTTGGTGCTAAAGAAAATGATGCTAAAAGCCTTCTTTTAAAATTTGAATATAAATATCCTAATCTAAAGAAGCAAAAATACATGTAAGTTGATGAAAAAATAAAAGTACTGTATGTAATTGCTCTATCAGTGTGTTACAGCTAACCCCATTGGTACCTTGTTAACTTCAGCAATGCTCTGCTTTGTATAGCATTTTTTGTTCTTGTTTTGTACAGTCTTTGTGACGCAGAGCTTGTACTAGCCAAAACAAACAGGCGAAACGTACTCTGTGATGGATCTCTTCTGTGCTTTGAAGTATGATTCTGACATAAGCAAAGGGTTTGTGCAGATCATTGTAAAATACGCTCCCGCTGTGACTTTTATATGCGAACACTTTTTGCTCTGCTGTGTATATGATTTTTTTATTTAATCTTTTTTTAAATAACAATGCAACATATGAAGCACTGAAATGAGCAACAAAGCAAAATGACATAATACAATTTCATCTCATTGATAAGAGGAACAAATTAAAGCCAGAAATGGATAATGATTTAGAGAGGGACCTTAGTCGATGATAAATGAAATTAAGTGGATCAGTAATCTACAGGGCTTAACAGGGTTCTAAAATAACTCCAAAAGCTGTGCCACTCATTAACTGGGTAATTGGACATTGTTCCTTTTCATTTCCAATCTGTAACAGTTGGTTGGCTACACCATTAGAATAAAAGGTGCATTACTTACACGCTAATGTAGGCCTGCTACCAATTGCCAGCTTATAGTAGAGCAGTGCCTCAGAGAACTTATTGTTTTCTTGCAGCAGCAAACCTCTGAAAAACAGGACGACAAAGGTTCAGCTGCAAACACAATCACAGGGACGATTAAAGATTAAAGCTGGAGGCACAAGCTGCTCTTACAGAAAGAGGTGACGAGCACATACATAAACATAGTGTGCTAGATAAAAGTAGAATAGAAATGTGTTCTGATTCCTGAGGCTAAAATTAAAGAAGAATGAATGTCTTTCATTGGACAATAGAGAACGCTACAAGTGTATTAGAATGCAGGAAAGTTACAGCCTGGGCCCCAGGAGGTCCTGAGTATTCAGTCCACATTCAAACTCCTGCATGTGTATTAAAATGAAGGTGTTGTGAAGTGAATGAAGGGTATTCATGGGTAACATGAATGCAATGCACACACCCCTTATGGAAAAAACATATATTTTTAATATATGGTAGAAAAGTATGATCCTTATATATTTTCATATATGGAAATTGGCCCTTTTTATATATTTCAAATATATGGGACATATTTAAAATATATTTTAGTCTGTAATCAATATATTTATTTTTTAAATATATGGATTACAGACTATATCCTATATATTTTAAATATATAAAAAGGGGCCAATTTCTATATATGAAAAATATAAGGATCATACTTTTCTACCATATATTAAAAATACATGTTTTTTCCATAAGGGACAGTCTGCAATATATGCAATTTTTTGATAAAAGAACAGAAACACCCATCATATGCAGCACTGTCTTGTTTGTAAATGTACTTTCCCTCACTTCTGATAAAAAGCTGCATATCCTGGTAGCAAGTCAGTTTCACTCATGAAGGGCAAGGCAGCTAAGTATATTTCACGAGGAACAATCTCAAAATAACTCTGAAGAACTTTACTGCATATTTTCACTCCCTGAAGGAATTAAACCACCACTGAAATAATTTGCACCGTTTCATTTCACAATGAATGTGCCTTCAAGGATGCCCATAGTGGCCCTATTTCCCATTGCAGATGCTTCATTAATTTTGCCCAACCTCTGTACTGTCTGACTATACAGACACAGACAGACAATATATTTCAGTACACTCTGCCTTCGGGATCACAGGCTTTACATACAAAGTGCACTCTTTAAAAATATGCAAAGGTCATAGAGTAAAAAGATTGGGAACATCCAGATTACAACAAAATAAATAAAATGTATTATTTAGGATAAACAGGAAAGCATGATGGTTCTACGTGAGTAATGCTTGAACAAACAATTTGTGATACAGCCAAAACCTCACTGTTTATATGTATCCCCTTATAACCATAATGTGCAGTATGCTCTATTTAACAGATTATCCTAATCGCAATAGACAGGAACACAGGGCCTCAATAGGTTGAGGATGCTTATAAAAGTATAACCATGCAGTGGATATGAAAAATACATCAATAAAAGTGAAGAAAAATAACTATGTGAGGAAACTGTACTGAGAGGAGCGGAATTTATTTTAAAGAGCACAGGTTGCACGTCCTGATTTACTGACTAATGTATCGTGACAAGTAGCTGACAAGACAGCTATTCCCAGTAGACATATCTCGAGGGTGACATGGCAAACATGGGGAGTATTTTCAAGCCCTCAGCTAATTTCCAGTGAGTATAACAGTGCTTAAAGAAGGCTGTGAACTCAATGCTAGTAAATCAGTCTATATCAGTTTCCAGAATGAACACAATATGGGACAATTATTATATAATCCCATAACCCAAAACTACATGGGCTGCTTACTTTGCCATTTCGGGTTAATTTAAGCGTAACTAGTGCTGCACTTTGACTGACTGCTGTCCACCCCAGAGTTTAGGGAACATGATTAATGAAAACATTGTCTTGCAGAAAAGGCCCGGGGGGGGGGGGGGGGGGGGGGGCAAACAATGTCATTATTGCAGAGCATCAATAGCGTCATTCAATTCGCTATGCTCTAAATGAACCGAGATGAGTCATGCATACTTACAGATTATACAGCATGTCAGCCATGTTGCTGCGGTAGTACAAGGCGTTTCTATAGGCCTGTTCAGCCTCTGCCATCTTGCCCTGGCTCTTGAGGACATTCCCAAGGTTACCCCATGCTGACAGGGAGACAGAAAGCATTATTCACTAGGGCCCTGGAACACAAACCCAGACGACATGATATTTCTCAGCCGGAGCCCACAAGACTTCCAAGGCAGCTATAGTATTGGAAATAGCAGTAGCATACAGCCATTGAAGGCCAACCCCGGCTATAGAAAAGAGCTCCATTCAAGCTCTCAGCCTGCCTGAGAAGGACACAGGGCTTCAATCTTTCTCTTAAAAACTATGGTTGAGCTGCTTTTTGTAGCTGACGATAGCAGTCAGGGATAAAGGGGGAGGATGTCAGTATTCTACTTAATGTTCCCATATAATACATTGTTAATGTTATCACTGATGCTGTATTTATATTTATTCCACTTACATAATCAAACAAGGTCTACTTCATGTAACTGTTAACATGTCTGTTATTGCATTGATCATTTTTAATCAAATTTATATATTGTTACAAAATCATAAATACCAATAAACTCAATAATATTTTTACTTGTTACTCCAGCTCTACCCCTCAAACTTATTCAAGTGTAATATGAGAAAATAGAGGTAATTATGGCTTACTGCTATAAAAGGCACACTTTAATTCTAGTTTGTTGTTTTTCAATTAAGGTGACTCAGAAGATGACAGCTTGGCTCTTGGCAAGAAGGTTATTGTCTAACATAATATTAAAAACTTATATTACAAACTTCCACACCAAAATTGCGTCAGTCTAACCCATCTGTGCGTATCTATTAAATCCTGTGAAGATTTTGCAATAGAGTATTGAGTAGTTTGATTTCATTATAGTAATTAATTAGAGTTTAAATATGGTTTATATTGGCATTACTGCTCACTATAGGGGACATACTGTACAGAAAAACACAACAATGAAATACTTTTTACATTTTTTTTCACCACTCCAGAGGATCCTACGTTTAAGGCTCATTATATCACGTGTTTCTCCAGGAGATGTTTTCAACACAGTTGGGTGATCTAGACAACTCAATCAGCTGGCCCTTCTGAATGGCTGGTTTCAGAAATAAGGAGCATTTCGAGTAGAGGTATTGATTATGTAAAACTTATAAATTCTCTCTGGCCAGTTTAAAAAACAAACATGCAAAGCAAATACACTGTCACTTTCATTTGAAGTGTTTCCGAATTGAGCTCTTTTTTTATGTTTGTCTCGCTATTGAAAATAAGGTATTTTGCGAGGGCACGAAGCGTGGTTAATTGAAGCCGGGTGTATTTATTTGTATTTACTAGGCTCAGTGCAACCCACTGTTTTCAATTCACTGTTTTTTAAACTATTTGTAGCTGCTCTATTTCTCTATATTTAAACAACACGTCAAACAAAATTACAAGGTTGTTTTATTTTTGGAGGGAAAAAAGCAGGGAGGAGGTATGACATTTGCTGTATTCAATTATTTTTCCTTTGCCAAGTATTAAATGTAAAGTAGAGAACATTTTCAAATTAATCTCCTGTTTATATATTGATTAGTTTGCCAAGATGTGTATTATAACAGTATTGCAATTTATGCCTTTGTAATAACCTGTTATTAAACTGCTTCCCTCTTATGGGCATTTTTGGCAACCCAGCATTACACTTTTGAGCCTACAAAAATGCCAACAAAATGATTCAAAATGTTATGTAAATGTTACCATATGATACTTCTATGGAAACATTTTTATAGTATACATTTCAAAGGGATATGTGTATGTGTATATTGTCTTGTATTCAGTATCATTTATGGCTAGAAGCAACTACTGAGCTGCAAAACAAATAAACAAAAAAATAAGAAATATGTTGATTTTAAATAAGTGATCCGGCTCTTATCACATTCCCAGTGTAGTAGAAGTGGTAGTCGTAGTATTTGAATGATCAAACTGTGTGTTGCTCTTTCAATACGTTGTTCAAACACAGCATATACATTATTCATGTAGAGCATACTGAGATATTACCATTTGGAGTTTGTTTTTCACACCATGGGACAAAGGGGTGGTTTTAATCACAATTTTAGTTTTTTATGTTCTATATTAATCTTTTTTTTTTGGTTTTAAATCTTCTCTGTTCATATACTTCCGCTGCTCATGTTTGAGTAGTTTCCTTTTCTTGTCGACCTGGCTCAGACTCTTTAGGGCCATTTTAACTTATTTTATGCAGGAATCAACCCACAATTACTACTTCTTATGCAGTCCCCCCACACCCTGCCAAAAGGACTTCTGAAGGCTCTTTGCAGTGCTTCCAGGAGAAACAGCTGCTACTTCTCTTTGTTGTAACACTTGTTGAAAAGGAAACTAGTTTAAAACAAGAGTTCCTTACACAGTCCCAGATTCTCCAGCGACAAGGTTTTTTCTAACCTTTATCTCGGAGGGAACTCTGTACGTGACAGGCTTATAATAAGGGTATAATATAATTCCAGCATCTTCCTCTAAATGTCTTTGTAACCTTCTCTAAGGCCATTCAACACAGTCTTTCAGTAGAAAGTTTGAAACGGCTGCTTATTTACTTCTGCTTATTTAAAAAGTTCATAGACAGCCCAGATTTAACCTGAGCCCAGTGGCATCTGCACTGAATGCTTTAGGAAAGCGCGGTTGTGATTCATAGTCTTTTGGTGCTCTTTATTGCTTATCTATTTTAAATTTAGATTTACAGATCTGTTGTAAAAAATGAAGTCATATTTCAGTATGCCCATCCCAGTGAATATAAAGAACCCTTGCAGGCAATATGAATATACATGCCATATGGTCCAGTTTTTGATACAGCAGTTAGGAAATTGCATGTTAAGTAGTGCATGACAACTAACATTGGTAATGATAATACCTGCATTCATACACATTTTCTTACAACTACTGGTAACAAGGGATCCCGAGTGGCGCAGCAGGTAGAGGCACTCTGCTCAGATTGCAGGATGCGCCCTATAGCTTAGAGATCACTGGTTCAAATCCAAGCTATGCCACTGCTGACCATGGATCGGAGTTCCCAGGGGGAAACGCACAATTGGCCAAGCGCTGCCCGGGCAGGGTAGGCTGTAGGTCGGCTGGGGAGGCCTTGGCTCACCACACACCAGCAATCTCTGTGGCTGGCCAGGCACCTGCAGTTTAGAACTGTGTGGTCCTCCGACACGAAGTTCTGGATATGGCTGATAGTTCAGAGGTTGCAGCGGTGAGTCAGGTTGAATAATAAATTCTTGAGGCCTTGATTGCATTTTTTTTCTGGGTTAGAGGTACATCACGAAAAGGTGTTCAGGATGAGCACCAGGGAGCTATGAATCCGAAGTATACCTATCAGGCTGTGTATAAGTAAAGCAGCTAATACAATATTATTGAGTTCTGTCATTTAAAACGGTAACTTCATCATTTCCAAAGTATCAGTTTATAGAAGGCCAGAGAATAAGATCAGTTTACATAACAGGAGAGGCTCCAATTTTTCCACAACTAACTAAAATGTTTAACAGCTGCTGCCAAATATGACGAAAAGAATAACCTGCTAGAAGCTGTGTCAAAGCTAGCTGTAGAATTCAAGTAAGGACAGTGCATGCAAGACCCTCTTAACCATGAACAGAATGCTGTTGTCCAGAGGAAACAAACCCCAAAGTTCAGCAAATGAAATGTAAAAATAAAGACATATTCCTTTGTTATGAGAGTTTAGTAAATAGTGCTTTTTTTAATCTACATTTTTTACTGTTCTCTATCAGGAACAAAGTTGAATTATTTTCAACATTTCATAGGGCACATTCCAAACTGTATAGGCACCCATCCATTATAAATACAGACTGACAGTGTGTTCATATTCTTATTGGTCCCCCATTGGTGTAATGGCAAAATGGATGAAGAAAGTAAGTTACTGGCTTGTACATTAATAGTTAAATAATATGCCGATACTAACAATGCATCTGTGCAATTCAAATCAACGGCTGTGATTTTTTTATTGATAATACAACATTTGGCAAAAATGTTGTCACCACGGAATGAGGGAGGGGAGTATGCATTTACCTTTTGCTGGGTTTACATTTATCCCTGACTTGTATAACATCTCCTCATCCTGCCAGTCTTGGTTCCTCAACACTGTCTTTATCCCATACAAAAGGACCAAAGTGGCAGTGCAATACAACAGAAGGCTCTTCAAGAACCTTCTCCTGAATTTGATGTAAAGGGCCCTCATGCCCACAGTCACCAGCAAGCAGAAGCCCATGCTGGGTATGTAGAGGACACGCTCTGCTATTACAAAACCCACATAGAAAAACAAATTAGTGGCAGGGAGAAAGGGCACCATCAATAGTCCCAAAGAGAAGACCACTACGTTTTCTGTAGTGGGCAGTGACGTCCTTGGAATAACATGATTTTTTATACCATTCTCAGTACTTTTTACAGTATGAGACCCCGAGTTTGGGAGCCCCATGTTTGTGTGACAACTGTGCCCGTTTGTGCCTGTATGCTTCCTGTTTGTGCTTGTATGTATCCCATTCACTACATATGCTTTCCCATTGGTCTCTTTGACCCTTGAGGGACTCCTGAGGCTGACCCAAGACAGGAGTAGCAATCCAACATAAAAGGCCACAGTGTGAAGGTTCCTCCAATCACCAACGTTCCTGAGTAGAGGCACAGCATCCATGGACCAATCAAAGCTCAGGGTGTCCGGGCACAGCAGCAGCCACATGTTGACGGAAGGCAGGTAGAAGAACGTCAGCGTCTTTGTCAAGAGGCTATGTGAGTCAGCCGCTGGGTTATCTGAGTTGGAGAAGCTGGGTGGCTTGTTGCCCATCCAGTACAAGCGGGCAACCAATAAGCTGGCACCCCAGGTGGCCAAGGAGCTCACACTGAGAAGCAGGGAAGTATTATTTTTCTGTAATGAAACAAACAAAAAATAAAATTACTTTCAGATGAAGATTTCAGTAGACTGTGATCATACACAGTTAGCTGAGAAAGTTGCATTTACTGTATGACTGCCAAACTAATTGCAGGATGGGTGGTCTATATATCTATAAAGGCAGTGTGGCCGATGGTTAGGCCAGAAACCGCCAGTAACGGTTGATTATGCTGGTTTTTGTAGGCAGTGTGGTCCACTGGTTTTAACCTGAGCCTGGGCCTTCAATGCGGTGAAAGACAAAGATGATAAGTTTCTATTCAGATAGCTAAGTACTGTATCTTACATTCTTACGAGATGCTTTATAATAAAACAATATTGTAAAAAATTCCAAATTCCATGAGTAGAACATTCCTGAGATGCAGAACGTGCTCCCACTGATTTGCCTCAAAGTTATCACTGGTACCACACCCTTATGCATGGTTTAATGTTATATAGGTATATGATTCCAGCAATGAACAGTTACTATTAGGGACCAAAATTACAGGCCAGACACAACCTATAGTAACACAGTGACTAGGACAGTTTTCCTTTGTGTGTGTTTGTCCAGCTTCAGAATTTGACTGACAATAAAAAAACTGAATAACTAAACCTTTCAAATGCCTTATTTTTAATACACATCCTCATTTTAAATGCATACAGAGAAAAGAATAAGCCTCATAGAAAGGAATTCCTGGTATCTCTCTAAATACAGTTCACAAGCGCAGCCTGAGTGAAAAATATGTACTTCCGTGAGAATTCTTTCCCATCATACATTGATAGCACTATTACTGGCCAACTTAACCACATATGAATATAACAATAACACAGTCTGGGAGGTTTATAAATGCACACATCAGTCATATCTCAGACTTGATACTAAGCACATACTTATAGCTTACACAGAAATGGATTTGATATATGTATAGGAATTTATGTCTTTTTCACTTTGGCAAGTGTAATATTGAATACAGCAGACAGCTTGATGATATTCCCTGCAGGGGAATTCCTGATTGCCTCTCAGTATTTGTTTGGAATGTGGATGTTTCAAGGGCTTTTTTAAATGATGCCTGCAGAACTTCTTTTTTGAGTGAACCGGGTAATGGAAGAAAATATTTTGCTTTACTTACTCAAAAAAGGACACGTTTCGCTGGTTTTGGGCATTTCACCAAATACTGTTTTAGTTGAGAATCTAAAATGTTTTAATTTTAAGAGTGAAAAGTAATGTACAACTGCCATAAGGAAAAAGTAAGCAAAACAACATAATTAAATGTAAAAAGCCATGTACATTTCTGAATGTAACTATCACTATTTAATCATATCCTGATGTAACTATCACTATTACCTGCTGTATTATTGAATTGTGGTTTGTCAAACTTGTACTTTACTTGAACAAAAGTTATTGTATTTCTTGCTCTTATTGTATTACTTGTATTGTAACGCTTGAAATGTTTTTGCTTACGATTGTAAGTCGCCCTGGATAAGGGCGTCTGCTAAGAAATAAATAATAATAATAATAAAATAATCTACTGATGTGTTCTTGTCTGTCAATCTCTTTAAACAGTGCAGAGCCGCACACGTGTATAGGAAACATAACTTCTCTGAAAACAGCAGACACTGAAACTATTGAATTAGTTATCCTTGGGTAGTTATTCAGTCACTTAGTGCTGACAGATTTAATGTAATATGTTCTGGTTTCAACCTTTCTGTTTATTCCGATGTGGACTGCCTCCTCTCCTCTGGCATCAGCCACACAGTCAGAAACGGCTATGTGGCTGATGCCTGTGCACTAAGTACTGCTCAGTGTGGGCACCATTTGTCTTGAAGAAGGATTTCATGATCTAGATAAAATTTGAAACAGCAGAATGCATATTCACATGGATTTACAAAACCATCATTCCAAATATGTTAGGAATTATTTGCCCACAGCAGCATTTTGGTCAATTGACTTAATGAATCCCTCTGCATAATGCTAGGGGACCCATCTCCAGCAAATAACTTATTAAAAAAAAAATTCCATCACATTTTTTTGCATTTTAGCCAGCTCAACCCTGGAAAAAGAACCCACTGCCTTCTAATTCAAATGCTATGGTAACAACCACTGAATTGTGTATCTATGTTTTCATAAGGTAGAACAAAGATAAGATTAAGAAAAAGCACTAATGAAAAATGAAAAAAGTTATAATTTAATGTTTTAGGCATTATGCCTTCCTGAATAAATATATTTGCTTTCTCTACAGATATGTATTCATAACAGCAGAGCTCCATGTCACCTTTCATTTACCATTCCGACCTATATGAATCCAATCAAAGGAAGCTGCTAGACAAGAGGGGAAAACATACTGTAGAAAACACTTATGCCTCGTCCTAGTTATATCTTGTGAATTTACTGCAGATATTGATCCTGCGTTGTATGATTCAAAAGGGTGAAAATATATTAAACTATTGTACTAGAATACTTAAATAGTTTTCTTAATATTTCTGTGGACAAATGATAAGTTGTTTCAGGAAAAAATACTTGGTGTAAGCAAATGAATGTTTGATGAAATCTGGTTTTATTTTGAGGCACATTAGAGTATGCTGGCTGACATCCCCGAGCCTGTAGCCTGAATATCAGACACTAGAAGAGTTGTCTAACATAAAGCAGCAGAATATTTAGACCCCTGAATTAAATGAATCCCTCTGCTCAAAATCTGCCAATTTAGACATTGTTCAATCAAAGGTAGCTGCAAGTCAGGCAAGAAAATGGTTCTTTATACTGTACCATTCTTGGTGCGATATTACCAAGTAGAAATTAAAAACTTTGTATACATTATTATCCCAAATCAATTCACTATTACAGTAAGAACAATCAATTTCTCCTGACAGCTCTGCAGAACCCCCGTGCAGACAGCACTGGACAAGTCTTCTTGTTGTTCTGCTTGCAGCTGTATGATTCCCGCAAAGAACAAAGGGGGTCTTTTTGTCCCAACAGTTTTTAAGGGCTAAAGGGTCAAATAAACCATGGTGAGTCACCCACAAAAGGAGCTATTTAAATAAATCTGCTTATCTTGCTAGCGACAACGTGTGCTGGCTTGTTTATTTCACGACTACAGTAGCTCAGTTATTTGCCTGTTATGTTCTTAAACAATATCCCTCATCTTCACTGAGAAACCTCAGAGAAATGATTTCCAATAAAATAAAATTAAAAGTTTATTATGGTAAAACCACATATAGTTAAAGCACAGTGAAATCAGGTAACAGTGATGAAGTATGGTAGAACAGAGGTAACAGAATAAGCATGAAAATGCATGGGGAAAATGCAAAAATGTATTTATCACGGTAAATTGTTATATGGGTAGTAACATACATAGGGCTACAGGTGCCTAAAACATACCCAAATCATTATCCTCTAAATAAATTGTTCAAAACAATACCCTTAAAAGTTTCATCACAGTTGACTATGTGGTTCTCTAGATACATGTAAAATATAAGTGTAACACATGGACATGAGGAAGGACGTACAGCAGGCTTTGCTACATCCATGCAGGGGGTAATGAGTAAGCTGCCATCTATGTCTTATCTGCTTATCCTCGGAATTTAATGCTGGGCCATCAGTGTATTTATTTTCAGCCTCAAAAGAGCTGCCTGTGATTTGCCTGCTATGCACTGTTGTGTTTGATTAAACTGGTTTTCATATTGGTCTTTCAGATGAGCTGTAAACTCAAGGGTTTTGCATTTTAATTACATGAGTGCAAGTGTTTTAAAGTGGCTGTTGTGAGTATCATTATTTTTGTTCCCCTTGAGGTCTGTTTTCACACCTCTGATCATTGGGAGTTTTTCTTTTGTATGTGTTGAGCAGTGTTCTGCAGCACTGAGTATAAACACTTCTGCGCTTTGCTTTCTTATTATTTTCCAGTGTTCTTTCTCACGTAACTCTGGAGGGTATGATATTGACATCTGGTCTACTTTATTTACACATATCAGCAATCTAGTCCCATAATTAAATATTTCTTGTAAAATCTGAGGAATAAAGGTGATCCAATTTAGTTACTTGTTTATATCCCTGAGCTACAGAAGCGAGTTAACATTTCGGACTTTCTGATGCTGCAGGGAAATCACACAAGAAGCTCAGCAGTAAGTACCTTAGCGAATTCAAACAAACTCGAAAGCCAACAGAGTAGTTTCCAAATGAAACTGTACACAAGGGGTAAACATTGAAAGAATGTTGTAAACAGTCATATTCACATTTAGTATAACATTGAACACGACAGTGGAACACTACATCGATAAAACAGTGCATTATCAAATCAGTGAAGCGATCATACTGAATGTCAGCAAATAACCTGTCAGTTGTGAGGTCAGTTAATTAAATTCCTTGTATCCTATATAGCTGTAAACATTGGGTTTAAAATGAGAATTATGGTTCATATAAGGTGTGGTATGTCAGCCAAGAAGCCTTGGTTGGCTTTATTTGTCTAATATTATGTATAGCAATCCACATCTAAACTTATTTTCTTCATTCGCCTATTAATGTTAACTTTCACATGCCTAATTTCACAGTTCATGCTCTGTAAATGGACCGTATTTACATTTGCTTTGTGGTCATGTTTAACATCTTCCTCATAATCCTTTTGACACATCTTGACAGCTTTACAACGTAAATAGGACCGAAGATTTGTCTGGAAAAGGGCTTAAAATAGCAGGCAAGATAAGCAGTATTGTTAATCTCTTAAGCAGGGTCTACCAGTAAATAAAACCCTCACATGTAGTTGGTTATGGATTATAAACCATCATGTCACTCTCAGACAATCAATTCATGAAGATTTCAGTACATCAGCAGCATCTTAACATGCTACGATAGGCCAAGAACATTTATTTGAAAACTAAGAGAAATGGCAACAGGAATGAATAGGTAAGTATTTTTGAAAGTAAGATACTTTAGAAGGAGTTTGACTTTAAATTATTATAAAATAAATGGGTTTTGTTTTACATTTAAAATGTGAACGTCCTTTCTTTTTTCAGGAGCTGCTCTTTAGCCCTAGATACCTGGCAATACACAAATGTTTGCTAGTGGGTGCTGATGCTTACTTATATAAGGAAACTGGAGCTGACCCAGCCTGAGTTACCTATGTCAATGGCAGGCAACTGGAACTGAGCAGCTCCTTAATTAATAGTCAAATAAACTTATCTAGATTTATAAAATTATATATATATGAATGAGAACCACTCATAATTATTGCAAACATCATAAAATGTCATTTAAAGCATCATAAAAATGTAATTTGAAGCTACTTACTGTAATATGTCAAACTGACCCTGTCTCTTTTGGTACAGTATTAGGCCATCTATGCATGTGCAGTTTAGGAGAGAGCCGCTCACCCAAAGCGCATTTGCATTCATGACCCTACATAAGGAAACATTCCGCCACTTCAGTTAAGTGTACAACTCCCTTTGCCGACCTAGCTGAAGTGTTTTGTCACACTCTTATTATTTCAACGTAAATGTACTGAAAACGTATTTGACAAATATATAGACTCTTTATTAGTTAAACGTATATCAAATTATGTAGTTTACTCCTACCAGATACTAGCCAGTTTAGTGACCTCCCCCGGCGCAATATTCAGTTTATAAGCATGTAGTTGGAAATCAAGCTGTTTTCATTATCTAAAAGCTGCTCTCTCTGAAGCAGATTTATTGGCCTAATTTAAAATAATGTGTCTTCGTGGCAAGCCTGCTGTAGGACAATGCAAGGTCATGTTTCTATAAAAATATCTGTGCAGTGAGAACTAGTTCAGCAACCATAGGTTATTATAAACCAAGGGTAGGCTAGTTTTATAGAAATGAAAAGGATAATACCATGTCTCATAATAAAGAGTATATTAAATAATAGAAAAATCTACACATTAAAAAAAAGCCAAAGAAAAAAAATGAAAAAAGAAACAAAGGTTACTCCTTGTTCAATTGCTGGTAGAAAAGCCGTTGGGTTTTATAAACCTAACACTGAATTGAACGTTTGGTGAGGGAGCGAATGATGCAACAAGACCATTCTCACATTATCAATTTGGAGCATTACAAGTCAGTTACAGTAGGGACTTAACATTGGTTCAATACACACAGTTCAATACATAGGATACTATACTATGCTACTATACAACCAATAATAACTATTGGTGTTTGTTTTACATTCTGTATGCCAGGACTGAGACGTTCAAGGACATTCACAGGGACTGCAGTGCTAAAGTGAGTGAACACCAAAAATTATTTTGTCAACTGGACAGAAAAGTGTATTAAGGTGACACAGGTTAACATCAAATTACGTATAAGAAGACCTGATTTGGGGTTACTACAGTGTTTATTAACTTAAACAAGAGATCACTTGTTACTTGTTATCAGTGTCGACATGCAGGACAAAGATTGACAAATTCCTATGAAGAGTAGTCTGGACTTTGGAATAACCAACCTGGGTAACAAAGCGAAAACCTCTAGACCCTTGTGTTTGATGTTACTAGTGTTTGAAAATAGAGCCTTGATTTAAAACCTGTTAAAAATGCATGCTTTGATTGATTGCCTCTGGATTAGAGTATTGTCAAAGATGCTTAGAATCATTTATTTTGATGTTGACATTTTGATGTTTTACACTCATACCAGTCCTTGGAAGTAAAGGGGGAGGGGCAACTCTTACACACTACATTTTGAGAAGAGGAAACATGTGGAAAGAAAGAAACCATACATAAACATATGGGTGGATGAATGGACATGTATAGGGCATAACTAAATCAAATTGTCAATGATGTCACACACAACTCACAATAACCAATGTATGATAAAAATGAGGGTTAATGGTTTTTGACATTAATTTGTTTATTTTGGAATTCGTTTTGCGTTAAAAAAAGGTTTCTCCTTTTTAAATACAACGCCTGACAAAAAAAAACAGATTAAGGAGCAATTCTTCTTATTTTTATTACAGCAAACTGATAAAAAAATAAAAAAACTGGAAAAAAAACCCCAGGGCCTAATTTAACCTAAGTTTACTCATAATTTAAACACAATGTACAGGCATATATGAAACTGTTTAAATCATTTCACACGAGGGACCATGGCGTTAATGAGGTTGGTCTTATTTCTAAATTTCTGTAAAGGAGTATTTTGTGTATTTAACAGCGGTATGTGTATGTTTAATGGGAATCAGAAACATGTGTCTTTTATCAATTATCTAACCTTCTTTCAAAACATCTTTTGGGGGCAGAAAAAATATAACTGTTAACCTTGACATTGGTATGAAATGAACCATATTTTGTAATAATATTTAGACTGAAGTTTTCATGCCAGACTCATTCATTAGTGATCCATCCCCTTTAATCCATATACCTGAGGTAGATGTATGGTCCCTTGGAATACTACATGTTACAATGGAGTATATTTAGAACTTTAGGCATCCTTACACAAAGGGCAAATAGAATATTAAAGTTCCTCTGGGAGAGGAAACATTGGACTTGGCCTTTAACTGGAAAGAATGTCTACTTTATAAAAATGCAGGAAACTCAACTTCAAGGACAGGGTATGATATGGAAATGAACAAGTATAGATTATGTGTTTATTTTCTTTATAGAGCTCATGATGAATCTGCCAGAATTAAGTAAAACATCAGCAATGTGTTCAGTAATACACCTGACTACTGTATTAGGAACAGTATTTCTGTTCACCACCCGAACAACGTTTCACATAGGGATATACAGTATCTTAGGGCAGTGGTGTGCAAAGTATGGGGCATGCAGAGAGTCAGTAAGGGGGGTGGGTGGGGTTGGGTGGGGTGGAGGGGTGGGCATGACTATGACTAAAATTAAGTTTTTTTTTTTTTTTTAAAGGATAGAACATTTTAAATAAATACATAAATGACAGCTAATTAGCCCAAGTTATTACCTTTCAAAAGTAGCCATTGACGATCAATCTAGGACTTCTAGAACTAGAAACATTATGTGTGAAGTGGTGAGTGACAGTGAAACTGCAGTGAACAGAGCCAAAATGGCAGCTTCAATGTATGGGGCGCCAAGTATATAAAAAAAAAACGTTTTTTCCTGGATTTAATGTAAATTGTGTATTTTATCCTAGATTTAACCATAACAATATCTCGTTTAGCTTCAGATTTAGTTTGCAAAATAAATATTTATTTTGGGAAAACACAGATTTATTTTTTCAGATTTAATTGCTGAACGATAATGTTTTTCAGATTTCTGTGTTAGCTAAACGTTTACTCGCCAAGTGTTAAAAAAAGATTATAGACTGATTTTAAATGTTGAATTTACGATATGCGTTTTCAACATTTATAAATTATATCTGAGAGTGCAATTTTCAAAACGTGTAAGAATGTGTTTGTTAACATTTATGTATTTAGCTAAATCTATACTTTTTGTGGTTAAATCTAGGAAAAAAATAATCGATTTACATTAACTCCGGAAAACAAACACATGTTAAAATATAGTTAAGTTCTAACATTTTAATATACAAAATGTATGCTAAGGAAGGGAGGCGGCATATAAAAAGTTTGCACACCACTATCTAAGGGCATGATCAATTAGTTAGGCATTGGCTCCACAATATTCCTCTGAATAAGGGTCAGCTTTAAGAGGAATGGGGTTAACCTAGCTCATCCTATTGAGGTCAATACAGGAAAAACAGCTTTCCAAACCCACCTGTGCTGCTCTTCACTGGATTGTAGTCGATGGCACCCAGTGCCAGCTTAACTCCAAATTAACCTACAGTAAATCAACCAGTTTGGAAATCCTGAATTTTCTTACTGGGGTTTGCTGAACTTCTGAAAGTTTTACAATAATAATAACTAGCTTAACTAGGATTCAATCTGTCATACCATTGCAAACTCCATGTACTACAGGGACGTAAATTCACGACTGGAAGAAGACAAGTCAATGAAGATTTTTAACAAACTGCATTTTTTTTCCAAATGGGATAACAAAATAAAAATAAATGTTGTGAGGAAGTTCTGTTTGGATAGAAGAGAGAAGCTGGCACTGTGGGAGACTGAAGCCCTCAGGTACAGCTCAGATCGGGCATCATGCCAGGCTTCCCTACATAGCTCTGTCAAGGAGCCTCAGTACAATTCTAAAGGAACCACCTTCCAACAGGGTGAAAGGGCAGCTAAACCGTCATGCTCTGATGCCAGAGGAAACTTGGCACACTGCCGTCCCAAGTGCTGTACCTGGCTTAGGGGCAAACACAGCATTTAGGCTTGAGTGTGCAGCTGAACTTCCACTCATATTTCACTTGCCCCCCCCCCCCCCCACACACACCACATTATAGATATAAAAAAAGGGTAACTCATTCCTACATTGAAACTGCATCTACAAAATACAGACTTCCTCTGAGAAATAACTGCAGTGTATTGACCGCAACGGGTCATTTTACACTTGTGCAGGTGTATTCTTTCTTCAGCCAGGAGTACAGGCGGAAGGTCATGTCAACAAGCACATATCATGTGATCCATTGTTTATCGCTGACCACTGATCATACACACTAAATCTTCTTCTGTCTCCCCTGGATGTTAAATTTATTGGTTCATATCCTGCTTAAGGTCAACCTGGAAAACCTCCATCACATTGCGTGGGAGAGCTGAGCTGTTAAAAAGGTACTTGAGATGAGTCTCAGATCAGGCCTGCCTGCTTTTAATGTAAAATATCCAATAGCAGTTGAAGATGACGTCAGGGTTGCTGCATTGTTTCAGCCCTCCGTGCCAACAGAACCCCACTGAATCATATCTGCTTAGTATTAATGTATTTTAATAAGCAAATAAACATCTGCATACCCTAACTTGCTTCCAGATCGAATGACCGGGAGCTAAACACATAGAGTTCAATTACTGAAACAGCAAGGGTTCTGTTAGCGCCCCCCTGGTCCATTAGACTAAAAGCTGCGGAATGCAAGCTTCATCCATAATCCTGTTTATCTTAAAATAAGAGCTTTAGCACTTCCCAGTAGGCATCACTGTGGCTTGTTTCCCCCTAAATCAGTTTAGCATTGAAACAAGTTAGCCATTATGAAGCAGGCATGTGAATAAAAAAAAATCCTTTGAGATAAAATTCTAAATAGGCCCACTACAGGAATGTTTTTTATTGTCTAAATCTCTTTTTTTTTTCTTGACACACGGAGTGAAAAACTATTAGGGATGAAATTAAATAAAAGGGGGTTTGAAGTAATTGAATTGGTGAAAGGATCTGGTGGTTTTATTGATTTATCATCCAGCACTCTACTATGCTGCACTCTTTAGCTCCAAATGGCACCTCTTGCTGTGCTGTCTAAACTGAGGATAATGCTATATCCCCTTTCCAATGCCTAGTGCACGGTAATCCCTCATGAACTTCAATTTCCACAGTGGCATATTGCACAAACCAACCTTTTTAATTTCAGCTTGTAGACCATCCCTGTGACTACTGCAGAAGCTGAAAGCATTCTGAAACCGTTTTAAAAGGGTGAGTCTCTCTCCACTTTCACAATACACATATGCTCTCAGTTAATTTCAGGTGCCCTTCCTACCCTGATTGCTGGACACATGCAAGACCTTAAAGACATCATTCTTATGCACAGTACAGACAACATGTTAACAAATGAACCAGACCCACATGGAGTGGGGTTGCAATGTGATTTTATATCAATAGATTTCTCAAACATTTCACAGAAATAATTTAACATCTAGTTTATATAATGTTAGATAGATTCAAATGTGATACAAAAAAATGTAAATGTTACTGTCTTTGATCTACACTGTTCTTTTTGACAGAGCAGACAAACAGAATCCAATAGCATAGGGTAGCATAGAAGAGAAAGATTAGCAATCTCCTTCAAGAGTCTCTATATCGCCTAACAGCATGCTGTGAATTGAAAGGCTCATAATGACCTGTCTATGACTGGATTTGAGGCTTATTTATGTTAAGTATCTAAAATGTCCAAATTACATGCATACCCACTATCGGGCCTGACTCTGCATTTAATCCTTTGATAGTTTAAAATGTCTAAGGCCATGTTCATGGGGACGAAAAGTCATTTTTGTAAATTGCTGCAAAAAGACGTAGAGAAAGCAAACACTGTGGGCTGACCCTTTATATTGATACACATGTGACTTCTTTATTCTTGACACTGCTCAAGCAAGTTCAGAGGAAGTGCGTGTCTTTCGAGACACACTCAGATTTTAACCATTTCTTTGTGAAACACAAATTAATAACAAACAATGTAAAGCCTGCTTTTTGAATGCAATAATGACCCTTCTAAGCTGCAAAGGGACATATTATCTAGACTGATTTAGCCCTACACATAAATGTTATAGCTTACAAACAATGTCATTGGGAAAGAGAATATATTTTAAAAGATATGCAGAAATAATAAGGATAATATGGTTGAAGTTTGTAGCATGTAAATTCAAAGAGTAGTGTACATTTTAGCAAATGTATGCACTACATATTTGAAGAACAAAGCACTTGCACCACTGTAGTACTTTAAAGGGCCAGTTTGTATGAAAACCTGTGGCCTGCTTAAAAGCATCAGAAAACCCTTATAATTGAGTAGTGCTTTCCAGCGCCTGCTGCTGATAAACAACCATCTGTCTGGTCAGCAGCTCTGAGGATTAGGGATTAATTCCTTACAAGGCTGTCCACGTCTCCATCACAGAGTACAGTGGCCCTCCTGAAGTGTGCGGCCAGGACCTGAAGCCTACTCTCGTAATTGCTTGATAAGACTGGCTCCTTAAGGAACTTTAAACATGGATTGATCAACTGTGTTGCTAAAAAGACTTTGTGTAGTGTTTGCCATTAATAAACCTGTTTTGATTACCATGTGCTCATTGTGTTCATTTTCCTCACTTCCTCCTAACTGATGACCTTGCTGGTTTTTTTTTTTGTTGTTTTTTTTTAATTTAGAATCTCCAATTATTTTACCCCCGATTTTCTCCCAATTTGGAATGCCCAATTATTATTATTATTATTATTTCTCCTTCACCGCGGTGATTCCCCACACAGCTCAGTGACCCGAGGCTCAGGGGGCATCCTCTGATCCCACGGGCCAATCGCCGTCTTTTTACACCCAGGAACTCGAGAGCAGATGTCCGCTGGCTACCAGCCTCTGCAGGACAAAGACCAGCCCAGCAAATCTCCACCCCCAAGCTCACCCGGCGTGTAGGGGTCACCGCAGAGTGGTAAAGAGAAACATTCTGAGCCGGATCCCACCTTCCCAGCCCCGGGAGCGCCAAAGACAATGTGGCACCCCCACGGTATCCCCAGCGAAGACCGGCTACATCGCACAAACAGGATTCAAACTTGTGATCTCTGGTTGTATGACTCACACTGCACACCGTGCGGTGAGCCATTCAGGGACCCACCTTGCTGTTTTTTCACCATGGGAACTTTGCTGTGCTGTACTTGTATCTTTCTGATGAAGAGAGCTTGTGCAAACCTTTTAAAGGTCTCTATTACAGCAACAATATGTATCCACTTTTATAAAACAGGCATTTTTAAAATCTATCCTTTATAATTAACAATATTTTCAATGTCAAGCCACAGATTTAAGCCTTTTATAACCAAAATGTATCATTCTTACGGCTGCCTGGTCATTTGAACTGCACATTACATCCCAAATCTGCTGGAAATAACTATGCCGTTTGGGAACAATCAGTTTGATTGTAATTTGACACTTGTATGAACTTGTTGTGTCTCTTCAATTTAAATCATTGTTCCATTCCCAATTTCCTACAAGCAATGTAGACATACTTCTGCACAGATCTGCTCTGATTAAGCCAAATTGAAAAGATTATACTTGGAATTACAGTAATAAGTAATTTTTTTGAACAGTAAAACCTGCAGTGGAACTGTCTGCGTCTTGCAGAGATGATGTCATCAAGATCATCAATCACCTCCCCCAATCCTGTAACTACAGGGGTTTGTTATTGTGTGGCTTGGCATTTACAATTGACCAGCTAGATTTTTCACCAGACTTCTACAGCACTAGAAATGTAATAAAACTATTGTGGAGTGAATTATTTCTTTATTAGAGGTGCCCTATGTTTAATGGAACTGCTGAGGTAAAGTAAAGTATGTGCAGAAATTATTTATTTGTAAATTGAATGGAGAAGGGCTACCCCAGCCATAAATAACCAGTGTGTAAAGCTTTACAACAACAACAACAACAACAAAATAATGTACATTTTGTGATGAAAAAAGTATCTATAACATGGAAAAAGTTCATTCTGAAGCAACACAGCCTTTTATAGCAACTACTTTAAGATAACAGAGTGAGGTCTGGTTTATAAGACTTCCCTGGGAATTAGTCATGCCTGTTGTGAAATATATCAGTCATTATACCATGAAAAGGATATTATTTCCTGTGAGGATTTACAGGATAAGACCAATTATACCAGTGGGTCTCTAGTGCAGAATGCAAGTACTGTGTATTGTTAATTAAAAATATTCTGCCTGGAAAAGAGGAGACTTTAAACGTGGCCTCCTGGTAGACAATATGACCAAAGTGAACTTGTTTTAAGTTTTTAAGTTTTGTTTCAAATTTTGGAATAATAAAAAAAAAAGATTCCAGACTGTGTGAAAATAATTATAAACAGAATCCAAAAAGGTATTGGATAAATAGATGAGGGAGCTATGCAGGAAAGAGATGAATAAATAAAACTCTCCAACATGTTTTTCTGAATTGCCCCCAGCCTTGGTGTTTAATCAGCACGTGAGAGCGGGTTATTGGTTCACGCATCCTCTTCTTAATTAAATGCGAGTGGAAGGTATTATAGGGTGATCCAGATTCCAGATGCCCTGGCACATGGTTCTGAAGCTGGCAGGACTATCCACACATATTGGTTCCAGCAGTATCGCACAGGGCTTATTGTAGTCTGTTGTTTAGGGAAGTGTGGGGTGTTTTATTGAACCAGTATTTAACAAAGAAATGGGTTTATACTATATGTATGTGGTGCCATTTAAAACCTGCCTATTGTCTGTAGTTTTAGAAAACCTTTAATTAATGTTATATTTATTGGTATATTATTGCCTTAAAATAAGTACATGCATTTGGTACCACGACATCATTTTGATTGATCTGAATGACAAAATGCCCTGACAGAAATACAATGGTCTATCTGGGTCAATTCATACCACCACTAGTTAGAATTGAGAACCCTTACTTGCTGGCATCAGCCATATTAAAAGTATTTTAATACTCATTGCTGCAAACTTGGAGACATAACTGATGATGTTTTCAACACCCATCTCATGAAGAATATAACCCACTGTGAGCTCATTAAAATAGCATATTCTTCCAGAATGTATTCATTTCTGTATCTGCCCATCTCTATTGGAAACACCCCTGTAATTTCAAATGGGGCTGGTTCATGTGTAATTTAAAGTAAATGAACTGTCAAAAAAAATGAATGCTCCGGTTTAAAATCCTAGACAGACAGCTTTTATATTTCTGTGGCTTAACTTATTTTTTCAAAATGTTATATTTGTTAATTAACAAAAAAACGGTAGGATTTCCCTATACTTTTGCTGGCAAACTATTTCATTTAATTAATTCCCTTAAATATTGCCATTTATTAAATGAAAAGAGTGAGGTGGCAATGATGTGCAAAAAGTTCCTTTGTTTCTCTTTATTCATTTAAATCCAAATTTATTGTACAGTGTGATAAAAAAAAAAAAGTGTGTTCATCAACAGCAAAATACAGGACAACTAGTAACCGTATACTGCTCATAATACAGAACTTCAGTTACAGCATTTGTTTCAATTTAACCCTGCAGCCTGTTCTGTACTTCTATCCAGACAGGCCTCAGACAAAGGCTAAATGAAGTGATTCAGAATGTTAAGGTAAACAATAACAGTTTGCACGCTTTACTAACCCACAAAAACATGCTGCATCTAAATTTACCCCATACACATTAACACAGTGGAATTATTGCAACATATTGTTTCCTCTGTTCTTAGGTCACTGGGAAAATTTGCTTTGAAGGCTCTTCCCCCCCCAACGGTAAACACAGTTCTTTCCGCAAAACAAAGCACAAAACAGATAAACATGATACAAATAATAAGAAAGAGTCCAAAGAAAATAAAAAATAAATAAAAACAGAATTTCCTTAGACATGTTTTTGGGACATTCTAATTATGAACCAATGTAACCTTCAAGTCATTACAACATCAACATCAACTCATCTAAAAATGTTGTCTCTTAACAGACATGGTGGTGTGGAAAATTTATCATTACCTAATGTAGGAGTCAAACCTTTTATGTGTATAAGGACCACACCATGACTGGAGATGGCAATATGGGTGCCTTGAAACAAGAATGTTTCATTGAGTATGGAGTCCATTTTCCAGGCTATAATTGTTTATTGGTGGACAAAATGTTTTTGAACTGAGGTGTCTTATGTAGTACCCTCCAGATGGTGTACGTGGAACGGTTGGCTGGACTATCAATGATTAACTGTTTTTATGCTAAAAATATGTTCAAATATAGGTCACGGAACAGTGGAAATGTCCTTGCTGTGGAGGGCACTAGCATTCATCACTTGGACATGGTTAAAATCTAGTCAGGTGACTGAGTCCATTGAGTTCTGTTGGGCTCAGACCAATGTGGATACTGTTGCATATGAAATGTGACTGAGGCTGACGTACACATTTGTCTACCATAGTCACAGTTCAAACTGAAGCATCTACATTATTTATTTAGTCAATGTGAAATGTAATATCCTTGTGAATAGCATACGTCCTAGCCTACTGGGCTGATGTTCACAGGTTTAAATTTATGTCAATGAATAATTTGGGCATTTGCCATTCTCCAACACCAAGCATGGTCCTCGTGGCTTGAGACCTCCATTTACATACTGAAGAAGAAAACTGGTACTGATCCAATGTTTCCCGGTCAAACTTAAAAAAAAAATTAAAAAAATACACAAGCTGTTTTTGTTGCATTTCAACATGAACCACCCCAAGTAAAAAAACACAGAAGTATGGGCTACAAAATATGTGTCTGTGTAGCGTGTGTTTCTTTTCCTTGGAATAGTTATTCACAAACAAGCAGCCTAGAAAGTGTGCATGTGTGGAAGGGGAGGGGGTTGTACTTTAGACACATTTAGGAAGGAGCTAGCAAGCTGAAAAGACTAGCCCAATTAAATAAAATGAAAACATCACCACTGACTCGTAAAATTATTACTAAAAGTACCAATAAAAAAAAAAAAATGTCAAAAAGGGCACTGGTAGTAATTCCATGGTTTTGGCCTCATTTTACCAAATAAACCAGTTGCATGCATCTCCATTAGCAGTTAGTGGAAAAGTTTGCTTAAAAACACATTAGCTGCTACATAAAGCTGTGTTCAGAATGTACTAAGAGGCAAGTGTGAGAGTGCAAGTACCCAGCCACTCGAACGCATGTGGTTTATCACTTGATGACAGGAGCTATTATAAGACAACTAGAGCATACAATAACCACCTGGGTATGGTAGGGCTTTACAGTAACATATCACAGAACAAGGACATGTCAGAGCTCCATACAGGCACCACAACTCAAGCTGATGACGATTACAAATCCGTCTACCACAGATTGCACTCAGCAAGAAAACAACTGATTATTCCACCATGTTATAAAATACAGCTACACATAACTGGGTCTTTTACAGTACTTGACATCTTTTAGGAAACTCCCAAATAAACAACATTTTATCTTGTGACTTCTTTAACCTCAAAAGCATACTTTTTCTCTGAATATTTTTTTTAAATTGATCTATTAAACCATTTTGGCCATTTTGTTTTAGATTTTAATTTGTCTAATACTAAATGTTTTAAAAATAGTCAGGTGTATTAATAGAATCTGTTACAGAATATAGGCTTATTAGCTGAACCACACTGAAATGGCCCATACAATGAATGTTTTTACCTCAGAATAAATTGTCTGAAATTACACTGTGTAGATTTGTAAGCATTCAGCAATCTTGTATAGAATTAAAACATTCTTTGAGGGTTTAGCAGGAGGTGAGTATGCCAGTAAGTAAAATTTGATGCTCCAATTTTTCCCCAAATAATTAGTAAAATCCTTATTGTAATAGTATATGGGTTTTACTCATTATTACCAATATATTTGTAGATTTCTATTAGAACTTGACTTGATTGGAACAAAGTCCTGGACTAGAACAGACCATGAGAGCCAGCGTTAGGAATTGCTGGTTTGGAGAATTTTGGCTGTACACATTTTCCTGAGATATGATAATCTTAATAGGGTTGGAGGATTTTGGCTGTACACATTTTCCTGAGATATGATAAATCAGGTAACAAGATGTAAGAGTATTTGTCAGTAAGTATTATTATTATTATTTGTTCATTTAGCAGACGCCGTTATCCAAGGCGACTTACAGAGAAACTAAGGTGTGTGAACTATGCATCAGCTGCAGAGTCACTTACAATTACATCTCACCTGAAAGACGGAGCACAAGGAGGTTAAGTGACTTGCTCAGGGTCACACAATGAGTCAGTGGCTGAGGTGGGATTTGAACCGGGGACCTCCTGGTTACAAGCCCTTTTCTTTAACCACTGGACCACACAGCCTCCTATGCATGAGAAAGCTGGTGAAAAACTGATCCCTCACAGAAGCAGCCGCCTTGTACTGTATGAATTATAAAGGGGTTAGTTTTTTCCATTCTTCTGCATTCACAAAATCATTTTGAGGGAAATCATGAAGCATGACAGTCGTTTTTAAGAAGTTCCAATGGATGTCAAAATGATAAAAAAAAAAATGTTTACATGTCTGCCAGTGTCGATAATCTTATTCAAATCTTGCAGGAGGTTTCAATTTTTGATGACCACAGGATGGCTTGTGAAGACTGCCATTAGTCTTCTTTCCTCCAGGGGTAATACATTAATGTAAAAGCATACAGATCTGTATCAAGCACCTGAGTAACTTCATGTTCTGATGGATAATTCATTACAGAACGAGCAGATAAATATATTGACTATGAAAAAACTTGTACCACCAAAAATGACCACCGTTTTAGGTATGTCTACTTTTTGCATTTTGCATCAACAGGGAATCACAAGTAATTATTTTTTTTTTGCATTATTATTGTTCCAGTTTTATTTTATTTAAAATGTTGTGGGCAATTAAGAAGCAACTTTTTGTTAACAAAGATGTCCTGGGGTTATTAGCATTATAACATTATATGCACTGTAAAGCCTATTTTAAGGCATCATATATCACGTGTGGCAGGCACATCATAAAAACATAATAAGCTTAACATAGGTATTTGCTGATATCATACAGCGACAGTCAATGTTCAATACAGAGTGAATCACATATGGTTGGTTGTAAATGGCATGAGTCAACAGAGATTAATATAAATCAATGACTCTCATTTTCCAAGCCATTCTGTGAGCCCAGATGCACGCAACTGAAAGCCACTGAGGCACGGAGAACCACACATTGCAATAATACTGGCATTACCTAAACTATGGCAGGTTTTCTCAAACAACACAGGTTCAGTAGTAACAACTGCCGTCACTCCCAGCTGCAGGGTGATCCACAGCATCTGATCACCAACTGCTGGCCAGCAGCAACCAGAAGTTTAATCATCCTTGGAAAGAAAATTGATTTCCATGGTAGTGGAGCTGATCTCTTAAAGCCTTTTCAACTCTAGGTGACTTCCCCAAAGGGGGTTTTAGACTAACATGACTAGTGAACAGTACAGCAGGTCAGAACACCACAAAGGTTGACAATGACAAAGTCAACCACTCAAATACAGTGAGTTTACTTTCACCTTCTTTCACAACCAAAGGGTATTACTGCAGTTCTCGGTTTGTCTTAGAAATCTGAATGCAATCATTGGTTGATCTTTTTAAACCAGGAGTTTGCTCTTTGGATGATTAATTCCGCTTGACCTATGAAGGAACATCCCTGGAAGCAAAAACTCAATCTATGAAAGGTGCGTAGATTTGCCCTTGCAGATTTCACCATAAAAATAAGACATAACTACATTGTATCCAGTTTCTTTTTTTGGTTGTATCACATCTGCATGTATTAGGAAAGTTAATGTACCATACCCAAGGAATGTCATGGAGCTTTTTTAAAATCAACACTAGAAGACCAATACACTCTTTAATTTAAATGGATGCTTCGCCTACTTTAGAGTTTTTTCTTTTTTATTCCAGTACAAAACTTCAAAGATCAATGCTTTAAATAGGGTGAAATTCAATCGCTTTACTTTCTTAAATAAAGTACAATTGACAAAAAACAGTAACTCAGTCCAAAGCACCTTAGCACAGGCTATATATAAGAAAAACACACAATATTTGAGTAACCACATTTTGAAGGATTGAAAATGTTCAAAGAGATACATACTATCTGAAGTGCATTTATATGTAAATGGCGATGACATACATTTTAGTTATGGTTGCAGGTATCTTTTTTTAAACAGTGGGTAATTATTGCTATTGATATCCCATGTCACTTTCTTTGGTGCAAATGAAACTCACCTAAATTGGGTTATTAAGAAGTATCTATTGCTCTGAGCACAGACCCATGCGGTAATTTAGGTTAAGAAATCGACTAAATGATTATTTACTGTAACTGGGTGATTAGGAATCTTCTGGTTTATTAAACACAGATGGCTTATCTTCTCAATAGATATAATTCTCAGTTCCCATATCAGTTTTCCAAAATGCTTTTTTGTGCACATCAAATAAAAATAAAAAGAATAGCAACAGCTGCATGAGTTTAAATAAAACATCTGCCAAGTAGAGATGCTGTGGCCTCCCCCACAATTCAACTGCTTTAAAATACAGCAGCTAAAAACCATAGTCTTCAACTTCTTTTTCTATGATGTACTCTTTGTGAACAGTTCTGGTGTTCTGGAAAGATGCTGGACTTACATCACTGGAGATTGAGACTACCTAACAATTGACACAGCAGGGAGAGCATAGGCAGGTTTGTGAGGGAGCCGTTTAGTCTCCCTCCTATTCTTGGCCTGTCTTTCAGAAATGCTTGCAAAAGGAACCCATTGGCTAAATGTTACTGTTGTTTTGTGATGTGAGCCACTGTCCTCAGAGAGTGAGTAGAACTAATTTCACTCCATGAGTAACCCAATTTCTGAAGTATTTTCAGTTTTTAGGGTCCTCATTCAAAAGGTGGATGGACCCTTATGCACGAATTGTGTCAGTCCGTCTTTCTCTACTTGGTGAATACAATCAAGGCTTGTTTTCTTCCTTAAATGGGGGTCTTGGCACAATGATAGGCATGGTTTGGTTAATTCTTCAAAGGCATAGCAAATTATCAACCTCAAGAATACTGTGCGGATTCCAATTTCTAAAATGAAGCAGATCAAGCCTTCTTAGTTCTGGCCATCAACATTCATATATGAAGAACATCTGTAGGCATTAATGTTTGACAAAACCACTCAAATATTTAAAAGCTTTTTAATCCATGAAACCTCTGTCCACTGTTGATGTATATAGATAATAAGAAACAAAAAGCTGGCAGCTACATAGGAAAAACAGCATGAAAGTTGTATATCCATGAGAATACCAGTTACAGTAAATTACAGGAAAATTAAATAGGATTTGAACAGAAAATGATTCCTCCTTATGGGCGTATAAAAAAAACATTTTCAGGCAGATAAATTTGGTCAATTTAGACAACACATAGGTAGCATGTATCCTCAAAGTGAGGATAATCATATAAGTATACAATAGGAAGCGGTTGCCTTGGTGACTGGATGGGCCGGTCTCAGGATGGGGTACCGAGCCTGAGGGGTGGTAGGATGCATTAAAAAGTTATTCACGTCAGCAAGAATTGAGAAGAACTCAGTGGCAGGAATGGGGCAGTGGGGCCTCAAGCTGATTTGTTTTCTGGAAGGAGAAGCTAGGACTGTAAAACTGTCCGGCAAATGCCACAAACAGGCAAGAGCTGGCCAGAAAACTGTCAATGAATGATGGGAAGAGATATAAATAGACACAAACTACTGATCTGGCAAAAAAAAAGATAACTAATTCTATTGGTTAAAGCCCAGTATGATGTTTGCAAAGGAATGACTGTACTGCAAGTCCCCATTTTGGAGATTAGCGGGTTGGATAGAAAGCATATAAGAGAAGGGAAAATAGTAGAGGCATATGATATGGAGTCAGTCTGAGCATTTAAATCTTTCCGTCCCTCTCACACCAAGCTGATCTTTCTTAAGACCATTCATTTTCCACAGACTCCAACAAGATGTATAGTATTACTAAAAAAGATGCAGTAATACATTGAGACAAACTGTGTCGACCCAATGTTATCTAATTAATAAAATTAAAATAAATTAATACATGCATTACCAAGTTTCTTTTCTGTACTACAGTGTTTGAATTTGATGGTTGAACTATGGTACAGTACCACAAGGGACTGAGAAACAGAATTAGCTAACTGCTGCTTGAATGATGTACCGTATCAATCGCAATTTACAAAATGGTTCCTTCCTTGGCCACAACATTTCCTGTCACCCCTGTAATGGGAACAAAAGTGCTTCAAAAGATAAATGATGTTTTTAAGTGTGAATTCTATGTTTCATTCACATTCAGTTCGGTGTTTTATGCAACTGCTCCTGTTGTCTTGCAACATGGTTTTAACACCTATTCACATGACCTAAATATTGCACAATAAGCTTTGCTGTGCGCTGGTATTTAGAGTTCAACAGACATTCCAGGTCCCACTAGTTACCATACATAGGAGACCAGAATCTGCCTGACATAACTCATATACTGTAGTTCTGTAACCTAAAATAGAAGGGCAAAAATAGAATTCAACATTTACTTCTAGTTTTTTTTCCCCCTCCAGTGTCAAACACATTTGCTTTATTTAGACACTCCCTGTCAGCATCTTTTCCTGGCCTGACCATCATGTCTGCTTCCCCAAGGATCAAGAATCAAGATTCAGTCTCAAGTTATTGAATGCAATTGACTAAGGTTTTTTAATAAGGACTTTAATAATAACTTAATAATGCTGCTCGAAAACATTAATTCGAGCATTGCAATAGCAGGCCTAGCCAAGCCGGGTAAAGGACTGAACCTTTAACTTCGTAATCCACAAAGCACTTAAAATAACCAATGATGACTAGATGTACTCAACCCATCCAAGAGCAAACAAGATTAAAACAGGGAAAGCAAATCTGCTTACCTTAAAAATAAGTGAGATGACCTGATGAAATTTGAGCCCGTGGAACACAAAGACATCATAAACTGCTGAGACAGCCAAGACAGTCACCCCTTGTTCTTTCCACAGCATGCTGCAGGCCGCGCAGGCAAAGCTGCCCAGCAGCCAGGGCAGGCAGTGGGCAGATTGCCCCCTCAGGGAGCAGTGTCGCATGTAGCAAAGCAGTGAAAGCAGGAAGAAGAGGGCAGCGCCAACGTCCGCCCTGCCCACAATCCCTGCCACAGCTTCCGTATGCACAGGGTGCGAGGCAAAGAGCAGCCCCGCCATCAGGGTCCAGTGGCCGCCCCCGAGAAGGAGACGTGAGAGGCAGGTGAAGAGGCCTGTGACACAGCAATGAAGCAGAATATTGACAAGGTGGTAGCCCCAGGGCTCCAGGCCCCCCACAGCATAGTTAAGGCGGAAGGAGAGAGTGCAGAGTGGGCGGTAGGATTTGTGGCTGCCACTGTGGGTAAGCAGGGTCCCCCAAAAGTCGTTGTAGAAAATGTGCGTCCAGGGGGTTTCCGGCAGCAGGTCCTGGTTGGTTTTGATAGCACGGCTAAAAAAAACAAAATAAAAAGAAAGAAAAGAGACATAAATAGATTGTCTTCCGTGGAACAAATGCCCAGGAACCAAATGCGTAATAAATTACTCACAGAGCCATAGTGACAATATTATTTAAAATATGTATTACAGTACCTATTTCAATCACTGGCACATGATCTGCTAAGCAATGGAGCCACTTAGCTAGACATCCATCTTATGGTGAAGCAAATTAACATTGACTTGATGAGCTGGAAGAAACACAATCTAAACTAAACTATTTTTCTAAACACCCATAGAAAATCTGCTCCAGTGGTAATTTCAGGAAATTACATAAAATCAGGAGTACTGCTGAGCTTGAATGGTCTTTCCATCACTGCAAACTGCATCTGTTCTGCTTGACCCTTTATCAGGGCAGTATCCTCGAGGTATGCAGGCACTGAGATGCCGACATTTAAGACAGTTTCCCTTCCCTTTGCTGAAGGACTTTAATAGTAAGTTTATGGTACTCCCATTACAGTTACAGAAAGTGGTCATCCATGTCCTCAGAATGCGATTAACTTTTTCTCTTGATCTATAGTTTCTTTTGGATCACAGCAAATAGATAAACCGGTTTCTGTTATTCCTATACTTCCCACGCATGTTTTCACAACAGCATTTTGAAACTAATTTAAGCTTGCCCGAGTTACGTCGGTACTCAAAAAACCCTCCCTTGACCTGGCTGACTTATCTAATTTTAAAGTTTAATATCAATTTAATAACAATTGCTACTTGTGCTGGAAGGACCAGCACAATACTTGTTTGGGGTTTGTCCACTGTTTTGTTTGTCCATTTGTTTTGGCCAAAGTGCTGTTTTGTGTGTAAAAGTGTTTTGTGTTTTGTTTAAACCATTTGATTTATTGTAAATCTGTGCAGCAGCGCTTCACTCACCAGACTGTGTCTCTGCATTTCCTGGCCTGTGATGTCACCACACAAACGATCCATGGCAGGGACATTTCCTCATCATTAAAAAAGTGAGGGGGGCTGGTCCCCTGCATCCCCTGTGTAAATGACGCCTATGAGTGTAAGGGTAAGTGTATAGAACACTACATAAGAGAAAACACAAAATTGTCAGATAAAACTGTTCATAGGTTTGTGTTCCTGTAGTATAAAATATTAACAAAATGGTTTGTTAAATATGGGCAATAACAGTAACTGGCATCCATTTCTACCCATTCTCTTTTGATTCTGTTACTCTACTCTCAACCACTGTTTAAGGCGGTGCCATTTTCATTCGAAGAAAAAAAAAAAAGCTGCTTGACATTTTATTATAAGAAAAAATAAACTTTGCTTTTCAAAGCTTCTACACTCAAATACCTCTAATTAGATCTATTTTTAATGTTGTGCATGTACAGTATGGTAAAGTGAATACAGAGTAATGGGTAGTGTTTACCACCTTTCAACATTGTCAGTGTCTATGGCAGTGCTTAATTAAATGTTCTGAGAAACAGCTGTATGTTTTCAGAAACAAGGGTTACTGGCAGTTACTTAGCTTTTAAGATTATTTTGCTTGAGTCATTAGGTTATTAATTAAGCTATAATGTAAAAACAGGCTGGTCTTTTATGGCTAATTAATGACTGTCGGGAACAGAACTAGCTTAAATCTAAATTAAAAAACTAAATAACAATGAAACTGCTCCAGCAGACAAAGGATTAGCTAAGGCATGTTTTTCAATGTCTAGTTTACAGATGCTGTTTAATATACTAGCCTGCCATTAAATGAACAGAAACATACACTGCAGTCCTAATCAAGATAGTTGATTCTAGTTAGCATTCATGTTTTATTGAACTTTTCATCTTAAAAAATAACTAGTAATGGAAGTTTTTGTGAACAAAAACCAAGCATCCCCTGTGACACAATCAAAGGAAATCAAATGGTTGGTAAACATGAAGTAAAATGGATATGTGAAAAAAGATTGCATCATTGAGGTTTAAACAATGCAATAGTGAAAGGTTTTTTTTTTACTGGACTACATTGGTAATGGAGCTGAATATAGCTGTGTACATTTTTTATGGAATTATCACACGTGTAACACTCTCCCCTTTATTACAACAGCTGAGTTCAATATTGAGTAGTTAGAAGCGGTTAGAAGCTGCCCTGTGGATAGCTGGCACAAAAAGTCCTCCCAATAACCCTTCATCAGTTTTAAATGCATTCCTCTTGGAACCGCACTATTGTCTCCACTGCAGGCCCGCTATATCCAGTGACTGTTGACAACACAATGCAAAGGTCCTAATGTGTATTACCGGATCAGATTGATTTCTAATGTGTCAAAACTCACATCTTTCAGTGTAATTTATGACAAGCTTCTTTGAGTCAAACTTCCCTTCTGCAACAATTGATTTCAATTGAGAAAGGCAGTTTGTATAATATATACCCTGAAGGGCGTTTGAAGTGTTATGTCCAGAAATTCGAATCAACAGTGACAACTGCATTTAGTGTCACACCAAAGTCTAAATATAATAATAAACCTCAGGCGTTCCATATGTGAAATCCAACAGTACCAACTCCTAATGCTGTAGCCAAAGCCAATAGCATATATGGACTCAATTACAGATGTTTTGGCTATTTATTAACAGTACATTTAAATAAGATTTTTTGTTTTGTTTTTTACTGGCACAAAGGAGGTAAATTACACTTTCTAAACTAAAACAAAGTAGAAATAATATGTAATTAAATATGAACCATGCAAAGCACAGTGCAAAAACGTAAGCATTTTAATATGCCGTGTAAAGAAGTTCCAGTAAAATGTACTCCTCACAAAAGCAGCATGTTGTTTACATCCATATCTACCCTTTTACGATTGGAATATTCATTCAAGACTTCAATGTATCTCAGTCATATGCGATAATGCTAGATGTGGTTGATATGTTACACAATGTATCTATGACACATCTAGACCCTGGAGCAAAATATAACTTGCTGTAGTGCAGGTCAGCTTGGAGTAATGCAATTAACAGCACTTCAAACCTTTTAAAAAGACCTAAAGTAGAGTACAAGGTATTCCAGGAGGAAATACAGTGCAGATTGGTTTCTAATGGTCTGAGGTGTTCAATTGGACTGCTATAAGTGAAGTATGGATTTCTAATGGAAGACAGTCTGTGAATCAGTTGCCATTAGAGATGCTGTATTATCTTACAAATGAAGTAATCCATGAATAAGGACATTATGTTATCAGAAACTGTTCATGATTCATTTTAAAATGGTTACACCCTTGTGTACCTGAGCTACTTGCAGACATGATTCTGAGAGCTCTATTGAGGCCATGCGGGTGCTTTAAACATCAGATTTTTAAAAGTCATCAATATATCATGGATTAAAAAATGATACAACATAAATCTAAACAATAAGAAGAATATATTTAAGATAACTGATATTTCATCCCTACCAAGTTACCCTTTAACATGTTATGTCCTCCCTGTTAAAAATTGTCGAAAAATATAAGTTAACACATGCCTTTAATGGGCTTCAATCCCAAAACGAGTCTTATTTTCTACTATACAAAAAAAAGTGGCAAGAGTGTTCATAAAAATCTATAGAAACGACCTGGCTCTAAATGGAAAGAAAGTAGCCATTTTTAGCATTAAAAGCACACTTTTGATAAAAGGTCATACACAGAACCCCTACTTAATAAGGACATCATAGCAGGAATGACTGATGAGAGCTCATTAAGAATTGTAAGTTATGCAGTTCTGTTTTTTTTCCCTTGACATATACTTCAAATTTGAGGCACATCTATGTGCTAATTCTTAATTTGTTGTGTCCCATTGTTTATTGTATGCATGTTTGTTAAACAGTTATGCTATCAAAGCTGGCTTAACGCAGAGGTAAAAACTATGATCCTAAGGACTATAATATGTGCTAGACAAGTTCTGTGTTGTTATTAAGTATGAACACAGGAGTGGGCAAAATACAAACCTCCACAGTCCTTCAAAAATGGAATATATCTGCATGTAATAAATCTAACCAGGTTTCCTAGGCAACAAAACAGCCAAAAGCTCTGGATTATACTTATGTCTTTGAATATACTGTACTAATTGATTTTGTCAGGCTGCTAATTTATACAAAAAAAGAAGCAAAATTGGATTTCTGTTTTTTTAAAACATTCTCCTTCCAAAGCGGATAACTTCACCCGTTTGCTTCTCATCAGACTCCTCAAGAAGCCATACATTTGTTTAGGTTTAGAGTCCAATTATATCATTTATAAATGATATACTGTACACTGTTCATTTCCTATATATTTAATTTCAATTTGCAATTATTCTTACAGTTGGACATTTATGCAGACTAAAAATAAAAACAAGAGAAAAGACGGCATTGTGTTTATATATACAATATATATACTGTACTTTATTTTATATAGCACCTTTCATAGTGGACCACCATCACATGACTGATTATAGTTTATATATAGTTTTTTAAAGGGAGCAGTATTACAAAGTTACAAGATAATGTTTTATTTGAACAACCACAACAAGTTACATGACATAATAACACCACTGTGTAAAACCGGAACACTTCTCTGGGCAGTAGGCAAGCACGTTTTGCACATTGCCAGTGATATGTCATCACCTGGCTGCAATAACTGACAATGCAATAGGAACACTGGCAAGAAGCTCCGATATCCTTTAATAATCTAGTTTACATCCAGCGTCCCATGACTTTCATTTCTTTATGCCAGGTCAATAATAAAATAAACAGTAAAAAATGAAAAGAAGAATTCTTCTCAAAATGTATTTTATGACTCATTGTCCCAGAGTTTTAAAGATTTTTTTTTTCATGAATAATAAAATGAAATCTCTTCTCTTTCATCTTCTGTCATTTTTACATGCAGTTTACCTAAGGTGGAAATCTCTGCTTGGCTATTTCAAAGAACGTGATGAAATATCTCATTCTGAAATGAGAGCTAGCACGGAAAGTGACCAACATAAAGCTTCCTTGGTTAAGTCATACACATGCAACTCCCCTCTTGCACATGTTCAACAGGCTATAGACTTCGTAATGTTTGTCCACTGCCAACAATTCACTGTCTTAAATTAATTGGTTAACCTTTATTCACAAACAATTGAGGGGCAACAAATCTAAAGGTTCAAATCACAGAGCTGTGGAAACTAAGATGCTGCATCTCAATTTGACTACTCTAAGAATATAATTTTTAAAATAAAAAGAAAAAAAGTAACATTTTGAATTCCCAAGCAATGTATCTTATCACACAACCTCTGATGGCTCTACAGTCACTGTAGATGGATATGGGTCTCACTACTTAACAGATATAATTTATTTAACTGCAGCACCGATGCAAAAGCTATTTGTACGTTTTATTTATTTATACAAGAATTACAGTATCAACTGAGATGCAAGTTCCTGTCACATGGGCATTCTCTCAGCTGGAGTTACAAAACAGTTACATCAGTTAACTATGTAAATATATATGTATTTATATAATCAGGAAATGAGTGACTAATAATATTAGCAGCTTCCTTAAGCACAGTTACATGAAGCAGAGCCAGTCTCAAAAAATCTCCTACTGGAGGAAACAATCCTGGGAAATAACAAAGACTTTTGAATATTACAATATCACGCAAACGACAGTGTGCTAGCATGTGTAAGCCACAGATTCAGATAAGAGAAGTACTGAACTTTTAAAAACAATCTTTAACCAACGTTAATTTTTTTGTACACTTATTCCATTACTCAATTGGCCACACTGGGTCTAGCTGTGCTTTTGAATGTCTCCTTACACAGAGTTTAAGTGGCAGTGAGCTGAAGTGGCGCTTTGGTTAAACATAATGCAGATGTACATAGGATAAGGTAACGGGATTTTTATTTTACCAGTCAAAGGGGTTTGACAGTTTTGTACAATGGTTAAAACCGTGACTGTGCCATAGGACAATTAGAGATTGTGCCACTAGGACAAGTGGCATCACGCGGAGTCACAGAAAAAACGAATAACAGCTGCAGCTGTTCAGGATCTGGTCACTTTTGGCAGAACCCTAGACTATTCATACAGTAGATAAGAACCACTTTAGCACACCGCACACTATTACACTATTAGCTCCATCAACATGATCATCCTACTCTACAGACTGGTCTTCTTTCTTCTCCTGTGTGAAAATTATTTTAAAAATTCAGCCAGTTCCATTTAATCAAGACTGGATCTCAGCCTTTATCGTCCACGCACGTGACATTCTACCTCTTCACTTCCACAATCACATCTCCAGAATCCAGTACATCTCCAGAATCCAGTTCCATTACCGTCTCATGTCAGTGTTCTCTCCGATTCTTCTGGCCATTCCAGCAATTCGCCTGACTGTGGTTTTTCTAAAAAAAAAAAATGAACTGCCCAAATACTTTTGTCTGCAACTGTATATAAAAAAGATATCTCCCTCTATATGTTAATATGTTAATTACAGCTACATCATAGTAATGCCCACTATTACAGTTCTTGGTTGATAATGAAATATCTGCAATATATGTGTACATGTGCAGTAGTTACAGTGGCTTTCAAAAGTATTCACCACCCTTGGACTTTTCCACAATTTATTGTGTTACAACATGGAATCAAAATGGATTTAATTAGGAGTTTTTGCCACTGAACAACACAAAAAAAGTCCATAATGTCAAAGTGAAAAAAAAATCTACAAATTGTTCTAAATTAATTACAAATACAATAATTGATTGCATAAGTATTCACCCCCTTGAGTCAATATTTGGTAGAGGCACCTTTGGCAGCAATTTGCCATGAGTCTATTTGGATAAATGTGTACCAGCTTTGCACATCTGGACACTGCCATTTTTGCCCATTCTTCTTTGCAAAATTGCTCAAGCTCTGTCAAGTTGGATGGGGACCTTTGGTGAACAGCAATTTTCAACTCTTTCCACATATTCTGAATTGGATTGAGGTCCGGGCTTTGACTGGGCCACTCCAGGACATTGACCTTTTTGTTTTTAAGCCACTCCAGTGTGGCTTTGGCTGTATGTTTGGTGTCATTGTCCTGCTGGAAGATGAATCTTCTCCCAAGTCCCAGGTCTCTTGCAGACTTCAGCAGGTTTTCCTCCAGGATTTCTCTGTACTTTGCTGCATCCATTTTGCCCTCTATCTATCATGAGCTTTCCAGGCCCTGACGCAGAGAAGCATCCCCATAGCATGATGCTGCCACCACTATGCTTCACGGTAGGGATGGTGTTCTCAGGATGATGTGCGGTGTTAGGCTTGCGCCAAACATAGTGCTTAGCATTGAGGCCAAAAAGCTCTATTTTTGTCTCATCAGACCATAGAATCTTCTTCCACTTGGTCTCAGAGTCTCCCACATGCCTTCTGGCAAACTCTAGCCGAGATTTGATGTGAGTTTCTTTCAACAATGGCTTTCTTTTTGCCACTCTCCCATAAAGGCCAGTTTTGTGAAGCATGCGGGCTATTGTTGCCGTATGCACAGTGTTTCCCAGCTCAGCCGTGGAAGACTGT
This sequence comes from Acipenser ruthenus, assembly GCF_902713425.1. NCBI lineage: Eukaryota > Metazoa > Chordata > Actinopteri > Acipenseriformes > Acipenseridae > Acipenser > Acipenser ruthenus. The sequence goes on along the minus strand of NC_081195.1, from coordinate 63,961,285 downwards.
AACTCCTTTAGAGTTGCCATAGGCCTCTTGGTTGGCTCCCTGACTAGTGCCCTTCTTGCCCGGATACTCAGTTTTTGAGGATGGACTGTTCTAGACAGATTCACAGTTGTGCCATATTCTCTCCATTTCTTAATAATGGACTTTACTGTGCTCCGGGGGATATTCAATGCCTTGGAAATGTTCTTATATCCTACCCCTGATTGGTGCTTTTGAAGAACCTTATTCCGGATTTGTTGTGAATGTTCCTTCGTCTTCATGATGTAGTTTTTGTTAGGAAATGTACTAACCAACTGTGGGACCTCCCAGAGACAGCTGTATTTAACCTGAAATCATGTGAAACACCTTAATTGCACACAGGCGGACTCCATTCAACTAATTATGTGACTTCTAAAGACAATTGGTTGCACCAGAGCTTATTTAGGTGTGTCATAGCAAAGGGGGTGAATACTTATGCAATCAATTATTTTCTGTTTTATATTTGTAATTAATTTAGAACAATTTGTAGATTTTATTTTTCACTTTGACATTATGAACTTTTTTTGTGTTGATCAGTGGCAAAAACTCCTAATTAAATCCATTCTGATTCCATGTTGTAACACAATAAAATGTGGAAAAGTCCAAGGGGGATGAATACTTTTGAGAGCCTCTGTATGCACGTTTTGGAAGATTTGAGATTGATGCTATCTTTCTCAATCAGATGGTGAAGGCTTGGGGCACACCTTCAATGCTCTGACTCTCAGGGATTCCCATCATCTCATTTCTAGATTGCAGTTTGTCCAGATCTCTTGCTGTCAAATAGACAAAGCGAAAAAAAAAACTTATGTCCAATTCCATCAGCTGTCCTGGCTTCCAGCTGAATTAACAGAAACCTTTACCCAGTGGTAGATATTTTTGGTAAAACACACTTCCGATTCACGTCTTGGAAACCCTGACCCAAGCTGTTTTTAGGAGTAAACACATACTTTTCCCACCCTCATACTTACACTTTTAGTTTGTAATATTGTCCAGCCTTTCAAGGTGCCTTTTCAGTCAAAGTGCTAAAACGTATGCTATATAATTCTAACTCGACTTTAATTTTAGAAATAAAGGAACCCCCTTTTTTAAAAACAACATTTCTTTCCAAACTGCAATACATGTCACAAACAGAGTAAAAAAAAACAAAAAAAACAAGATAGTTCAATGTTTAAGTCATTTATTTTCTTTAGCCACACTAATTCATCACATTATTTATCTCCCTGCTGAAACAAATGACTAATGTGTTACACTATACAAAGTACATTCAAAACGGATCACAGACCTCCCAGTTGAAGGACCAAAAAACCAAAAAAAAAAACAGCTATTGTCAAGATATGTGTTCTGATTAAATTTCAGTGAGGGAAGGAAGCTTCCAATGGAGTATGACTGTGCAACAATGCAGGCTCGTTCACTGCAGACTCGCAGAGTCAAGAAATTGGTTTAATACCGGTCTAAAGAGACCAGGCTAAATAAATCTGTCTTGTGACAGACAATTGATTTACACAAAAGTATGAGCTGCAATCAATTTTGTTGTACATAATCAGGTATGTGAAGCAGTGCGTGCATATTGTAAACAGGTGTCAGAAGACGTGCAGGGGAGTGTTAGGAGAGAAGCTGCAATGGTAATACAATGCGGTGGGAGGGGGACTCTTTGATGAGGTGTTAACAGGAAGATTAAGTGTGTAGCACTGAATAAACAAACAGGAGACAGCATATCAGATGAAAAGCATGATTCTGAGCTTTAACAGATGCACACTGTCAATAGTTAAAACAAAAAAAGAGACATGAAAAAAAATCATTTGAAGCTATTTACTCTGCAAGTAACCTGGTGAAACTTTATTGTGACTGCTGTAAAATGTTCTATTTGCAGTTATCCGTTTAACGACTGTAAATACTTGGTCTGCGTGGTGGGATTAAGCTGCAAAAATGTATTTTTCAAACCACTGTAGCAGCTTTGTTATAGCTTCCACTGAATTTTCTAGACAGCTTGACAGGCTAACAGGGTTACCTAATTAACACATAGGCCAAGTATGTGTAATGCTTATAATGATTACATTCTGTTAAACACTGCTGCCTTTCTTGAGACAGCTGAGCGCCTTAATTGCACTAAACAGACATTGCGTATTTCAATTTATAAAATTGCAGTGTTAAAATGATAATTGCCTCATTAATGTTCTCAATTTAACAAAAAAAACTAAACAACAAAAAAAAAAACACTTAAAGTTTTTCAATTACATTTTTGTTATATAAAAAAATAAATGGCTTCTTTCAATCTCAGGTTACATGGGCAGTCACGTATCAAGTGTTTGCAACGGCATTAAGACCTTAGCACCAAGTTTACGCCAGCCTTAAAATTGCCCCGCATGTATCATGACACTTTTGGCAAGTTAAGGCCGTGTTAGCACTGCCAAAATGCGCTCCTCCGTGCAATACGCTCCGCCTCTCATTAGCCATGCACTTTAAGGTGTGTCAAGCCTTAGTTATATGCATGGGCAAATTGTAGGTTGAGCTGATTTGGAAATGAAGTCTGTGATATTAAAATGAGATTTATGAAGCAGCAGAACAGCTGCGCCAGCTCTAAAAGGGTCCACAAATAAGTCAGATTTAAAATTGGTCTTATTGGGGCACAAAGAAAAAGTCAGAAAGCAGCTGATAGGAAAGCAATATGGCAGCAGTGATAACATAGTTCTTACATTGGAAAGTGCAGGCTCCTAACCTTCCTGAACAACCCAGTAACAGAGGGAGAGTGCTGAGAAGAAGGGAGAGTATTTAGGGTCTTTATTACCCTTTTTGTTCTCCCTGAGATTAAATTATAGCTCGATACCGATTATTTTATTATGTAAAATTGTTTGTATTCGTCATATAATAAACTTCGATCATTAAGTTATCCTTTTCATTATGTATATTTGGTTTTATCTGTCATATAATAATAATATAATATAAAATCAAGACACTTAGTCAACACGGGTCATTTCTGCCTCTCCAGATGAGCTACCCGGGCTTTCTGGGTTAAAACCTGTACCTTTTATTTAAAACACAGGTTAGTCCATTTAGAAGTGTCATCTCTGTCTTGTCAATTGACCTACCTATTTTGCAATTGAGGTAGCCCATTTGGAGGGGAGGCACAATTTTTCAGATTAGTCTGTTAATCTCTGCTACCGGTAGCCCATTTTGAGCACCGTTGAAGCACATTTAAGCATTAAAATGTGTCATCTTATGCCGTGCCTCATTAATTTGGGGGATGGGGTAAAATTTGTGCCGCGACAGAGCGCAACTTTACACTCTGCCAATTTAACACTGCGACGGTCGATCTTGATACATGTCCCCCATGGTGTGTAAAAAAAGAAGAAACCAAGACTGCCTGTTCATGGGCAGTGATGGGAATCAAATTATATGTACAGTAGATACCGATAAAAAGGTTTTACATTTTTAAAATCGGTTTCTGTTTACAACCCCAAAGTGCAATACTAGCAGATTTTGACGTTTATAATACAATTAAGGAGCATGGTTTTAGACAGCGTTCCTAAGCCTTCTGCGATATGCAATCTATCAAGTGAAGGATCATAATGGGAAAATCAATAGAATTATGATTAAGCACACTTAAAGCAGGAAACAAACTGGGAGTCAGTGTAAAGCTGAACAGGAGCTGTGTCTTCTGGTACTAAATTTACTTTCTGCAACCAGGCTCTGAGCACTTTTCACTGCTCATATCCGATTCCAGTATCATTCCAGTACTTTTGCACTGTTTGAAATGACCCAACGTGATAGTTAATTTAATACAGCAGTCAGACAGCACAGTAAATTTACTTTTAATGGATTTAAAACAACTTAATTGGATTTCCCCTTGCATAAATGCACTTTTATTCAATAAAAAAGGGGATAACGTCTAGAATGACCAGATTTTATTTTTCAATATGTTGAGCCACATTCTATGCTTGCATTTGAGTTGTCAGATGCCTGAATGAGCATACAAGTCTATATTAATTAAAAAAAGGCTTTGATGAATATGCAAGGTCTAGTAACAACCGATTTTTGTACATAAGATAAAGTCATATTTGAGCACATCCACAAATTGCGACGTGCCAATTAAAAACAGAAATGACTTCATCTGCTGCAAGGCTGTTTAATTATTTGTTCTTCTTTTCAGCTTGCTGCCTTGAAACGGATGCCAGATTTCCAACACTGACGGACTGACAGGTGCAGGTACATCATGAGCAAGAGATATAGTCTCAAATGTGCCTCAGCTCTGCCCTTAGAAAGCAAATGTTAATAGAATGCATGACCCACCCTACCGTCTATTTGGGACAACAAAAAAAACAATTGCATATGGGCTCCTCAAACTGCTGCCATTGAAATGACTTTCAATTATCAACACAGACAGGAAGGGAAACGCCAATCTAAATGCAAAAATCCTGTGGTTTTTCCACTTCATCATACATTCTCATCCAGGCAACTGGTAGTTTGTCATCACCCAAACAACATATCACATGCAGCCTATGGAAATTAATTTGTGTTAGCTGCTACCAAGAAAGCAGTGATGGGGCTTGACTGATTTTCCATGAAAGGAGGTTGTTCCATTACAGTACTCACAGCCTGTGCTGGAATTGAAACAATGTTCTTCATTATGAGCCATCAATACCTCTATTCCCTTTTTGATGTAGGTCATTTAAACTTTGGGTTTGATGATGTGTAATGCAGTTGCTTTCCAAATGTACAGATGTGCCAGAGAAAAGCATGCAAGCATCTGTATGATCTCATTAGATCTGCCATCACATTTGTAAGGTTGCCACCAAATCTGTAATTTGCACTCACAAGAAAGGTGCAAGTGCTGTATACAGGATGTTATTTATGTATTTATGTATTGATTTATTTCAACAAAAGGGTGTTTGTGCTTCCATAAGTTTTATTCTTGACTGCCATCAAATAGTTAACATTTTTGCTTCTTTTTATGGCCTTGTGAGCTCCCTCACATTTGGCAACTCAGAAGTATTTTTTGTTTTCACACAGCAAAGTCTTCTTTTTCACTAAACTTGGGACTAACCAATAGTGGAGAAGTTAAGCATCTGGCATTGCCCAGGCATTTCATTCACTGTAACTTATAGTAAGGCACAAGGAAATAATTTAAAAAAATTATAACAACCTATTTTATACTTCAGACACTGTTGAGCTTGCGTGACACTACTTCTGCACATATAAACTAACCTAAAACCCCACGGAAGCACTTATTTACTGGGAGTTTTACACATGGTGTCAATTTTCATTTTGACGAAACTGCTCATTTGAGCTCTTTAAAATGTACAGATGCAGTATCCTCAAAACCACATTGCTCCATGCTGTTCAGCAGCAGTGTTTTACAATTATTTTTTAAGTAACATTTTACATCAAAACATTATCCTTCTACAATCAAAGATCAAAAGTATTTTCACCATAGCTATGAATCAGAACTGGAGATGACATGCAGCTCTCTCCACCTACAAGCTGGAGCTAAGGAGAACACTAAAGCTGGTGGGCAGCAGTGTGGAGTAGTGGTTAGGGATCTGGACTCTTGACCGGAGGGTTGTGGGTTCAATCCCCAGTGGGGGACACTGCTGTTGTACCCTTGAGCAGGGTACTTTACCTAGATTGCTCCAGTAAAAACCCAACTGTAAAAATGGGTAATTGTATGTAAAATAATGTGATATCTGTATAATGTGAAATAATGTATAATGTGATAGCTTGTAACAATTGTAAGTCGCCCTGGATAAGGGCGTCTGCTAAGAAATAAATAATAATAATAATAATAAAGCTGTCAACTTAACCCCAAAACAATTTCACCATTCCTATTTTCTAATTTATACCTGAAAATCGTATTAGACAAAATTGGGACCAATCACAGCTATCCACTTTGATTGATCTGAATTTTCTCTTTATAAGAATTATGGTTAAAGACATTATAAGATGTATTGTGCTTTCCATTATAACCGGAAGCACATAAATTAAAGCACTCCAAAGAGCATCTTCCCTCATATAATACTGTAGTACAAAATCATTATTTCCGATGCATTAGGAGTGTTTCTACTCCACAAAATCCAAAATGTAATCTTCGTCTCTGCTTCAAACGAAACAGGAGCTTGCACATTCCGATGAATCAATTGCCAGCTTTCATCAGCATCACATCCCTCTGGATAAATAACTGTCCAATAGCATTTTCTTTCTTATTTTTATGTTTCCAGTAATCCAAGGCACAGTCCAATGAGTAATACATGCAGCATCCTGCCAATTAATTAAAAACACCTCTAGATTGAAACCAAACAGAGGGTTGTGTGAACAATATGTTTTTAATAAAAAGTAAAGTGATAGGGCAGTACAGTTCGATATAAGCTATGAGCTACTATCCTACTTTCCATTCTAATGTATAACATCACTGAGGTAGTACTGATGTTAGCACTTTATCTTACACTAAAGTGTTTCATGGTTTCTAAAAATACCTGTAATATCTCTTGTGGCCCCAGGTGTTAAATAATAGATTTTATTTTGTCCAGTTTGCTGTACAAAGCAGGTCGCAAGAGACTATCATACTGTATGCAGTACATTATACAGTTCAGACAAAAAAAGTGTTTAAATTGTTTGAGGGAGTCGGGTGTTCAAATCTACAGCAAAGTTTGTTCTCCAGAATGGCCCTCTTTTGAGATTGTTCCCTGTGAAACACCAGTAGTTTGTGCAGTCCCAGATACTGAAAAGTGGTCCTCCAATAAAAATCTTTCAAAGTCTGTCAGGTCTGCAGCTTTTATATTCAAGAATTCACGTCAGGGGTTTCATTTGCATAACAAAACAGTATGTGTTACATAGTATTGTGTTCTCAGAGCTCCAGGAAAGTTTCACAGTAAGTGCTTTATCCTTCTCTCCTACGTGCATATTCTGGTCTTGAGCAAGCGACTACAGGAAGTCAGTATTTCCCATTATCAAAACATATTCTTTGATGTCCACACAAAGTATACTTCCTGATTAGTCACAGAACAGGGGAGCACAAGTCAAAGGCATATTGGAGAAACAACCAAAGATATGCAGCGCAATTGTTTTTCATCTATGTTTTTAGGGCGAACTCATGACAAAACTGATAAATGGCTGTCTTTACACATTCAAATAAAAGTCCCAGAAATCTACACTGCATAAACTAAACAACGGCGCTCATTTGCTAATCAGACTAATAAACACATCAATTTTTCTGTTATGGTTAGTTAATGCACCATTATTGCTTAATCTATTGAGTGTATAACAATTACACATTATGAATCAATACGATTTACAGTTAATAATCAAATGGTGAATGTTCATACCTGTAGAGCTTGCTTATACAAAAAGTATTTCAGAATGGTGCAACAGAGAAAAAAACACTTATGAGTGAAAGACTCAGTAATATCTTTCATTTGTAAATAGATTTATGGGTGCAGTGTAATCCCTAGGAAAAATAAAAGGTCTAGGAGTGTATGTTTGCAATACAGGAGACGTGTTTATTAGGGTGTAACAGGCTGTTGGCTTGTGGGTGCGTGCATTCGCTCCTGAGCGACAGGCAGGAGATTGAGACGGAGGCTGGTTTATTCACATATACACGCACAGTGAGAACAGCTCACGTGACACTACCAGCAATGAGGACATACAGCCAGCGTACAAAATAGAAAATAAACACAAAAAACTATCAAAATAAAGGTGCCTTGAAAATGGCGGCCGTTACTCCCCAAGGCTTGGAGGTCCTGCTTTACACACCTCGCTCACTATACAGTAGTGAGATCTACAATCCCTGAAATAATCTTCTCTGTTCAATTATAAACAAACCCCGGCTCCTACTAGTACAAGCAGAGACGTCGGCGGTTTCGCTTTCTTTATATTCTGATCCCGGGTCACTCTCACGACGATCAGAATTACACAGCCAGGTCTCCATGTCTGGGTAGCGTGGACGATATTCAGCCCGTTGTCCTTGGTGAATAAACGGGACCTTTTGTACCCGACGCCCTACTGGAACACACCTACCTGCTGATTATCCACAGCTGGCAATCACACACAGCAGGCAGTTCTCTCCCAGGAGCGTCAGGTACTTCACAAATTATTTACAACAAACACACAATATTTACAATATACATCCACACAAAAACCCCTCTTCATGTGCATGGCTGCTGCCCTGCTACATATGGTATCCAGACTTCAGAGGGATTTCTAGTCTATACAAGGCAATGAAATATTTCCAGATTTGTGATGTAAACTGTAATGACACGTCAAATCCAAATCTCAACTGTTGGTATTGAAGTTTAATTACTCAACCTTGTTCTTTCAAATATTTAGTACAGGATACTGCTATAGTTCTCAGATCAAAACGCTTTTAAATAGAATTCTCTTTATACTCAGCCATTTCTATTGAACTAGCTATATCAAACCCATATGCCCTGTTTATTACTGTAGTTAATGATGCACTACAGTGGATACAGATAAGCATGTACAGTATATCACCTCTACTAATAGGAATGAAAACAATACCTGTGTCTTCATAGTACTGGGACAAATATGCAACCAAACATTTATTGAAAATTACCTTATTAATGTTCTCAAATATCAAACATTTGTGAAGTACTCCCCCTGGCCACCTGAGTTTATCTGTAATGTACTTACAGAAGGCTGTAATAAATAATATTTTACTGTGCAGAAAAATGACAGATTCATGTTCCTCCAACACTGTTATCCCCTAGTTATATATAAAAAAAAAGCAGATTGTTTTATTAAATCAAATTCCAGATTAAAATGATTTGGCTTCATTTGAGAGAGTTACACAGGTTTTTGACTTTTAACTAAGATTTACTGGCCAGGGTTATGAGGCCTGGGGTGTTCTGTCCCTCTGCAGTTCCCAATTTGTTCAGCACCCCAATGTATTCTTTTTATTAGTGTCCGTCCATGCATTACAAAGCACAAAACCAAACAGCCATTGTCCAAAATGCCTTTTTTGTCTGTCCGTAAAATAAACAGAACAAAAGCAAAATGCCTTCATTACATTTTTGAAATACTTGCAGTAACAGATTTTAGGTAGAGGATACAGCTAAGGGTGGGGGTCTGGGATGTGACCCCCACACACCAAAGAAAAGCCTGGCTTGTTGAATGGAATAGACAAAAGGGGTAGCCATGGTTCTCCCATGTGAGCCAGCAAAGACCAGGATGGGAAAAGCCCATCCCTTGTCATATGCATCAAAACACCCTGATGTGCAGTCAGTGAGGCAGAGCCATGTGTGGTCAATTATCACACCCCAGCAAGCAGAGTTCTGGTGCCAGATTCCTGGGAGAACTGAAGCTTCCCCCTGCTTGGCTCTGACCAGTACAAAAAGAAGAGAAAGAAACAAAAGCTACATGTTTAGAAACAAAGAGCATTCTCGGATAAGTTGTGTTCATGTTATTACCCTATGGTTTTTATCTCACTTCATATTTATATGGTTTATGTAAAAGGCTGCATCAGGAATGGCCTAAAGTTACTGATAAATTATAATAAGAAATCGTCACATTTAAGAATTCTTCCATAACATACATGATCTGGAAATATGTTCTTTAAAATTGCACTGAGCATATAGTACAGGTTGCTTGTGAATAAGATGGGATCTGCACAATAACTCTTAATTGTAAACTTGGCAGCTCCTTATGTTGAATTTCTTTACACAGGATTGAATGAATCTTAACAGCAGGAGGAGAACAAAGGAAGGGCATGTAAGATATTCAATGAGTGTGAAGATAAACTGCAGCTGCAGGAAGTTTGGAATATTTCCGGGTGAGAGTTCCACTGCTCCTTTATATTACAGTAAATTAGCTGCTTTGAACAACAGCTTAGTTGAGAATTACAGAGCTGAGTGAAATCACACTTGTGCTGGTTTATGTCAGGATAGAAAATGACCGACAATGAGGCTACTCTGTATGCTTTTTCACAGTGATGCCAAGCAATGCAAATAAGGTGGTGGGGGAAAGTGTCAGAACTGAGGTTTTAGGCAGCTATAGTGACAGCAAGTCAATAACAGCTTACAATCTTTACTTAAATAATACCTAACCAAACTCTTCTTGCCAGAAATAGCAGAACTTTACTGCCCTACCAACATCAATGCCAATTGGCAATACTGCTTCCTATAAACTGTATGTATTCATTATCATTGTGTAGACTTGGCCACTAGACCTGTGGGCTTAACCTATTTTTTTGTAAGAATAAGCCACTATCACAATTAGTGCTTCTTCACTGGGTAATACCCTATGGAACCCTTAAGGATTATGGATGTGCATTTTCAATTGTAAAGAGGAATTGTAGCATATCTACATTGAAATCTTTATGCAAATTAGGCAGTGATTACAAATATTTGGCCCTTTGAACATGCATAAATGTATTCTTCCCATCAAGGGAAACAGGGTCAACACCCTTACTCCTCTTCAGAGTAATGTGCGTCTCCTCCTGTAACAATAAAGGAACAATCTTCTTCTTGTAGTTCATGATTAACACCCATAATGAGGTTTTGTTGAAATTGGCCATACCTTTGCATGAAAGAGTATTTATTATCAGAATTTGGCCCCCTACCCTTTGGCAATTGCAGGATTTGAAATTGGCAGTTACTCCTTTTGGTGCTTGTGCCAAGCAACATGCTGCACTGAAAGAAAGTAACCAGCTAGTGGACTAGTAATTTGCTGCTGACCAAGTCAATTGACACTTAATAGAGAAAAGTGTAAAGTATTGCATGCAGGCAATAAAATGTGCATTATAAATATCATATGGGAGATACTGAAATTGAAGAAGGGAACTATGAAAAAGACCTAGGAGTTTATGTTGACATCTAGACAATGTGGGGAAGGCCAACAAGATGCTCGGATATATTGTGAGAAGTGTTGAATTTAAATCAAGGGAAGTAATGTTAAAACTTTACAATGCATTAGTAAGACCTCACCTAGAATATTGTGTTCAGTTCTGGTCACCTCGTTACAAAAAGGATATTGTTGCTCTAGAAAAAGTGCAAAGAAGAGCAACCAGAATTATCCCGGGTTTAACAGGCTGTCGTATGCAGACAGGCTAAAAGAATTGAATCTATTCAGTCTTGAACAAAGAAGACTACGCGGCGATCTAATTCAAACATTCAAAATCCTAAAAGGTATAGACAATGTCGACCCAAGGGACTTTTTTGACCTGAAAAAAAGAAACAAGGACCAGGGGTCACAAGATTAGATAAAGGGGCATTCAGAAAAGAAAATAGGAGGCACTTTTTTACACAGAAAATTGTGAGGGTCTGGAACCAACTCCCCAGTAATGTTGTTGAAGCTGACACCCTGGGATCCTTCAAGAAGCTGCTTGATGAGATTCTGGGATCAATAAGCTACTAACAACCAAACGAGCAAGATGGGCTGAATGGCCTCCTCTCGTTTGTAAACTTTCTTATGTTCTTATGTTCTTATGACACCATGAAAGCACAACTCAGGACAAAACAGGGCAGTTTCTCTGAAAATGTTCCAGGTGTTTATTTTTTTCATTTTTATTTTTATTTTTTGTTCATTTGTATTGCCTACACATGTAGAAAATCCAAATATAATATTAAAGATTTAAGTTTCAATTAGTGGCTCTCTAATTTTAGTTTGTAAGTCAACGGGGATGATGAAAATACAGATTTTTATTTCCTCAGGCTTTGCCAGGCTGCTTCTTAGTATCTGTTGAGGAATAAAGGAATATCTATGACATGTATATCTACCGTAGGCCACATACCATGAACTGAGAAATCTGTGTTATCTTCTTGAAAGCCATAACATTGTAAAAGGATTTTCTTTGTGAACCATTTAGAAAGACAGCCTGAAAGAACTTCTGAGCAACAATCATCCCATCGAATTAAAAATAATAATAATGAAACGATATGGGATTCAAGAACTTTCTTACTTCTGGGATTCCCTGTCTGGCATCAATAGAGCTCTGCATGATATTCGTCATTTCATACACTGTTAGCCCAAGATCCATGTGCAGTAAACAGTTAATATACATCGGCTTTAGTGATAGGCAGCTTTATCAACATGGTAAACCTATGTATATGGGTTGTTTTGCAATGTATAATGAGCAGAGACCTCTCAGAAGTACTCTGCACCTTCACACATCCGCAGCCAGTTGTAGTATAAAGCTTATTCATGCATAACTTTTTATATTGCTAAACTAATGGTAGAAATTTTAGTCCTAGACAAGAGGCGAAAAGGAAAATGTCAGCATCACACATTGCCAAACAGTTGTTCACTGATCTCTCCCATTAATACATGGTTCTCCATTTTGCACTAATCTTACCCATGGGGTAACTCCCTCCAAGCTTCACATAAAGCCTGTAGAACAGGGTCGGTTTTAACATCTGGGGAACCAGGAGAAATGTTTTCCTGATAAAACCAACTTTAATATTAAAACACATGGGATGTGTTCCCTGTTAAAACGGGAACAGACATAAACTTTTTTGAAAAAAGTTGCATTTTAAGGGTGGTTGGTAGCACTAGCAAGCTATAAAATTAAAATCATTCTCTGGTAAAATGGCCACCCATGTGAGCCAGATGGTACCCAAAGTGAGGCAGGTTTATAGAAAAGATGAAAGATATTTTAACAGTACATTACAATTATTTTTTTATGTGTGTGTTTGCGGTAATGGTGTAGCTGGCTTTCTAATTTGAAAACTGCACATATGTCATTTTCTTACTGATTGGTGGAGAGAATAATTTAGAGCATGCCTAGGTTATCCTTAAACGGATACCAAATTACTAGGGTTTACTGGGTTCACAGCAGAAACTATTAAAAAAAAGATTTGATAATTACAAAATCAGTTCATTTTTTTCTACTGGAACCAATTAGAAACCCCACAAGGTACATAAGAAGGACAGATTCAAAGCTTTTTTAAAGCAGACCACCAAAGTTGTTTTATCCTTTTTCAGAGACAATCGTCATCTTTAGGACCAAAATAGTTGTACACAACAGCCATTAAAGACCTAATTACCATCAGACAGGCTTTGGTACAAATCACCCAGAAACAAAAAGTCAGCTACATGGAGATGAGGTTGGTCATGAAGGAACCCCTTGGACGACCTCCCAAGCACAGCCCTGATCATCCACAGCTTAAAGGGATTTTATACACTGCTTCCACATGCACCAATCACTCTTTAGCAGAGTCACTTTCAATTAAACGACAATAGCCAAGACTGACAAATAAGTGGAGACAGAACACAAACAAACTCAGGCAAAACAAAAAGAAAGAGAGAGAGCGAGAGGTTATTAGCATTTCCTAAAGAGATAAACTGTGATTATACCCTCTGGCGCAATCACTTTTATGCCACATTCCTGCAATGAGAAGGTGTTAAAAATGAATGCTAACTTAATAAACAGTCATCTTCACTGGGATGTGGGATGTTTCACAGGTGCTTCAGGGTAGGCACAAGGAATAACCAAGATCCTTTCAGTCCTATTAAAGTCTGATGGGAGGCTGTCAAAGGCGTTTCTGAGAGGCTGTTGGTTAATTGCCACACTATATCATTACTTTTCTGTGAAACACTGCTGTGCATTTAAAAGCATTAACTCATTCACTGGCCACTGTCCTAAATGCCTATTCCAGAGAATGCTAAAGTAATGGTGAAGAGGACATGAAACACAATTATTACTTTTAAAAAATACATTTTATTACCAAAAAATTAACTAGATACCAATATCTCAAAGTTATACAGTAGGGTTCAGGGCTGGCACATTATTGTAAATTCAGCTACATGGAGATGAGGTCTCCTAATGGTTTTACAAAATCGCTGTCGTATTTTGATTGAAATCTATTAAAGTACAATGCATGCTAAAAATGAAGGGGGGGGGGGGAGTAATGGGTAATTCATTATTCAGACTAGACCTCTAACAGATTGCTTATTTCTTTAGCACAGTGACCCATGTTATACAGGCACAGGAATGCCTTTCTCTAGGAATAATCAGTTGATGATGAGTTATGTAGTATGACACTTAAAATAGCTATCAGGCAAACTTGTTTTGTCGCTTTCCTTGTTTTATTGTGGCCATGTCAGAAAAGGAACCCATTGATGGAAATCAATAGAAAGCAAAGTCAAAATATGAATGTTGCAAACAATGTGTCAATCTTTTGTGTGTGTATAACAGCTCTATATCTGTCGGCCTGAGTTTTTGGTACAGAATGTTACTTTTGTGTTGTGCCAACATTAATTTGTTTATTTAGCAGACATTGCCTGGGTTACCCTTGGCAGCTGCCCAGCGTTGTCTTTTGCCAAAAAGTCTAAATATTTTCTATTTGGTTTTATATCCCCAACTGCATTATTAAACAAAACCAAAAAAAGTTTTATTATTTAGATAGGAAGTTGAATTGTTCCGTTTTAAATGTAGAAACATACAGTTGGTCTTTATAAAATACAAATATTTCATTACCTCCCACTAGTGGAGGAAATGTACAGTAGGTTTAATAATACGGCTATGCCTCAGTGGCAGCAAATAACTCAAATTAAAGATTTTCCTGTGAGATTGGTACAAAGGCTACAACTAAGGCAAATAGTGTAAATTAGATGGATGCAGTAATTGTGTCAATTAAATATGTGATAAAAACCAAGATAACTGAGATAAAAAAAAAATAATAATCTCATTTTTTAAAACGCTTGACAGCCCTAATTATATATAACATGGCAGGAAGGGGGTTAATATCCTCCCTGCCAGAAACGTGTATTTTATTGTTGGTATTATTTGTATTATTGTATAATTAGTATTTATTTAATTATACACTGAACCTGGCTATTGTACATTAGAGCCAGGTGCAGGGTATTTAAAGAAAGCTGCTGTGTAAAGAAGCCTGACTGTGCGTGTGTGTGCAGCCGTAGTTAAAAAAGAAAGGCATTGTAAAAACCTTTGGTTCTGTGCGTAATTGTGTGTTTGTTTCGTTTTATACCGGTAAACAGCTTAGCTGTCCGGTTTATAGTTTAGGTTCCAGTGTGTTTTAGTTATTGCTCGAGTAGAGCTAGGTGTTTGTTTTCGTTTGTTTGTTTATATTCTCGTTTATTAAAAATAGAATGTAAGTGCTTTGAAAACTCAATTTCTCTGTGTCCTGGGATACACACACACACACACACACACACACACAGAGACACCACGTGCTGGATGTCTTAACATAAAGGTAACAGATCTACAAGAAAAAATAGCTTGATAATATATAAGATAAAATGCAATGAAAAGACATAGTGAGTTAATACATTCTACCCGCTTTGGCTAATATATGTATTCGCCATCTGTACAGCTGAGCATCATTTGCTGATGTGGTAATTCAGCCATCACTTTATGATTGAAAAGCATAGCATAAGTAATGCTTAATAAGATTGTGTTAAAATGCATACACACTCAAGCTCTCAATATATGTTAAATCAAAGGAAATGTGTAGGCAGTGATTGACCCCCAATCCCCACTGACCCCCACTTACAGTAAGTGATAGAATCTGTATATTGTCAAATAAACTGCATACTGTAGCTAACCACACTGTCTCCAAAGTTATTTCTAAGACTAGCTGTGAAATATAGTTCTCAGATCTAGAGTTATGCAACATTAAACAACATTAAATATGTTGTTGTCACGAAAGCCTGCCACAGTAACAGGATGCTGCCAAACAACTGTATAAAGTACCGTCGTAATGAAAAAACAGAGTCCAGTTTTTTGGAGAAAGGCCAGTGTTACCAGGAAACTGATTTTCATGCAATCTGTCATTCACACGTAGTATAAGCTCAACAAGCAACTACTGGAAACAATTAATAAGATTTTACTGCTGTTTTTCCACTAACAAGCATAGCAGCTTACTATTAAAAATAAATAAAACAATACAGCAGTGCATGCAAAAGTATTGCCTGTTAGTTAAATGTGGCCAAATCCAAAAGACCCATCGCCAGCTGGACTGGACTCTCCATCAACCACAAACCATCTATGAGGTGGGAAAAGGAGTAGTGGTGCACCTTTGAGACAAGTGTGGTTAGAAAAAGTGTTTGAAACAGAATGGCAACTGGAAAAGGAGTCCTAATCCAGGAATCTGTGTCTAGTGTACAATACTATGATTGTTATTTTGTGAAATACAGAAGCAACCTCCTGAGTACCGCGTCATCATGAGTAAAGGACACAGAAGAGGGAGATGCTGGTCTACAACCAGCTCTGGAGGAAACAACTCCACTTTAAAGTAAAACAGTATTTGGCCAAATCCTTGTGAAGAAACAGTTATGTTTCCTTTTTTTCTAGGAGTTTTCTGAATTCAAATGAGCCATCAGAAATTACTAAACACAAAATTGAGCATAATGAACCCAATAATACTTCTTCCTTTTCTAATTGAATGAACCAGATTGCTACAAATTATTGATGCTTGAGTAAAGTTCAGCATTTGGCCTGCTGCAAGATCAGTAAAATAATCTTGTGCTTTTGGCAATCCTCCCTCTGCTTATCAGGTTCCGCTTATAACTGTGCACATGAATGAATGTAAACTGCAAACCCCTCAGAGTAACCCTGCAGAACCTGAACCCTGTGTCCCAGAGTGCCTGAGGTAAATCGGTTTTGAGGGATATTTTTGCAAAGCCAAGTGCGCCAAATTTCTGTCAACTCTGGCTGGCTGTGCACTGAGCCTTCACATGCTTCATGGACATGCTTTACTGCCTTTTCTCATTTCAAATAAAAATCCTTTTAAATGTATCTTTAAGCTTGGTGATGATGACGATTATTTATTTTACAGTCTTATTATACATGGTGGTGGCGCAAGACCCCTGTTAAATAAGATTGATTATAGTAAGGTTGATGATAAAACTGCTAACCTCCATTTTTTAAAACAAACACTGCCTCCAGTTTTAAAGTTTTGTCCGCAGAAGACAGGGAAGAGCAGAATGACGCAAGTAGTCTAAGCAACATAAATTTCACAAGAGAATTTAGTAAGAAATGATCTCAGCCACTTGCCCTCCATGGGACGTAGACTGATGACCTTCAGAAAGCAGAGACTCTTCAGCGACGAGGAAATCATTCAGCTCCACCCTCCAAAAAGCTACTTTTCGACTCTGATCCTTAGTAACAATACATGTAGTTTTCTCACGCCCCACATCCCACAAAAAATAAAATATACAAATTAATAAAACAACAACAGTCCAGAACAATTGTATAAATAGCAAACATTATTCAATAAACATACTTTCAAGACAAACATCAGCTAAAATAACAGACAACCACACATGCATAACATTAGAAATGTTAAACATAACTACAAGATGTGCAATTACAGGGGATTTGAAAGAGAAAGAAACCCAGCAGTGCAAATCAAAGCTGTACAGCATACAATTCACTATTAAATCAACACACCCCTGACATGTTGTTCTTTTTTTACAGGACATTACATGTATGCAGGCAACATGGCATAATAAGAGAAGAAGCAGAGAAGTAGTATTTATTTGATTAGGAAGTAAAGCCAAAAAACAGAACTATTGAGTCTCAGTAAATTATGTACTCAATAAATACCCCCCCCCCCAGTACCAAATTAATATTTCCTGCTCAAAATTGACTTTTGAATCATTAACATGAACACAAGAGATCAAGGGGTAATGTAAATTGTATACTGTATGCAATTTCAATATCAAATAATGCTGTTTTCCATATACTATCCTAGTGTTCATTGAAAACAAAGTTTGATGGGCTGTTCAGTTTAAACAAACAGATATGGTAAAACAGGCTATCAATTTAAAACACTAAAACAGGCTATCAATTTACTGTACTTGCATAGAATAGCAACAAAGCCAATCAACCAAAAAGACTGAAACTGAAAAGTAAAACTAAAAACCACAGGGCCAATTGCCAACTAAAACTTGCTGTACATTTAGCTTTTTGCATGTTCCAGGGAGTTATTACCTCAACCTCTTAAGTCTTTCAACACCAGGAAAGAACAGGTGCACAAACCTTAAACTGAGGGAACACAACGCCACTTTTTTGGCTAGGAACTTGATTTCAGGAGACTAGGTGTCAGAGTAGGTTGCATAGCACATCAGGGGAGACTTTAGGGTTCATACAGCAAACTAGGTCTCCCGGAACCAGGTTTCAAGCCACTGCACCTGAAAAAGTGGCTTTGTGTTCCCTCAGCTTAACACAAACTTGAAACGGTATACTCAGGGCTATGGAAACAACATTGTCTTGAATATAAAACTTTATAGAGTAAGTTGTGAGGTTCCAAAAATATATAGCGTTACACGTCTCCATATGTTGCTACAACTGTTTAAATACCACACCTGTATTTTTTTCTTTTTATTGTTAACATACTGACAACTTTTTAAACTAAAACTTTAAAGTCTGTTTCAAAGCTCTTTTCAAAATGGCTGCTCTAGTGCACTGATAGTGTAAGGATTATTGACCACATTTTCAAACAGGTAACACAGCAATAATGATCCATGATGTAATATGGAACTGAAAAGCCAGAGCACTTTCATGTTCTGTTTTTTTTTTGTATTATTTATTTATTTATTTATTTTAAATAGCTCTTCCTGCTGTGATTTAGCGGACAGATCTCAAACCCCAGTGCACTAGAGAGGCCATTTAAAAAGTTGTCAGGATGTTAACAATGAAAAGAAAAATTACAGGTGCATTCTGTAGCTACACATGGGGATGTACAATGCTATATTTTTTGGAACCCAGCTACTTACTCTTTAAACAGACTTTTTAAAAATATTTCTAAAATAACTGATAAGAAAAGGCATTGTACTGTAGACACAGTAGGGCCTTACGAATGGTGGGGTGAGTCAAACGACCTTCTCCTGCTGATCAGCTTCCCAGTACATCAGAATAAAACACCAAAACAATCCCAGAAGGCAACAACAGTAAGCAGGGCAATGTGGTAAAAGCCACAGTGTATTCTTTACTGTTTAAGGTCTCTTTCCAGCACTGTCTACATGGATTTCAGTATTTGTAATTACATACCTTATCAGACCAGACGTAATCCCTGTTTTGGTCGACAAGATATTAGGCCTCTTGTCGACAGGGATTAAACAGGCCCCGTTTTGGTGACTTTCCAAAAAGTAAGTAGCTAAAGGGCTGGTGATATTTTTTTTTTTAAACTCTTCATACAAAGTAGCTCTCTCTGAAAACTCAAATATAGTGCCGTACTTCTGACAATTATCACACCTATTTGGATAACCATACAAACACAAACGCACACATGCTACTCAAGCATTGGTCAGAAGGATTTCTGGAATTGGCTTCATCATTAAACCTGTAAAAACACAGCTTAACTAAGGAAGAACGAACCCTGCTGCTTCTCACATATGGCTTCTCATATGTGATAACAAGCTGCGTCTCTGCCTATAAAAGGCCAGCTTCATCATATTTCTTCACACTCTACCAGGATTGATGAGACGAATATTATATTCCTGTCATAAACATCATCAAGCTGGGCATTAAACCCAATAAAAAGCAACAACCAGCGATTACAGACTCCCTACTTAATATCAGAGCTTACCAGCACTTATTTGGCACGTAATTAAGAGTATTTTTTTCTGATGAATTAAAAGAGCATGACATCACAGCTAACTAGCAGCTGACATTTGAAGTAAACACTCCAGCATCCTAGAGATGTTTTATGAGGCACACAGCTAGTAGTTTGAAAGTAGCAGTGTGGAAGTCATGGGAGATATCTGTATGCATTTCAGCAGCTGGGAATGGTTGCGGGCATGTCCAGTCAAGAATACTTTGATTGGTTCTTGAATTGCAGTCGGCAAGGCTTCACTCAGAGAGACCAGACACTAAGGAATTTGCTGGACTTTGCACCATCCTTTTAATTAGTAAATAATACCAACAGAAAACTGTTTGGAATACCGATACTCGCCATGTCTGCAAAAGCTGGATCAAAACTCAATCAAGAGATTATGGGAAGCCAGTTTCTGGATCTCTACTGTGAATAGTTAGCTCTGTGATGGTATTAGTGGTTGCTGTTCCTGAAGGGGTTAGGAGACTATTGCAGATTCCTCACTGCCAACCACAAGATTGGCTGCTGAATAAAGCTGGCAGACAGAGGCTGTGAAGCAGCCAAAGGTTACTCCAGTCCCACCTCCCCGCATACATTACAGTGAAGCAGCACCAATATATATGGATAAAAGGACCATAACTTGTAATAAAGTGTGTTCTTTTGCAATCTTCTGTCATCCATCTACAATCACCAGCTAAACCTGCAGACTCCAGCTGGAGAGGCTGTTAGACTTCATTTCTTTAATGACCGATTTACTTGAAATCAGAAGCATTTAAACATTTTTTTTAATTCAGTAAAACATGCAAAAAAGATTATGTTAAACCACATTGCCAAACCAATATGCATTGCTGTGTCATTAAGGTACAGCAAAGACACAATTCCCTGCTTGTTCTTCCCCAGTTTCGGTACCCATACTGGAGGTAGTTTACAAGAAATGGCTAAACCCACTTTTATCCCTGTGGCAGGCCTCCCTCTACCCTTGGAACCAATATTAATTTACATAACTCAATGAGATTTAGCTAGCTCACTCAAAGCCATCAATCAAGCTGACTGACAAGCTATTCTCATTAGCAGCACAATAAAGTAAAACTAATTAAGCTCTGATAATATGAGAGGTTCTGAAGTGTAATAACAATTTGTTGGAATTCATCTGCTTACAGCAGAAGAGAGATTCTCAACCTTTCAGCAGCCACTTGCAGCTTAATAAACAAAGCCCAAGTGATACTGTAACACGCTCACTATAGAGCATGCAATGGGATTACACCAGCACAGAGCTTTGATAGATAAACACATGGGGTTACAAATCTTGTGTTTAAATAATTTTTAGCAGTGCATACATTCATTTAAGGCCAGTTCATACACTCTTTTAAATGGTATAGAAATTCGCTGGTCTGCCTTTGAAGAAATGGGCTTTGATAAAATGATATGAGAGTAGGCAGGATGAGGAGAAGGTGACAACTCTTCACCTAACTAACAATGCTGTACCTGCCTTTATAGAAGTGCCAAGTAAAGCGCTATGAAAGGGATATGTACTGATTGGTAAAATCATCCAGATCAGGCTTCAAGCCACTTGTGGAGTATGTGATGAAGCTGTCTGTCAGTGAATTATAGCTATTGTGTTTAGTTGTATTTCTTTATTAAACACGTTTGTGTAGGTTTATGTTAGATGGTGTATACAGCAGCTGAGGTAACCCATCTTGTTTTGTGTTCCCTTTTACCTTGCTTTGCAGCTGGGATAGGACTGAATTAAAGTCAACTGCCCCCAGGGGACTCCAGCTGCACCATCAAATCTCACTTCAGCATCCTGCTTAAAGCTACATTTATAGGAATAGGAGTGTGGCCGAGTGAGGTGGCTTGTGCCAAGACCACTGCTGAGAAGGGATTTGAAATCAGGATCTCCCGACTTACAGATTTCAGCCAAGAAGGTGACAAAGCAGTTTATTTTGCCATGTTTCAAGTTGACTGATACGAAAGCCCTTCAAGGGAAAATCAACCAAACATTATAAAGCCATCTCCTGCAAGTTATATCATGGACACTGTAGGAAACACCTGTGATGAAGTAGTTACTTCCATCTAAACAGATTTACCATCTCATTGCTAGAAGAAAAAGAACCATTGCTTTCCAGACTGCCACTATAAGGGAAGTGCTAATCCATTTGGAATCTGTGCCGTGTGGTTTCGTTAATTCACATTTTAAAAGTGTGTTGGTCTGAAGGAGTCAAACTCAGCAATGCAAGCTCGATGTGTCTCAGGTGCATTCTGTTCAGTGTTTTCACAGCTGGGGCGGGAGCAGTGGTTCTCACTTCAAGGCAATGTAGAAGACAGTGTTGCAAGTCTGAATGAAAGACTAGCAGTACAGCAATGCTTATACAGTATAGCTATTGCCTTGTCAGAAACATCTAAAAGTTCTTGAAATTAATGGAAATGCTAAACACACTTATTGTGATTTTGGTGGGATTAATCATGTGATGGTCAGTTTGCATAAATGTATATATTTTTTTAATGTGAAGGACAATCGATATACGTGTTGATTACGCAATATTTAGGTAGTACAATTAGTGTACTGTATCATTCAGAAACTCAGTAACTGTATACATTCTTTATTTTTTTTTTATTTTTTTTTACATAAACTGGAAAACATTGACATAACAAAGTACCCAACATGTAAATTCTTTTTTTAAAAAAGCACAATAAAATGCTATTGCAAATGCCCATTTTTTTAATTGCAAGACATGTCACTTTGTTCTCTCTAAATAAAATATGCAAGTCCAATAAATACAAAGGTTACAAATAATGAATAAACTGCATAGGCCCAGTCAGGAACCTATGACAGTGCCATGTATTATTGTTTACAGGCTACTGAGGCCAGCTTTCTCCTACGCTTTTTATTCTCTATAATTTGTGTCACTGGAATATTCCACAAATGCCTTACAGCTCAATCAATCAGCCAGTCTGCCTCCCTGGATCTTTTCCCAAAGCACACTTGGATGGGGAAAGCACTTCAGACCCAAGCAGGAGCAGTCTGTGGTGTATGGGGGAGACCTGACATTCCACCACCACGTTCCACTTTCCACCTCCATTTTTGTATCATCACTTCGTGACCTCCTAACTGAGCTCCTGAGCTTTCTTATGAACCCAGCCGCTGGTGGCTCATGAGTCACAAGAACAAACAAATCACATGGAGTATATTTATTTGGGTTTTTGGAGTGTACAAGTTACAAATATCACATCATTTGCATACATTAACACACCTGAGGACTTCCCTAGATGTATGAAGCATATGTACATAACAAAGATATCAGTTCATATGGCGACTCTCTAATCTAAAAATATCTGGTAAAGCAAGGTAAAGTAAAGTTAATATCCCTTACTAAATATTTTGGCTCTTGGCAGGAAAGAAAATAAATAGAAATTTAAAAAACTCACCTCTTCGCAGAAGGGAACCTGCAATCATTAGGCGTGTATGTCACACTTCAAGGTTTTACATTATGTCTAGAGAACTAGTTTTGATGAAAATTGCACAGGTCCTTTTTTAATTTACATTTTTAGATTTGCATTTCTGACCTACAGCACAGCTTTGAAATGAGTTCAAAGGAGGGAGGTTAACTGCATGCATTGGAAATGTAAATAAACTGCATAAGGTGAGGTTTCCAATGAAACAGAGTGCATTGGATGATACGATCAAGAAATATAAATATAAATAAATGTAAACAGTCTCCAAGGAATCTGTTTAATATTACACCAAAACAGGTTTGGTAATACCATAATCCTCAACACTTTGGAGGTTATAAAAGGACAGGACACAATTTCATGCTGAAGTATTAAAATGCTATTTCAGTTCACATCAACTCATCCAGGCATACACCTACATCTATCCATCTATCTGCTCACAGAAAACATGACACGACCTTCATGGAAAATGAGACGACACTGCAGCCTTCTCTGATGATCTGAATGCTTGTTTGTCATTTTCTTTAATTCAAGCGTGCAAGCAAGGTCACAAAAGAGTGACTGGATGGGTTTTGACAACTTGGTACACACCAATGCAGAATCTTCCCATTTAAACACATTGGGCTGCTTTTTTTTTTTTTTTTAAACAACTGGTGTCACCTCGTTCTATTTACCACCACAAATACAGGCTCTCTTTCAAAGACAAAAAGGGGGGAGGCATTAGACCATCTATTTCTCCACAATGGACAAAGACAAAACTGTAGACAGCTAATGTCATCATTTTATCAAATGACCATGTACCTTGAGCCAAAAGTGCTGAACGAGCCCCTTCATAATTCATGCATTACAAAGTGGCTGATCTGTGAGGGATCCGTTTTTCACCAGCTATCTCATGCATACTAACTAATACTATTAATATCAAAGTGCTAGAAGAATATATTATACATAACATTAAATCCACAAGAGGATATAAACAATCTGAATTTATATTTCAGTTGCCTACTAAATTATAAACACTTTACAGTCATTATACTTTAGTCATACCAAATGCTTGCTCTTCCCCATTTCAAATTGTAACAGTATAGTACCCAGCTGCACATTAATACTAATGAGTGCTAGCAGACTCATGTTAATAAATGCCAGAATGCTAGTCATTTCCACTAATTTATAGCCCCATTGCTAATTAATGTTCATACTGCATATTGGCATGTGCCCTTCAGTTTTATTATTTCTAATCTTTTGCACTAATTCTTGCCCTAAAATAGGACAAGATAACAATTGTACATGTTGTCAAATGGCAAAGCTTAACTCCTCAATACGAATCTTTACTGACAGCGGCTTTTTGAAATTGTTGGCTCTTACTAAGGGTATGCATCCCTCAGCCCACCTCCTAGTGGACTAAACATCTATAAGACATAACTACAAGAACAAAGTACAGCTTATGTCAGACAAAAATGATAAAAGTAAACACAAACAGAAAGGATGTGAGTGGAATAAAGCAACCAAGGAGGCCCTACTCCTAAAATATACTGTGGGAGCTAGTGATAAGAGTTCATTTTTAATCTTCGCGGCTTAAAGATGTGTTATTGATTTTTACAACCCGGACCTTTAAAACACTACAATAGACATTTTAATCAGGTAAATATGAGCACAATTATTGTATTCTGAAAAGGCTGACCAAACCCCCTAAGTATGGTATATGTTTTATCTCTTTGATCACCAATGGAACATTTTTTACGTGGTGTCGCTTACAAGTGCTGCCTGATTGAAGGCAACATAGAACAAGCCTTTTCATGAAATGCCCACAATGCATCCATAACAGTATTCAAGCAATCAAAGCATCAATTTCCTTCCAGCATGCACAGAAGGAAACAGGGCTATCCAATATCCTACCTCTGATACCAGCAACTTCAAGCAAATCAAAGTGTTCATAAGTAAGGTCCTCTGACCTCCAAGCCTAGTCCCACCAACAGTAGGGGACTTCCTGAGGCTGTATAACCTCCCCTTTAGGCAACAGACAGAATGTATAAAAACTTTATGCATTTTCCTATCTTAAGACTCCTGTCTAGACAGCATCTGGCCTATGGCAGCTATTGGCATCGTTAGAGTTTAATACAGTCAGAGACATCCACATTGACATACATTTTTTTATGAGGACCATCCATCATTTTCTAGAAAAGTTTTACTTCTTTGGTGTGCAAACTAGCGTTTTGTGAGCATTGGCAATAAATATGAACAGCAAGATCCGTAGAGTTATTTAGTTCAGTTATTACACTGCTATCAAAATCATTAAGTACGTCAATGACCCTGAAGACCACAGTAATTTAGTAGGCCCTAGAGTCCCGCCATTCTCGTGTACCACATGGATTACATTTGAAGGTGTAATGTCCCATATGGTTTAGATATCATTCATAATAATTTGGTCAGTCATATTTATATGAAACAGCTATGCTACAGTGCTAGACATTAATTTTTTAGGTTATTATTTAAGCCTATTTTGAATATATGCACTGCAGAGAAGTACATCTACCGTAGCCATAAGATAGCATGAAGATGTCATTTTACATAAACTGCTGTACCAGTTTTGTGTGAATTGTACCATGACTATGAGACACTGCAGTTTTGCAGCCGTTCATCTCATAAGGATAGCACACAGGTGGGGTGGTTATAAATATGGACATTCATTTCCCACGGTTGAGTTTTTCCCTCATTTAATGGGGCCAAGGGCTTCAAGAGGACCTCAGGAGATGTTATCCGCCCTATTTGTATGTTTTCAGTTTGAAGTTCAATGGTATCAAAGTAAATAAAGATAGGATAGTGTGGAAGTGGACATTCAAATATCCAATCCAACTGCTCATAATGCAAGCCTATGCAAAGTGAAATACTTTCCAGCAATCTGATATTTGGTCCGACATCTGGGGTTAAGTTCAGATACATGTGAAGAATACGTGCCTACAGTTTTATACCTATATTTTATGTAAATGTGAATGCATCCTTGATTAGAATAACTTTAATATATTAATTCAATTTCTGCCAAGAACAAGTACTGTTTATTTTAAGTTGTAATCTGCCAACATGATGAAATAGTTATATCTAAAAAGAGATCCATCTCTGTTTGCCTGCCTTTATAGAAACAGATCCATCTTTTGAGGGATTGCAAGGTAAACATCTAATATATCAATTTTATTACATATCAGATTTCTCTTACCATGTCAAGCAACATTGGTTAGTTTCATTATGAGAAATAAAAGAAACGCCAGCTGTAGTAATAAAAGAATACAATATATATTTCGGAGTGCATTACACAATATTCTGCCTGTAGGCGACCACAATTGTTTGCTCGGAATAACTGCGCTCAAGGGCAGAAATAGGAATGGGTTTTCATTAAATCGATAGGAAATTATCAAGATGCAATGATACTAAAGGAATGTTTTGACAGAAGTAATTTCATAAAATAGGCACATGTTCATCCATGACCTCACCAGCTACATAGATTTGACTTATTCAACCATACAGATTCTCAAATTTCAAGGACAGAAAAAAGTATATATTCTGATTCCTTTATTTGTACTGATGAGAATTATTATACAATACAATTGCAGTTATTATAATTAAGTTATGGTCTTCAGAAGAATATGGCTGGCTTACAGCTTATCCCTGTAATGCCCCTGTGCAATAGCAGACCCATTTCCATTATATACAGACATGCTCAAATTTGTTGGTACCCTTACAGCTCATTG
The DNA here is from genome assembly GCF_902713425.1 of Acipenser ruthenus. Taxonomy (NCBI): domain Eukaryota; kingdom Metazoa; phylum Chordata; class Actinopteri; order Acipenseriformes; family Acipenseridae; genus Acipenser; species Acipenser ruthenus. The sequence continues at coordinate 63,934,578 of NC_081195.1, read as the reverse complement.
AAATAATGCTTCATTCCTCCTGAAAAGTGATGAAATTAAAAGCTATTTTATCATGTATACTTGCATGCCTTTGGTATGTCATAGAATAAAGCAAAGAAGCTGTGAAAAGAGATGACTTATTGCTTATTCTACAAAGATATTCTAAAATGGCCTGGACACATTTGTTGGTACCCCTTAGAAAAGATAATAAATAATTGGATTATAGTGATATTTCAAACTAATTAGTTTCTTTAATTAGTATCACACATGTCTCCAATCTTGTAATCAGTCATTCAGCCTATTTAAATGGAGAAAAGTAGTCACTGTGCTGTTTGGTATCATTGTGTGCACCACACTGAACATGGACCAGAGAAAGCAAAGGAGAGTGTTGTCTGAGGAGATCAGAAAGAAAATAATAGACAAGCATGGTAAAGGTAAAGGCTACAAGACCATCTCCAAGCAGCTTGATGTTCCTGTGACAACAGTTGCAAATATTATTAAGAAGTTTAAGGTCCATGGAACTGTAGCCAAACTCACTGGGCGCGGCTGCAAGAGGAAAATCGACCCCAGAGTGAACAGAAGGATAGTGCGAATGGTAGAAAAAGAACCAAGGATAACTGCCAAAGAGATACAAGCTGAACTCCAAGGTGAAGGTACGTCAGTTTCTGATCGCACCATCCGTCACTTTTTGAGCGAAAGTGGGCTCCATGGAAGAAGACCCAGGAGGACTCCACTTTTGAAAGAAAAACATAAAAAAGCCAGACTGGAATTTGCTAAAATGCATATTGACAAGCCATAATCCTTCTGGGAGAATGTCCTTTGGACAGATGAGTCAAAACTGGAGCTTTTTGGCAAGTCACATCAGCTCTATGTTCACAGACGAAAAAATGAAGCTTTCAAAGAAAAGAACACCATACCTACAGTGAAACATGGAGGAGGCTCGGTTATGTTTTGGGGCTGCTTTGCTGCGCCAAAACAGGGTGCCTTGAATCTGTGCAGGGCACAATGAAATCTCAAGACTATCAAGGCATTCTGGAGCGAAACGTACTGCTCAGTGTCAGAAAGCTCTGTCTCAGTCGCAGGTCATGGGTCCTCCAACAGGATAATGACCCAAAACACACAGCTAAAAGCACCCAAGAATGGATAAGAACAAAACATTGAACTATTCTGAAGTGGCCTTCTATGAGTCCTGATCTGAATCCTATCGAACATCTATGGAAAGAGCTGAAACTTGCAGTCTGGAGAAGGCACCCATCAAACGTGAGACAGCTGGAGCAGTTTGCTCAGGAAGAGTGGGCCAAACTACCTGTTAACAGGTGCAGAAGTCTCATTGAGAGCTACAGAAAATGTTTGATTAAAGTGATTGCCTCTAAAGGTTGTGCAACAAAATATTAGGTTAGCGGTCCCATCATTTTTGTCCATGCCATTTTCATTTATTTTCTTATTTACAAAATTATGCAAAGTCTGATTTCTATTAAATACGTAAGATGCTTATGAATGCCACAGCAAGTTTTATTTCTGAAACATTCTGAGTTTAACAGTCACGGTAGCAGGAAAGCATCTTTAACTGCTCGACTCTATGAAAAAAAGAATATTCCGCATTTCATTCTGTAATGAATTCAACATTGCAAATCAATTTAGTAAACCTATTACTAACATTTTAACAAGAGGAGTATGAACAGCAATGCAGCTTTTTTAACAACTACAAAGACCAACCCACAGAAACTACATAAACTTGCACAAACCTGAACACATGATCCACAAATTCTTTAAAAAGAACTATGACTGCTGTTACGATTACTGGTTAAAATGACTTTCCCTTTGTTATGATTTATTAAAACATATTCTGTTTCAGTACTGTGCTACCGGTATACAATACAATGAAGATATATACAGTCTAAAGCGTTATATTGAAATGGTGCTGACAAGGATACATTACATTTGAAATTCACTTTGAAGAACTTTCCAAAAAAAGTTTATTTTCAATATGATCCATTTTACTGAGTAGTTAAAACATACCACCTCCTTTACTTGAATACAAAACAAAAGAATGAAAAAGGTTTAAAAGCACCCAGATCCCAAGATCTCCTAGTTTAACTGGAGAAAGGTTCACAGATGGTTTCCCTTAGTCCAGTCAGGGTGATGTCTGTTTTACCTGGAATCAGGATAATAAATTGAAATGCTGTGCTCTGCTTGAGTGATTTATGGTTGCCTGTTTTGCCCAATTCTGTTCTCTGTTGACTTTCCCCTTTAAAAACTGCATACAGGTGACTCTTTAAAAGACATAGCCCTCAGCAGCTATGTAGCAGAGCACAATCAGACGTTTCTTGTACACTTTACCTCACACCTTGTTTAATGTTTTGTCACCCTGAATCTTCTCTCTGCAGATGCACCCTATCTTATCTTTTTCAGGAAGACTTAATACCAGCGCAGTACTTGAACAAACTGCGCAAAGTGTTCAATTGCAGACAGGGAAGCTGATCTGCATTGATAAACACGATGGATAATCTAGGGAAAACTTTACAGCTATCATCACTGACAAATATGGATTTAGAACTCCTCTGTTTGTATCCTGGGACACTATCACCCTTCATGTAAATGTGCTTTATTTTGCTCTTATCTGCCCCTATTTTACTGCATTTAATCCTGTACTTCAGAATACTGTAATCTGCCAAGTGTTTAACCTGTAGTACTTTGTATTTAATCATATCCTGATGTAACTATCACTATTTAATCATACCCTGATGTAACTATCACTATTATCTGCTGTATTATTGAATTGTGGTTTGTCACACTTATACTTTACTTGAACAAAAGTTATTGTATTTCTTGCTCTTATTGTATTACTTGTATTGTAACACTTGAAATGTATTTGCTTACGATTGTAAATCGCCCTGGATGAGGGCATCTGCTAAGAAATAAATAATAATAATAATAATAATAATAATAATAATAATAATAATAATAATAATAATAATAATAATAATAATAATAGATTAATATATGAGACATAGGCCCATATTCTGAAGAGAAAGCATTCACTGGCATGAATCCACAAACATGTGTGACAGTAAACAAAGTATAAGTGATTTTTCAGTTACTGAGGAATTCAAGTGTAAACATGTCAAGGTTAATAATAATAAGTCCACATATGAGTCCATATGTGATCTGATTTTCATAAAACTCACACTAATTGTAATTGCTGTCAGGGTGAGACCAAATGGTGGTCTAAACAATTATTCAGGATGGTAAAAATCTGTAAATACAATGTCAAGTTACAGTAAATAATAAACAAAGACTAAAAGGTATCCTTTACCACTGTTTTTTCTGTAAATATCTAAAATGCCAACTTGTTTGTTTGTTGTTTTACATTTAATATTGTTTAGCTTGTATAATTGAGTGTTGCTAGTATACTATAATGCACATCTGGCATTGAGGCTTGCTCCAAGTTTCCAACACTGACGAGACAGATCATACACTGAATGTAAACGATCAGAGAGGAAGGATGAACCAGTAGCACCATCTGTTAAATTATCACATAATCCCAAGCACAACAGAAACATTGAATAATAATCTAGAGTGGTGCCTAAGGTAATATCATGCAGGGAACATGTACCTACTCCCACACTTCAACAACACGAAAGAATAGTTCACATCTGAGGTATACTGTTAAATACTGCGTGCAGTTTAACATAAAGACTACATACCCATGTATACGCATGGAAAACTTCAAGTTTGATTGCACGTGTTTTGCTATAACACTGTAGACCATACGGTTCCTAATTGCGGGTGAATTGTGTAAATCAAGATATATTTGTCACAAATAAAGGCATTCATTTTAAATGTGTAGGGTTCATTTGTGTAACGCATGTAACGCAAAGACACAGGTATGATTGTATTCTCTGATGTAGCCTAAATAAAGTGTATTGGACAAGCGATTTTTTATGAAGTCGATATAACCACCAAATTCTACAGCTACGGCTAACCCTAACCCCCGGGGAAACATTCATTTCCTCGCTGGAGAGAGGCTGATGAAAATCTAACAAAATGAATGAATTAATGTATCTTTATTTTTTTGGATACCGGTTGTTTCCCTTCAAATTGTCAATATTCGAGCATGGAACTTACCAGGATTTGCTAATACGATTAAGCAGGCTGCTGTAGTCTTCCAATATATTTTAATTATGCATCTACATTAATTGTAATCGGATTGAGTCACCGGAAAACAAAGGGCGCCGGTCCGAAGGTTTTAAACAGAAAAGAAGCGCATTTCATCATCGCCTCACAATGCGCACTGGATTCGAAAAAAGACCAAGGGACACCAGTCTTAACTATGACATTTCTTAGGAATCGTTGGCAGTTTCTCAGACAACAAGAGGACCAGTCGAATCAGTCGCGTAGATTTAAAATGTAACATAAATTAATGCCAAAGCAACACGTTTTCCTTCAACCATGTGTCTAATCATCCAGAGATAACAAATACACAAAGAACAGAATTACCGTGAAGCTTGTGAGCGCCTCTGAGAAAACTAACGTGATAATTCCCTCAAGACCAAGTCAGTGCAGCATTGTAAATCAAACAGCGAGTCTCCCGCGGTCGTTGTGCATACAGTCCATGTAACTAGTACGACACCCCTAGTTTCTAGATAGTCCACTGTTTGAAATCTTAACAATGCTACAAACTAGGATGCCAAACATCTGATACATTATAGCCCAGTGCATTGAAAATGAATAATAAAATAAATACGGAGAGCTGCATCTCAGCAAACAGCCTCGGTCTGAAGTCCGACTCAATGAATATAACCGGCTGTGACGTTTTTTTTTATTGTTTTTTTTTTAAATGTACAAGCCGTGTCGTTTTTATTTTTTTTATTTTTACCACTCTCCTAGTTGCCAAAGTGGTTTAGGGAATGCTGACAGTTTGATTATCACAGTGCCCCTACCTGTCATCGTAGCAGAAATCAGCACCCAGAGTATTGAAATAGAGGACCACAGCCACAGCGCTGCACACCAACTCTGCAATCATTTCTCAAAAAAAAGAAAGAAAAAAGGGGGGACAAAAAAGCAGTCTTTTATCCTGTTTCTTCTTCTTTAATGTTTTCTGCATTAACATTGAAAACCCAGCTCCCCATCCTTTCAAAGTGGTGTACGCGAATGAATAATCCGGCCATCTCCTCCCTCTAACCCATTTTCGGTCTGCAGTGCTAGCCTTTGGTGTCGATCTGATTCGAGAGGGAAAACAAGATCTTTGGTATTTATTGTGATGCTGGCTGCATTTGGAAGAATGCTTGAGCGCAGGACTTGCTGCACTGTAGAGCCGCTATGTCTGAGACTCTGGAGTGCTTGAGTCGCATGCGGTTAAATGTCTCTACGCGCCCCGCCTCCCTGCTTGCGCTGTGTCTCTTGTAATCAAAGGGGTAACCCTTTAAGCGAGAAAGCAGTCGGAAGGATGGTATTGAATTGGTATTTCCTCCTGTTTAATGGAAATGTAATCGCACTGCCTGACTCATCTAAATATGGTAGGTTGACAACACAAGGAAATATTTATTTCACATGTCACTTTAAAAAACTAAATGAAGTTGCAGGTGTAGTGTTAGAAAGTGGTAGGATTGTGAGAATGTGGCACTTGACCCGTTTAATGTCAGAAATGTCAGAACGATTTTGGAAATTCCACTGATGTATTAGGGTAAACTTCAGATTGAATGTGTTTGAAAAGAAAAGAACACTTAACAGCAAGGTTTAGAACTGAGTGCAAACCAGTTGTAGTATTACAATCTACCAGATTATCAGACTATCAGTATGTATTGAAAAACCTGATGTAAAAAGTGCTCCAAAAAGCCCAGGTACATTTTGAAGAGGCAAACACGGCCATGACTTTACATTGCAGTTCCTGTACACAATCCAAAACACCAAAGAAGGCAGCAGGATTCAAAGCTGTGAACTTTCAAGCTACCAAGAAACAACATCAAGGTGCTCTTATAGTTTACTGAACAAAACAGAGGAACCAATCTATGAAAGTGGTGCCAGATGTCTTCATAAAGACTTCATATTAAAACTATAAGTTCAACCATTTTGTTACAGTACATTGATAAGCATGCACAGGGCTGGAGTGCTCTCTGTTTTATCAGTTCAGTCTTCAGCTTTTATTTTTTTTCTCAGGAGTTCTTCATCTGTCAACAATCCTGCTGTCCCCATCCCACTGGTCTGTTTCCTGTGCATCTGGTGCTTGTGTCTCCTGGTAATAAACTATATATCTTTCATCACAACATACAAAATAATCAGTTCATTTTCACAGTTTAGAAGACAAAAATGTAATATAAGTGTTTTTTAAGGCACACTTGCTTGGAAAAGAAATCTAACCAGTTCAATGAATGGTCTACCATCTACAAAGACAAAAAAGAACATGCTGGTGATGTACTAATAATTATTAGAAATAGTATACGTTTTATGTACACATTTTGTAATCAAATTACATATGCGACAGCAATAGAACGTTTTCCTTGAAGCCTTTGTGAAAACAGTCTTTTAATCTTCACTGGAAAAAATATGAAAGTATAATTTTCAGAAAAAATGTAGCTCTGGGAAAATCACAGCTGCTTATTTGATGCATGGAAGACAGATGACAGGGAATGTGTGGTTTCTGGAAAAAATAAACTTCCCATTTCTTGTCATAGCTAATAACGAGGGTCAGATGAAATCAGCAGGGGGCAGGTGCCCAGTGGGATTCTTCCCACCATCAGTACAATCATTTCCCCCAGCCTTTGCTACCCCTCTCAGACAGTGTTCGAAAGTTCAGAACACACTTATTATCCCTTTTTGAACGATTTCCCATAGCCAAGTTATTTAAGCTTTTTGAACGATCTAAATCAAATACACACAAATCACATCAGCCTGCAAAATCGAATCTATATCCCAGTGTTCAATACACCATGTGTGTTTGTCAGTTGCTTCTATTCCCCTATTATCTTGTCATTTATTTCCCCACCAATGGTTTCATGCAACAGTCTGTTGACACAGGGGCTGTACCGACAGACTGGAGAATTGCAAACGTAATACTGATCCACAAAAAGGGAGACAAAACCGAACCAGGTAACTACAGACCAATAAGAATGACTTCTATTATATGTAAACTTATGGAAACTATAATAAGATCTAAAATGGAAAATTACCTATATGGTAAGAGTATACTGGGAGACAGTCAGCATGGTTTTAGGAAAGGGAGATCGTGTCTAACTAATCTGCTTGATTTTTTTGAGGATGCAACATCGACAATGGATCATCGCAAAGCATATTTATTTATTTATTTATTTATTTATTTATTTATTTATTTATTAGCAGACGCCCTTATCCAGGGCGACTTACAATTGTTTTTTACATGGTGTGATATTAGATTTCCAGAAAGCTTTTGACAAAGTCCTGTATAAAAGATTAATTCTCAAACTGAATGCAGTAGGGATTCAAGGAAATGCATGCACATGAATTAGGGAGTGGTTAACATGTAGAAAACAGAAAGTACTGATTAGAGGAGAAACCTCAAAATGAAGTGAGGTAACCAGTGGTGTACCACAGGGATCAGTATTAGGTCCTCTGCTATTCCTAATCTACATTAATGATTTAGATTCTGGTATAGTAAGCAAACTTGTTAAATTTGCAGATGACACAAAAATAGGATGAGTGGCAAACACTGTTGCAGCAGCAAAGGTCATTCAAAATGATCTAGACAGCATTCAGAACTGAAGTGTGCCAGTTTGCTTTGAGGTAGCATTACTGGAATTAGTTTGTATTGAACTTCATTAATAAGTAAAACATGATGTTCAGCTAGAACATATAAAACAAGATTGATTAGGTAGAAAGAGGTCTAATATTATGAAAGCAAATGTTGCTTAAAATAATTACTATATACTTGTTCTCATATCAAGAGCTGTAATATGGAGTCATTTTGTGAGTAAACTATATGAAATACCAAAAAAACACACAGGTTACAGTAATGACCACTTCATATTCATGTGTAGCTCTGTGATGAAGAGGCACAACCCCATTTATTTCACTTGGATATCTTAATTAGATACCTTATTATGCTAACATGTGTGCCCATTATCAATCAGATAAAGCTGCAGAGAAACTACATACTTACCTACAGTATACAGAGTCTAAACAGTTTGATGGTTTATGGTTTTATGGTACAGTAGACCTGCATTTGCCAAACAAAATAAATGATGCAATTAACCTACCAGTAAAACAATGCAGTCAAAATATAACACAACGACATACTCATAGTATGTTACTCTTTAATCCATCCATATAGAAACGCTCAAACAAATATTATATTGTAAAATAAAGACACTTTATTGGTGGTCATCACACACACAAAAAAACTTTTATTTATTAATCTGGGTTTTGAACTGAAGCTGCCCTATTCATTTCACATGTGATTCATAACAACTGCTAATACATTAAATAATATGCATACAGTATGTATGGCAATTTGCAATTACCAGCTTGTAAGTAATTCAGTTTCCTTATTGTTATTCATACTCCTTAATGAAGTGTCTAATGTAGAATTTATTTATGTAAGTAATTTGGCCTGCTAATCATTTGCTTCCCCAAAAGTCAAGGAAGTGAATACAGACCAAGGTGAAGTTGCAGTCTTTTTAAATAAAATAAATATATCATTTCCCTTTGTATGGTTAACATTGTGTATTGGGATTTGGTTTACACAGGGCTGTAACTGGAAATAATGAAACACTACCCAAATTCAGACCTACTATTAAAAATCACCCAGCTCGTCTGCAGGGGACTCCTACTGTGAAACATGTTTTATTCCAAATTAAAAACAAGTGGTATTTGGCCCTGGTTAGACATTTCTATCTGATTACAGTATACTGTACTGATGGGATGTTTATTTAGGTTCATTTTAAATAAGAAGCATAACCATAAAGAATATATGAAAGGCCCATTAGTCACTATGGAAGTTTGAGTATTTTAGTCTTATATCACTTTTAGTTTTTGATTTTGTGAATTATGCACACAACAAATATATGTACATTTTGCATTAGAAAAAAGCCCATCTATAAAATGAATTAGACATTTCTGTAAAGTTTGAAATGTCTTATCATTGTACAACCAAATGTATAAGAATTAAATATACATCTTATGCATGCCATTTAAAATGCATATTACTGTTTATTTGAACTATTTTAGGGTATACGTTCCACACAGAGTGCAGAGTTGAAGTTCATGGAAATGTAGATTCAAATTTAAAGTACCATTGTAGTGTAGCGGGACAGAACTGAATAGCTCCTACATTGGAATCACAATTGAAATGCAACACTAACGTTTTACACTTTGCTATGCTTTCACCATGTTTATGCCATGAAAGACAAATATTAAATTATTTGAGAAACGTTTTCTGTCAGGAGTTGAACACATTTAGAAAGACTTCCAGTCATTTTTAATATAATTGTATAGTATTACTAGATGTATTGGCCATTTAGCATGCTTTAGTTACATTGCTTGATCATATATATCTGTGTTTGCCCTGCTAACCCATGGGTTGCCATGATTTCATATTAAGTAAAAAGAAACATTTTCAGAGATTACTTTCAGCAGCATTCTCTCAATGCAATACATTTTCAAAGCAAATAGAATGAATAAAATCTGTAAATCTTTAAAAGATTTATTTATTTATTTTTTTAATGGAAATATACAGTTTTACAATTAGCATACGGGTTGGGAATGGCATTTCTATTCGGTTTACATGTTGACCATGAAAACAGGATGTAAAGTGATGATTTTCAGATGGATGTCATGAAAAAGCATTCAACAGGTTTCGTAAGATGCTGATGCCAGACTTGGTGATTTGTACACAACTTTTCCAAGATCTGACATCCTGTCTGGCTGAGATCTTAAGAGTATAAAATATGTGTTCTCATTTATTTCACTTTTTTGATGTTTTTTATATATAGTTTCCATGTGCGCACTACGTTTTGTAGAACTTTAGTAATTAGAAAGAAAAAACTGAATAGAAGTGTTTCTCAATATCATTTTCTGCTCTCTTCATCAGGTCACAGTGGATGAGGATAACATTTGATTTTTAAAGTAAAAAAGGTTTTTCTTTGATTGTAAAATTAATACAAATGTAATGAATGTCACTGGGGTCCACAGTTTTGATTGTAATTTTATGTGTGGATTGTGTGAATTATTTTTTTATTTTTTTAATACTCTTAGTTATTACCAGTTGCCATTTAAAGACAGCAAGCATATACTGGACCAGCTCAAACATATTCCATACTAAAGTAAATACATACGCAGCCATCTCCACAAATAATGTGTCATTCTGCAACTATGAGGACTGTCTGATTGTTATATATAAGGACAAGGCACTAGTATGCTATCTTCCTCATCCTTTTGAGGTATATTATGTTTACATGAAATATGTTCACCCCTGGTATATTGCCATCTAGTGAGAGTAACGAGAAGTATATCAGATACCTTTGTGTACAACGGGTATCAGTCGGGATACATTGTAGGGCTGTTTTATGGAAAACTACTACTAAAACTAGCACTATTGTAACATGGCTTAATACATGCACACAATTCTATGATTGGGAAAGTAATTACTTTGTACAGTACTTTAATGTACCCTATGCGAACAACATTCCATCTCCTTGGGTATGTCTGCACATGTGCGCATGTGAAAAAAAATATATATTTGTAAGCTACCTTTTAACAGTTGTAAGTCATTAGAAAGCTAAAATGCTGTCACGTTTTGGCTTATAAAATGGAAAGCTTTTACGAGGTAACATTTTCTCCTTGTTCCTGTGTACATATTTCCATTTAGTTGCTTGCCAATGTTAGAATTCAGCACCTATATAGCTGGGTATTACATTTCTAGTGAAAGCTATTTCAGTTGCACCACTGTCTTCAACTGCATCATTAACAATATCCTTTCCCCCTGTTCCTTTTCTAGATGAACGCTCAGGAAGCTCAAGTGTTTGTTATCGGCTAATGCGTCCACAACGACACACCGCAACTGTGTGACTAGAAACCACTAGGACAAAACAACAGGAAATGACAAAGGAAGGGGTATCATGGCAAATTTGCACCCCCCCCCCCCATAAAAGTATATTAACAAAAGTTATTGATACACATCACAACAACAACATAACCATTGGTGTGTCTGTATAAGACAAAATGAGTTCATAAAATGTTGCTGTAAAGGTTGTATTTAATCACACGCAGGTCAATGTAATGTAAAGCATCCAGAGATGATAAATAACAAAAACAATAAAATGTCAACATTAAATACCAATAAAAATCACACAGATATAGAGTAGTGTTGTTTTTCCTCTGTTCACTCTGAATCACGAAACAAAATCGCCACATGACTCGTTTAGGACTACGGGGGGGGGGGGGGTGGGGGGGGGGGGCCAAATTTGCCATAACAGATGATTTTCTTAGATGTGTTTATTTTCAATGAAATGCTAAACATCTTGAAGTAGTCATTTCATCAAGCCTATTTTTATTTGTGCTGAGCTCTCCCAGAAGTGACATCTTCATGGAATGCCTAAAGGACATGGTGTGAATTAAACAAGAATAGCTTCTCATGACCACTACTTATTATCATGTGCGTGCAGGACATAATATCTTGTGAGCACGACATGTATTACCCTGAAGCTGAGCCCAGGCTTGTAGTCCACGGATACAGTGAATCACCTCGTCAAAATCACTGAAACCCTTTATGCAAAATAATCCCATAGTCCTCAAGATGCGTTTTAAATGTCTTTAACTTATCACATGATTATAATGGGTGTGGTTCTTCTTTGCACTCTTTCTAGAGCAGCAATATCCTTTTTGTAGCAAGGTGACCAGAACTGAACACAATATTCTACATGAGGATCATTTTTATCCAATGAATTCCATATGACTTTCTTGATATAAATACACACTTACATTTGAGTGGACCAGATTGAGGGTGAGTGAAAAATGATTTGATGACAAACAGATGAGAGGCATTGACAAAGTGACTGTTTGTGGCAATTACTCTTTCAAGTGAATAGCACTATTCAGAACAGATAGTTCCTTGTCAGGCTATAAATAGAATGTAGCAAAAGAGATATTGCCACAATCACTTGTCAATAGGACACAGTGAAGGAGTCCTTGTCATGTCACAAAATTGTTCCCCAGGGCAACCTTTCCATAGAAACTTAGAAAAACATAAAGAAATCACAGTAAACATCATGTCGCTAAGATGTATTTGCTTACGATTGTAAGTCGCCCTGGATAAGGGCGTCTGCTAAGAAATAAATAATAATAATAATAATAATAATAATAATAATTCTGAAAGAGTGAATTGAGTAGGACGATTTTCAATAGAACTTGGATTACTGCCATATTAAGCAAATGTGTGTTTGTTTGTTCCAAATCCAAACAGTGATTCTGGCCCTCTTAGTTGAAATACATACAGTACATCTCTCACGGGTGGAGTTTAGAGGCAGTTTATCTTGGGTGCAGTGAAGGGCTGTTTGTTTTTGGGATATCTACATGTGACACGAGGCCCAAGGAATGCGTATGAAAGAAAATCCCAGACTGAGAAGTTCAGGACTTGAATGAGCGTTATGTGTTAGTTGTGTTTAACCCCTTTTACTTCTGAAACCACTCAGAGAAGAACATTGATTCAGGTGTCCTGCCAGTCAAACTCAGAGAAGAACATTGATTCAGGTGTCCTGCCAGTCAAACTCAGAGAAGAACATTGATTCAGGTGTCCTGTCAGTCAAACTCAGAGAAGAACATTGATTCAGGTGTCCTGTCAGTCAAACTCAGAGAAGAACATTGATTCAGGTGTCCTGTCAGTCAAACTCAGAGAAGAACATTGATTCAGGTGTCCTGCCAGTCCAACTCAGAGAAGAACACTGATTCAGGTGTCCTGAATCAATGTTCTGATAATGTAGGTAGTTACCGCTCTGATAATGTAGGTAGTTAGCTCTCTGCTAATGTAGGTAGTTAGCTTTCTGATAATGTAGGTAGTTAGCTCTCTGATAATGTAGGTAGTTAGCTCTCTGATAATGTAGGTAGTTAGCTCTCTGCTAATGTAGGTAGTTAGCTTTCTGATAATGTAGGTAGTTAGCTCTCTGATAATGTAGGTAGTTAGCTCTGATAATGTAGGTAGTTAGCTCTCTGCTAATGTAGGTAGTTAGCTCTCTGATAATGTAAGTAGTTAGCTCTCTGATAATGTAGGAAGTTACAGCTCTGATAATGTAGGTAGTTAGCTCTCTGATAATGTAGGTAGTTAGCGCTCTGATAATGCAGGTAGCTCTATGGAGGCTTGGTGGTCTCTAAGACACTTTGGATAAAAGTACACTTTTAATTGACTAGTAGTTTAATGTCTTCAACACTTGGCATATAAACTTTTGTCAAATACTGTAATTGCAAAATGTTAGTGTTACTTTTCAGTTGTAATTCCAATGTCTGTGGCAATGATGACATGTGTGGTGACGTCAGGCCAGGAAGTGACTGGAGACCACACCAGGGTAAATGAAAGCGCTGCTTGCGCGTTTTAATAATTGAACAAAATAAAAAGGTTAAACAAATGAAAAACACACATAGACAAAATAAAACGGCACTTTGGCCAAAACAGACAGACACTAATAAACGGGATGAACACTAAACACACAACAAGTATCGTAATTGTATTTTACTTTTATTATTATTTTTGATCTCCTCTTTCTCTCTCTCCCGTACCTCCTCACTGTACACCCAAACCCAGGTGAGTGAAACATTCACCCTTTTATGCAGCTGTACCGAGATTGGATTTCTAATCAGTCATTCAATTGGAATCTCGGTACATCTGCACGTGAACTACTTTGTGCACTTCCCGTGCTTCCATACAAATACCCCTTTTAATCTGCATGTGAAGTGATTGTGCCATCATCGTGGCAAAATACAACCATATAATTTAAATCACTCGTGATACATAACCCCATTATTTCCCGTGCACCAATACAGATACACCAACATTAACACACCACATGCAATATATAAACATAAAATACACAAAGGGGAGGGGCATACTGCCAGAATGTCCTATTCCGCTCTGTCCCACTACACTACAATGCTGCTATCCATTTTAATCTACATTCCCATAAACTCAAACTGTACACTGTGTGTGGAAACTATATTCTAAAATAGTTCAAATTAAAATCTGACACATGAAATGTTTTGTACAGCGGAAATGGCGCTGTGCTTTAGTGCGAGAGGTCCCGGGTTCGCGCCCGCGCTCCGCCTGTGTGTGAATTGCCTCGCCCTGTGTGATGCGCCTGCCTGCTTTCAACCAAGATCGCTACAATACTATAGTCTATAAGAAACTAGTGGTGCAGTCATCACCCTAATTTCGTATTCGATTACACCGTGTAACAATTATTTTTTTTTTTTTTTGGTTCCTGGGTAGTAAGTGTTATTTCCTAATTGCTTATGCCTCAAAAGTATAGAAAATGGCTATTATTCCCCACAAACTTTGCTTTTGTGACCAGGACAGTGATATTTTGAAATTTACCTATTTTCCAGAACATTCCAGATAGATTTAGTGCTGGATACATAAGTGGATACATATCTGCATTTTTCTGAGATGGCATCAAGAGGCTGCAAGCTTCCGGCAGACACATTTTGCTATGTCTGCAGCCAATTTATCAAGACAAGAGCGAAAAAGTACTCCGTGGAAGCATCTGCTAAGATGTGTGAGGCCTACAAGGCATATTTCGGCATGCCTGTCGGGGATCAAGACAAACCCTGGGCACCTCATTTCACCTGCGAGCACTGCAAAAAAACTCTGGAAGGTAAGATGGACAATTGTTGCTCGGAATTTTATGTTATAAAATTTGTTACAATTTTTAAAATTGTAAAAGTTTTTAATTTTAAAATGTTTTACAATTTTCAATGTTATTGAAAAAATATATCATATATGAAAAATGTTGCGAGAATCTCTTACACATTAGTCATGGGTGAAATCAGTGGCGACGCGTAACTGTTGATAGTGGGGGGGCACAATTTAAAGTTCCTGGTGGTATGCAGTGTTCAGGGTCAGTAGACAAAGTAGTTTTAATTACCCCAAATCTCTCGGGTATTTGTTAACCACATAGCAAGTTTTCCAAAAAATAACACAGCGACGACTGCACCACAGTAATGAGACGACTAGCGGGTGTTCTTAAATCAGAAAGAAAACAGAGCGACTTCCTGGGTTGTGGCGTGCTAACTTTCCATTCATAATAAACATAGCCACGCCACCTTGCGGCTCCCAATACGAAATGCTTTAACAAACATATGACCTAATCCTATTATTGTGACAAATAACCATTAGCTAAAAAATAACACATGTAAATAACAATAACAAATTCAATAACAAATGTACATGCTTTAAAAACCTTACCTTGTCAAAAGAATTGTAGGCGTCGGTCCTTTCTGCTTGCAAACCTTGTTACAACGTCCAGTATGTTAACAGCGTGTCCTCCTTTTTCAATCTGTAGTATTGCCAGGTTAGAAACACGAGCATCTGTCATTGTCGTCCTCAGGTAAGTTTTCAGTTGCCGCAAAGAAGAAAAGCTTCTCTCAGCCGATGCTGTAGTCACTGGGATAGTTAAGTAAAGCACGTAGAGTTTGGACAGATTTGGAAGGGTGTCACGCAGTGCCATTTCACGAAAGAATCGCAGTCTTTTTTCCAGCTGGGTGCGCTCCTCTTCCTCATTACTCTTGTCAGCAATGCCATCTTTAAACATCCGGGAAAACAAATTGATTTCAGAGTTCAGATCTTCTTGATCAATACTGTAAGTGGTGGAAACAGCGCCAACACTTTCATCTGATGGGCTCTCAGAAGAGAGAACGTCTGCAAGGGACTTGAAAATGAACAGGTCATTCTCGGAAAAGCGGTCTTCTACCTCCTCAATAAGGGTATCCAGAGTGCTGTACAGTATTTCAGTCCTGTAGTAGTCCTCAGGCTTTTCAAAAGAGGACTTTACCCCTCCTCCCAGTTTTGTGGGAATAACCGGTTTGCGTGGCACACAAGGGCCAGAATAACCATTTTTCTGGCACAGTTCATTGACGTGATTAAAGGTTTGGGATGCAAAATCATCACTTCTCATTTCCTTTAGTACAGACACTGTGGATTTAGCCATCGCCATTGCTGTTTGATATGTAAAGTCTTTTGATTGAAGAAATTTGGACAGGTGGTTTGTTTGCATTAGCACTCTCCGCATAAAAAACATGCAGTACAGAAAATTGAAGTCTTGCACATTTCTGAGAAGTGCATAAGCTTCAGTTCCAGCTTTTGAACCCCCATGTGCAATTTCGTTCAGAGCTTGAACCATTTCATCAAAATTTTCCAATACAGCTCTGATAGCCTCGACTCGACAGTTCCAACGAGTGTCGCTGAGTGATTTAAGAGTAGCTGGCCCCGCAGAATACGTTTTTTGTGACGTAATTTTTTCAAACACAGCTTACTTCAATGAAATTTCGTAGAGCCTGGAGAATTCCGAAAGCATTTCGGACAACTGGAATGCAGGAAACCATGTCCACTACGCACAGATTTAATATATGAGCATAACAGTGAACATAGTAAGCTAGAGGATTTTCGCTAAGTATCCGTGTGGCCACACCTTTGTAGGGTCCTCTCATGTTGGCGGCTCCATCATAACATTGACCTCTTAGAGCTGAAATATCAAGTCCCAAGGCTGATAATGTACTCTTGATCAGTGTGGCAAGTGAAGCCCCGTCCGTCTGCAGCGTCCTGTAGAAGCCAATAAACCGCTCCTGTATTTCAAATGACTGGTTTACGTAGCGCACTATGAGAGCAACTTGCTCGTGTCTTGACAGATCCATTGTTTCGTCTGCAATGATGGAAAACACTTTACTTCATTACTTCATTTACGATTGAATCTGTTACTTGTGAAGCCATGATTTCGATTATGTCATTCTGACACGAGCTGTGTAGGTAGGTGTAGTATTTCTCTCGGTTAACCATAAATCGTTGAATCAGTTCGTTGTCTGTACTACGCAGTTTCATCAATTCCCGCAAATTGCCTTGATTTGTGGAATCCATTCCCTCTTCGTGTCCCCTCAAAGGTATACCCTGGCGAGCGCAAAATAAAGTACTCTCTATTACAGTTTCTAAATATGCTCTGTTGTCCGCCACTCTTTTTTTCTTTTGACTATCAAGCTGGGACGCAACACTCCCTGTTTTACAGGACTGCAGCCTACCCTTCCATTTAGCAACGGCCTCTAGATGAGCTTCACACTTTGAATGTTCCCGAAATCTTTCATTTGCTTTCTTCCATGTTTTAAAACCAGTAACTCGAAATGCCAGGTCACTGTTTGGCCCATTGCCAAATGCTCGACAGCAAAAGCAGAAAGCTCTGTCATCACGTACACTGTATTCAAGCCATTTATACTCATTGTACCACACTTGCCTGAATTTTCTGGTTTTGATCCCACAGGCACTGGCTGGAAAATCAATTACTGGCTGATACGGGCCTTCTTCGACATATTCCAAAGCTGCATCCGGTCCAAGGCAAGGGTCTCTTTATCAACAGACTCGACAGTTGCACCCGCACTAACCTGAGCGTTTGAAATGGTATCGTCACTCTCGTTGCTGCTAACATTCTGAACTACAGAAGAGTCAGGTTCAGTTTCTGTTGATGTCTCTGGCGTTGGTGGTTTAGATTTTTTGTTGTAAAAAAACTCCAAACTTAGCTGTCTTTTTGCCATTTTAACATATTTTCGAATGCCGCGCTGACTGAAAAAGTGTCTCTCACGAGAACAAGTATAACGGTGAACGGTCAGACACTCGTTCTCGCGAGAACAAATATAACGGTGTGGTTATGTTAATAAGGTTTGAAAGTCTGAAATAAACTACTGCGCACTCACACATTCTCTACCCACTTACGAAAAACATTAAAACAAAACAAAAAAATATTATATATATATATATGTATATATATATTAATAATAAAACCTGGCAGAAGTCTGGAAATTTATTTCACCCAGTGGCGACGCGTAGGGGGGGCACGCCTGGTCACGTGCCCCCCCTACGCGTCGCCACTGGGTGAAATAAATGTATTTTTGTAGGATGGTACAGAGGGGAAAAGAGAGCCATGAAGTTCGCTATCCCAAGAATTTGGCGGGAACCCACTGACCACTCAAGCAACTGCTACTTCTGCATGGTGGACCCTTCCAAGCGGACCGAGTTCTCTGTGGGGAGGAACAACGTCAAGTGGGAGCCACTGGTGGACCCCCGGAAGGTGCTGATGCCACCACTGCACATCAAATTGGGCCTTTTGAAACAATTTGTCAGAGCTCTAGATAAGGAGTCGGCAGCCTTCAAGTACCTTCAAGACTTCTTCCCTAAGCTGTCTGAGGCAAAGGTCAAAGCCGGTGTCTTCGTCGGACCACAGATAAAGAAGATCCTGGAGTGCAATGAATTCCCCAAGAAGCTCACTAGTAAGAAGAATGCGGCTTGGAACAGCTTTGTCGCAGTGGTTCGGGGCTTCCTGGGCAATCACAAGGCCGAAAACTATGTGGAGCTGGTTGAGACTCTGGTGAAGAACTACGGCACAATGGGCTGTAGGATGTCCCTCAAAGTCCATATCCTTGATGCTCATCTTGATAAATTCAATGAGAACATGGGAGCGTACTCGGAGGAGCAAGGCAAGCGCTTCCACCAGGATATACTGGACTTTGAACGCCGCTACCAAGGAGAGTATAACGAGAACATGATGGGAGACTACATTTGGGGGCTGATTCGTGAAAGTGATTTACAGTAAATCTCGAAAAACTACTCACTTCTAAATCTTTTGTAGTCATTTTTGTATTACTTTAGTATAAATACATGTTAATTTGGATTCATATTTTGTTTTTTTCTGACTTTATGTGAACGAAAAGACACAAATTCGCCCGTATTCTCATTGGAAATAGGTAAATTTCAAAATATCACTGTCCTGGTCACAAAAGCAAAGTTTGTGGGGAATAATAGCCATTTTCTATACTTTTGAGGCATAAGCAATTAGGAAATAACACTTACTACCCAGGAACAAAAATTGTGTTACATAGTGTTATCGTATAGACATCAACGATAGTCGATGCATTGACGTTTTAGTTTTCAAAATAAAGAACAAGCATTCGCTTTTTTAAACAGAACATCCAATAACTAAAAACACTGATGTGCAGAATAGTTAAACAAAAAGGCACAACTTATATTCAAAATAAAATTCAATTATAAAAAAAAGAAATACAGAGGACTTGTGTTTTTAAGAACTAAAAAGAAAATGCGTGCGTCCGCATCCTGCCTTTAACATTGTAAGAATAATAAAAAATACTATTATTTTAACAGAAGTGATTTCTATCTGAGCTATGGTTGTTCATTACTGTTAACATGTTATGTCCAAAAGCAAAGCAAAACATTTGAAATTAATCTCACAAATCCTGACTAATTTAATTATCATACTAAATTCAGCTTCTTTTATATAATATTGCCATATAATTCAAACACAACATGCTTTGAAACAAAAGAAGGTAATTGGTATATTTAATAGATTTAAAACAAAACAAAACAAAAAAATGAATTGCCTTAATTTTTTAATCAAGAAAACGTGAATATGGCCTACTTCTGATTTGGCTTGTCCAAAGTGTGTATCCTAGCAACGTGGTACTCTACCGTACTAGCACTAAAAGAAGCGCACTCTCACACATTCAAGGTTTTAATGCAAACCGGCAACAGGAGACTTCAAACTGGGTTCTAATTTGATTAATCGACTCACCAATATGTAATCGAAACTTGGGACATGTAAGGACATAATCAATAATCGATGCATCGATTAATTGTTGCACCCCTATACGAAACGTATACAATTATATTAAACATCACAGAGTCTTTCTAAATATCTTCAATACCTGGCATAAAACATTTGTCAAATAATTCAATATTTGTCTTTCATGGTATAAAGATTGTGAAAGCATAGCAAAGTGTAAAAGTTAGTGTTGCATTGCAATTATGATTCCAATGTAGGAGCTACTCAGTTCTGTCCCACTACACTACAATGGTGCTTTAAATTTGAATCTAAAGATGGGTGGTGCTTGCATGAAGACCAGCTTAAAGTTACAAGAAACTTATCAATTTTACTACAATATTTGTTCGAGCTTTTTTAACTTATGGATGGATTAAAGTGCAGCATACTATGGATAGGAAATATCAGAGTTCTATTAACCAATGCATTCTCCTTTTTTGGATTATGTTTATATCAATTTCTGTTTCAGTCATCACGCCCTGCTGACTTTTAAAACTCCATGTGTCCTCCAGAGCTCTCAGAATTATAACTAGATGTGGATGATTAACTGCTTGGGTGTTTTCTGGGTTGCTGGCACAGTAAGTATTGCCTTGTGTTTGGAGTGAGATGATCAGCAACATGGAGTGTAAAGAGGCAACTGACTTGGTCATGGGATTGGAGGACACCCAGTGACCTTTAACAAATTCCTTTATAATGCATTATTATTTTAGCAATTACTCTTTATTGCTAAGGAATAGACATGAAAAGAAAATCTAATAGGCCCTTTCCTGAAAAAACAATAGGTTGAATAGAATGTTCTTTCGAAAGTAAACCTTAAATGGAGGTCCCAATAGAGTCTCATTAGAATGATGATCTTACCAGAAGAGTTTAGGATTCCTGCCCAAAATAAATCCAGTAAAGGGCTCTTTTAATGGTGTAAACACCTACCCATTTACACACCATTTTGACTACAATCTTCTCAAGAAATTCAGCTGTTTTAAATCTGAGACTGTCCACATTTTACATTGCCAGCATTGCCCTGCAGTCACATATAATTTGTAAAACAGGAATGTACCAGTTTGTCCATTATCTTAATAACATTCAATTGTAAGCTGCTCTCACATTAGAATTTTCCACTGAATTCCAAAGTATGTGGGGAACACCAAAGGCATAAATATTTATCATTGTTGTAACTTTATCGGTACTGTAAAGATGGCATATGATACCCATTTACAATGTGGTAATGTTTCTACTTATTTATTTATTTATTTATTCACTTTTGTAACTGTACTTGATCCTTCATAACAGCAACCATAGACATATTTTTTGCTCATCTTCCATTTCTACACAACTTCTCAACAAGCCAGGAACCCAAGAGTGACATTACTGTATGCCAATCAAAATACAGTTTATAGTCATTATTGACTACCAATAATATTTTTAATTCCTCAAGCTAGCTTGTCTTGAAAAATATTACACACCCTCTCCACAGTATGCAGATTTGAATTACGTTGTGACTTTGTGTCCTATTCACAAAGGGTGTCCCTCCCTATGATTGTTACCTTTATCTTTATTGTAACAAACACTGATCTCATCTCTCATCTCTTTAAAGAATGTGTTGAAATAACTGTCAAACCCATTCACATTCCCTGCTAAAAATGACATTCATTCAAGTTTTGCCTTCAGGGCTTCTTCAAGTTAGAAGGTAGACAAGAACTTACCACAGCAGACTATTTGCATACAGTACCTCGGGGCGTGGGTGTTGTACAACTGGATGACTTGTCTGTGTAAGTAAATCTTTTGTAGCAATACTATTGCACTAATGCACTATTGCACTAATGATACTGTTTGTGTAATAGGACTTATCAAACATTGAGACAAAATGGGCCCTCTAGAAAAGAATACATTTTAAATATAAAACTTACAAGAAACTACTCAGGAAAATAGTGAAACTGTTCCTTTCTGCAACTGTACCGTGTCTCCCTCGCTATAGGCTCCCTCACTATAAGGCTCTCGGTTATAACATGCCTCGGATACAACGCTCCGACAGCATGTCCCCCAGTTCCCTATATAGTCCCCGTGAAAAACGCGGTCACAGATCGCGGTACGATTTCGCGGAATGCACTCTGGGTTGCTGAATTATTGATTTTCCACGGCAACAAGCCTAACTAGCTTTCATAAGAACAAATTCAAGTTTTTTAAACAGTCCACAAGGTGGCACAATGAGGTTTTTGAATACCTCTGCTTTGTTTATCTTGCTCAACCCGCTCTTAGGAAAAGCAAACCACTCGTTTTAGACGCTGACGTGCTGTGGCTATTAAAAACCTCAGCTAACATGGATACATTTGTTAAGAGCAAACATGTGCCTGGAGACAAAAGCCACTTAGGAAATAAAACAGCCGCTGGTCGTGCTGGAGAATACCCGGGGCTCTTGTATGAGGAAGGGGGTTAACTGTTTTGCAAACCATTGCTCACTAAAATCTTTACTGTTTTTGCAAAGAGGAGATGATAACCTATCTAGGGATACCTCAATATTTAGTGAGCAGCCATCTAAGGGGGGTAAATGGGTCATCCAAAGACGTGCCCCCATGCGTTCTGTAAAGGTTATAATGGGCTACACTTTGGGGTGCTGCTGATTGTTGGGTATGGCTTGCTCACTAAGATATTTAGTGTTTTTGCAAAAAGGGGGTTAAACCCTATCTAGGGATACCTCGATATTTAGTGAGCAATGTGTCTAAGGTGGGTTAAATGGGGCAAAACAAGCGGGTAATATAGGGTACCGCTATGCTGCTGATACAGATTTGTTATTAATATTTTCATTTTTTTTTAAAGAAGGAGCGATTATTTTTTAAATAGTGGCAATATATTAATTGAGCAAGATGTGTAAGTGAGTTAAAACACACAGAAAAAGGACATGCTGCTTTGTCAACTACACCGCAAATAAGGAACCGGGAATAAGTAACCAACTTCCAGGTGGTGAAATTAGCAGAGCCCTGTTTCCTCTACGTAATCGGGAAAGCAGGACTTTAAACACCTGACACACAGTCCTGAGAAAATGGAGAACATTTTTTTTTCATTTATTTATTTTTATTTCAGGTAAATTTTATAGTCTGTAGTTGCAGTTGCTCACTTTCAAAGTATTTTTTTTCCTCATAGCAGTAAAGGTTTAAAACTGGAAAACGCCAGTATTTATTTGATAATTTATTTAATTTTCTAACAGCTGACAGTGGCCTCACAATTTTGTTTTTGGAATTAATAAAAGTTATTGAAGTTATAACAAATATTTGTGTGTATTCATTTGCTATTCGTTTTAGTATGTACTGTAATAAACTTTGAAAACAGCCCTATAAAAAAAGGAAATTAACAAAGAACCGGGTTGGTTTTAACTTTTAAAAGACTACCGCAGAATTCAAGAATTTCTGTTGCGGAAATCATAAGAACAAGAACATAAGAACATAAGAAAGTTTACAAACAAGAGGAGGCCATTCGGCCCATCTTGCTCGTTTGGTTGTTAGTAGCTTATTGATCCCAGAATCTCATCAAGCAGCTTCTTGAAGGATCCCAGGGTGTCAGCTTCAACAACATTACTGGGGAGTTGGTTCCAGACCCTCACAATTTTCTGTGTAAAACAATGCCTCCTATTTTATGTTCTGAATGCCCCTTTATCTAATCTCCATTTGTGACCCTGGTCCTTGTTTTTTCAGATCGAAAAAGTCCCCTGGGTCGACATTGTCAATAACTTTTAGAATTTTGAATGCTTGAATCAGATCACCGCGTAGTCTTCTTTGTTAAAGACTGAATAGATTAAATTCTTTTAGCCTGTCTGCATACGACATGCCTTTTAAACCCGGGATAATTCTGGTCGTTCTTCTTTGCACTCTTTCTAGAGCAACAATGTCCTTTTTGTAACGAGGTAACCAGAACTGAACACAATATTCTAGAAGAGGTCTTACTAATGCATTGTAAAGTTTTAACATTACTTCCTTTGATTTAAATTCAACACTTTTCACAATATATCCAAGCATCTTGCTGGCCTTTTTTTATAGCTTCCCCACATTGTCTAGATGAAGACATTTCTGAGTCAACATAAACTCCTAGGTCTTTTTCATAGATTCCTTCTTCAATTTCATAATCTCCCATATATATACACACACACACACATATATATATATATATATATATAGAGAGAGAGAGAGAGAGAGAGAGAGAGAGAGAGAGAGAGAGAGAGAGAGAGAGAGAGAGAGAGAGAGAGAGAGAGAGAATACAGTGAGTTGGAATGCTTCCCAGTGATGTCAACCTTGTTCAACATCGCCCTCTACTGGGCACACTACAATAATTAATCTGTAGGGCTGCTAAAGAAGCATTAAAGAGAGCCCTGGTACTAGGGACCCCCTGTGTCTGCTGGTTTTCATTCCAACTGAGCTCTCAATTACTTAACTAGACTCTTAATTGAACTGATAATTTGCTTAAATAGACCTTTGTAATTGTTTCCAGCTCTTAAACAAATAACTTGAACTCTGCAACTGTTTAAGAGCTGAAAACAATTACAAATTCAGTTAAATTAAGGGCATAGTTAAGTAATTGAGAGCTCAGTTGGAATGAAAACCAGCAGAGACAGGGGGTCCCCAATACCAGGGTTGGGACCCACTTAAAAAGAGGATAAAAAGTAACACAAAGGAAAAATCCTATGGAATGTATATCCTATACATTATTATAGGGAAGGGGACTTCGTTGCTGCTCTCCCTGGGGGGAAAGATCAAAGGTGTGATAGATGCCTAAGGGCTTTCTACATGGATAACAGATAGCAATTATTGTGTGAAAAGACTAGGATCATAAATTGGAATAGAAGATTAACACATAGGTTCTGATGGTAATTTATTGTTATGTTAATTGCTGTAACTGTCATAGTATATCATGCAAATTTAGAAAACTGGGATACAGATTCGATTTTGTTATGTCATTTGATTTCCTGGATCAAATAAAAGAAGTCTGCTGGCTGTTCAAAAAGCTTAAATAACATGGTTATGGGAAATTGTGTAGCACAGGATAACAACTGTGTTCTGAACTTTTGAACACTGTCTGAGAGGGGTAGCAAATGTTGGGGAAATGATTGTACTGATGGTGGGAAGAATCCCACTGGGCACCTGCCCCCTGCTGATTTCACCTGACCCTTGTTATTAGCTATGACAAGAAAAGTTAATTTTTCGAGAAACCACACATTCCCTGTCATCTGTCTTCCATGCATCAAATAAGCAGCTGTGATTTTCCCAGAGTTACATTTTGTCTGAAAATTATACTTTCATATTATTTCCAGAGAAGATTAAAAGACTCTGCACTGTTTTCATAAAGATTCCAGAGAAAATGATCCATTGCTGTCGCATATGTAATTTGATTAAAAATGTGTACATGAAACTTACACTATTTCTAATAATCATTAATATACCGCCAGTGTGTTCTTTACTTTTTGTCTTTGTAGCTGGTAGACCAATCATTGAACTATTTGGATTTATTTTCCAAGCAAGTGTGCCTTAAAAAACACAAACAAATGTATTTGTTTCTTCTTTACTGTGAAAAGGAACTGATTATTTTGTCTGTTGTGATGAAAGACACAAGCACCAGATGCACAGGAAACAGACCAGTGGGATGTGGACAGCAGGATTGTTGACAGATGAAGAACTCCTGAGAAAAAAAATAAAAGCTGAAGACTGAACTGATAAAACAGAGAGCGCTCCAGCCCTGTGCATGCTTATCAATGTACTGTAACAAAATGGTTGAACTTATAGTTTTAATATGAAGTCTTTATGAAGACATCTGGCACCACTTTCATAGATTGGTTCCTCTGTTTTGTTCAGTAAACTATAAGAGCACCTTGATGTTGTTTCTTGGTAGCTTGAAAGTTCACAGCTTTGAATCCTGCTGCCTTCTTTGGTGTTTTGGATTGTGTGCAGCTGCAGGAACTGCAATGTAAAGTCATGGCTGCATTTGCCTCTTATTGTTTATTTATTTATTTATTTATTTATTTATTTATTTATTAGCATACAGTCTTATCCAGGGTGAATTACAATTGTTACAAGATATTACGGGCAGCAGTGTGGAGTAGTGGTTAGGGCTCTGGACTCTTGACCGGAGGGTCGTGGGTTCAATCCCTGGTAGGGGACACTGCTGCTGCACCCTTGAGCAAGGTACTTTACCTAGATTGCTCCAGTAAAAACCCAACTGTATAAATGGGTAATTGTATGTAAAAAAAAATAATGTGATATCTTGTAACAATTGTAAGTCGCCCTGGATAAGGGCGTCTGCTAAGAAATAAATAATAATAATAATAATCACAGTACAAAGTATCGCTTTATAAAATATCACATTACAGAATATCATAATACAGATAAGAGCAGTGAAAGTACAATAAAATCAATTCAAGTAGGAGCAAAATAAACAATACAGTAAATTATAAGTAAGAGTGACTAAGACTAAAAGCAGTTTAAATTTATAGTAAATATGTGCTTATATGAGTAAAGTCCAGTAAGAATACGTAGTAAGTATGATAAATGGATGAGAATGATTTCAGATAAGAGCAATTACAAAAAATGTGAGTACGGTTACCTATAAGAGTAAAATCAAATACAAGATACAGTAAGTAGTTATAGTTAGGAGCAGTAGTTGAATGCGACAAGGTATGGAGCAGTTCAGTGCAAGCTGATGCAAGTACTGGTACAATTGGGAACCATATAGTCCAGTATGGTTAATATTTGTGATGTTTGCAGATGCTGTCTGAACAGGTGTGTCTTGAGGACGTGCCGGAAGGTGGTCAGGGACCGAGCAGTCCTGATATCTGTGGGTAGGTCGTTCCACCTCTGAGGGGCAAGGGTGGAGAA
Organism: Acipenser ruthenus; assembly: GCF_902713425.1. Lineage (NCBI taxonomy): Eukaryota > Metazoa > Chordata > Actinopteri > Acipenseriformes > Acipenseridae > Acipenser > Acipenser ruthenus. The sequence continues at coordinate 63,907,922 of NC_081195.1, read as the reverse complement.
GGAGCGGGCTCTGGAGGCAGGGGAGTGGAGGGCGGGTACAGCTAGTCTGCTGAAGGTGGAGAAGCAGAGGGGGCGAGAGGGGATGTAGGGAGAAATGATAGTCTGGAGATAGGAGCAGAAAGGTGAAGACAGCGATAGGCGAGTCAAGTACAAGAGTTTTGAATTGGATGTGAGCAGCGATAGAGAGCCAGTGGAAAGAGTGGAGCAGCGGTATAGCGTGGGAGAAACGAGGAAGGGAAAAGACAAGGCAAACAGCAGAGTTTTGGATGAGCTGGAGCATACGGGTAGCAGAAGCAGGAAGGCCGGCCAGGAGGGAGATGCAGTAGTCAAGGCGAGACAGTACCAGGGCCTGAACTAGGAGTTGAGTGGAGTAGTCGGTGAGGAAGGAGCGAATTCTGCATATGTTGCTGAGGAAGAAATGTCAGGAGCGTGCCAGAGTAGAGATGTGTTGAGAGTAGGAGAGGGAGGGGTCAAGGGTGACTAGTGATAGAGATAGAGAGATCAGCGGTGGGGGAGGAAGAGGGGGGGAAGAAAAGGTCTTATTTGGAGAGGTTGAGTTTGAGATGATGCAAGTGCATCCAGGAGGAGATGGCCAAGAGACAGGTAGAGATACGGGAGGAAATGGTGGGAAAAGAGAGCAAGATCTGGGCATCATCAGCATAGAAGTGATATGAGAAGCCATGGGAGGAAATGAGGGGACCCAGGGAGCGGGAGAGAAAACAGGAGGGGTCCCAGGACTGAGCCTTGGAGGACACCTGTCGAAAGAGAGCAAGAGACAGGGTGAGCCACACCACGACACCCGGTACGTGCGCTCGGAGAGTTATGAGGAGAACCAGGCAAGAGCAGTGCTGGGAACTCCCAGGTCAGCAAGGGAGGACAGGAGAATAGAGTGGTCAACTGTGTCAACTGTATCATTGATATATGTTCTTTTACGGATAACTTGGTATCTATATGGTATCCCAATGGTATTTAACAGCTGTTTATTATAATAGTAAAGGTATATTAAAACCAGAATTCCTGCTATTAAAGAAAAAATACACAAACTACAAGATGTGATAGCCTATAACTATACACTAAAGAACCTGTATGCTCTTAGATAATCTACGATCACATCTTGATTGCTTCACGTTTCCGTATGTGTTGAGGCATCTGAATCCTTTTTGCAGCATTGTATCTCTATAAATGTACTATATATTAAATCCAGCACGGTACATTTTTTTATTGGTGATATCTGTGGGATGCTGTCTTGTTGAAAGGGTCATTATAGGAAATGCAGTATCTGGGGCATATCCCTGCAGCTTCTGCTTTTTGACTGGAAACAGCACGCATACATGTGACAGCAAATGATACCTCATTATATACCTTTATCCTTGAGGGAAATCAGTAAGCAAATCATGGTGTATGAACTATAATTACTGTAATGCTGGAATGTGTATTTCTGATTGTGTAATTTAGTGCAATCCCTGTTTGAACTACTCATATGTTCTCATTAAGCAAAAATGAAATGTGAATCTGGGAGAGAAAGTTACTTTACTTTCATAAACACTGGAATGCATTACACTTACTGCTACAGTATTAAAACATCTACCAGTACAAATATATTGCTATTTAATCATTTGGTATGATTTATGTTAATAGATTTCATTTTTTTAGATCAAAAATCTTTGACTGAGTAAACAAACCTAAAACAACGATGCAATTGTAAACTCTTTTGCTTTTTTCTCCAGGTTTTTAAAAACATAATGGGAGTCTGATAATCTGGGAGGAATGTAATACTGCAACCAGTTTGCACTCAGTCTAAACCTCGCTGTTCGTGGATGAATTGAGTGCTCTTTCCTTTTCAATGACAGTTACACAAGGTTTTTATTTGTTATGATATTTTATTGAAGAATCACACTGTTATTTGACAGAGAAAACATTGACAATACGCAAATGATCATAAAAATACAATTCCATTATTTATTTGCTGAGGCTGCTGGACTCATTTTCAGACTGTGGCTCATTTTAGGAGGATTCAGACACATTAAACATTAGACGTTCTCATCTGAACTCAGGTTATATTTCTTAGACAAAGTAATGTTTTATCAAACCTTAAATTGGATGAAGGAGACCACGCAAAGATGGAGATGTTGGTTTTCTTTTTATGGTACAAAGAGTTTTTTGAACATGATGGCTGTATTTAGATCTAAGTTTAGAACAATTTAATAGCATTGACTCTGAGATTAATATCTGTCCTCTTCATTCCAAAAAAGCGTAATTGCTTTTGCTGATATATGTTTGAGATTAATGTCAAAAATAACTATAAAAGAAAGCCACATAAATCCATGTCTTATGTTTGCACTTTTTTCTGTGTTTTCCTGAAGCGATGAATTGGTGTCGGTAATAGTCTCATCCCAAATCTCTAGCACCATCTCAGACCCAGCCATTCATTCTTAAATTGTTCAGGATCAGTAGACAAGTAAGATTTACACTGCTTCAGTTTGCCATGTGGACCTTTAATACAGACACATTTCCAGAATGTTGATTACAATGCTACTGGTATCCTGACAACACTAATTAATTAGCAACTGTGCTGAAGAGGAATGATGTGATTTTGTTCAGTTTGCCATCATAAATACTGCATTGCCTTGCATTATATTTCTTAAGAAAGTACTTTAGATGGAGAATTTGCTTATAAGGAATGGTCAAAATCCAAACCCATTAATAATACCAAAGAGGTAGAAATATAATTCGGATTACTGGACAAACAATAACTGCAGTTTTCGGTGTTTGGGATGTGGCCAGGAAGTGGTCATAATCAAATAAAGATAAACAAATATCCAGCTAACTTTACACTTCCTCCGTTAGAGCTGCACGGACCGATTATTCGATTATTGGGAATGAGCTCTCCACAGGCGAGGGTCTTTGGTGCGGATTGGGTTAATTTACCATTCCAAGTGAAACAACTGAAGAAACCGCTGCTTGGTTTTGTGTGGCTTGCTGTTCTCCACAGTCTAAGAAAAACAGCAATCATCACAAACCCAAGCAGCTGTTTCTTCACTAGTTTCACTTTGAATGATATATTAGCCCAGTCAACCCCAATGACCCTCACCTGATTGTCAGCGCCTGATTTCTTCGGAGAGCTCAATCCAAATAATCAAATGATCAGTTCATGCGGCATTATTCTCAGGGATGGACAAATCTGTAAAGCTGTTACAAATTCTGAAAATTTTAAACGCCAGTAAATCAAATTTTCACTGTGTTTGAATTTTGACCGCCTCTTGTAGGCAAACTCAGTAGATCCAAAGATACCTGGTTGAAAGACAAATCTCCTGAAGACTCTGATTCACATTAGGGATCATGAACTGGGCATAGAGAACATTTAAACCCATTTCAAGGCAGTTCCAGGCTGTGATTAAGTCCAAGCGATAATCCACCAATGCTCACTGGAGCAACAAGAGACATATTTACATCAATTTTGATGCCTATTCCAAAAGTAACCAGATAAGGGATTTATTTATTTATTTATTTATTTATTTATTTACACAATGCATTGTATCGAGAATATCTTGTGAACAAAATAAATGGTTTATTTTCAGTAGTTTGTGTTTTTTAATACATTTTAGGATCACAATTATACCTGTTATAACCATCATGTTTTACTAGTAAAAAATATAATATGATAGTGTGCATGAGAACAAGAGCAGTTCACAGGTTTGTCTGGGAAAATGGAATGGACACAAAAAATGCCACAAGCATGTTGTATATTCCGTAATAAAACGTTGGGAATGCTTCAACAGTATCACAAGGTTTAAATACTTAAATTAGTGGCAGTGGAGCTGCCGCAGTGAAATATGCAACAAAAATTTTAAGAACCTATTCAAACTAGAGACTTGTTTCTGTATGAAACATACGTGGCAGCAGTGTGGAGTAGTGGTTAGGGCTCTGAACTCTTGACCGGAGGGTCGTGGGTTCAATCCCAGGTGGGGGGGACACTGCTGCTGTATCCGTGAGCAAGGTTCTTTACCTAGATTGCTCCAGTAAAAACCCAACTGTATAAATGGGGAATTGTATGTAAAAAATAATGTGTAAAAAAACAATTGTAAGTCGCCCTGGATAAGGGCGTCTGCTAAGAAATAAATAAATAATAATAATAATAATAATAATAATAATAATACGTACATTACATTAACAGCAACAACTTGTAGGCAGGAACAAGTAATATATAAAACATCAGCACATCCACTGGATAACTCTGTCAATATTACATATTTACTTTGATATTACACATATAACACTGATGTGAGGAAGGTAGCTTTGGGAATCTGGTATGCTACAGTGTAGCATTTCTAATATCAGTCTGATCTAAATTAAAATGTATTATTGTTATTTTTTTAAAGCTGTAAAGCCCCATAATATTTATGCCCACGTTGATAATATCAGATCTGTATAACAAAACCACCATCTGGAATAAATAGAAACCCCCTTTAATTCCTGCTCTGTAACAGAAACTGAAGATCTCATTTATATCATATATAACCTGCTACTGCTGCAATGCCGGTTTAGTTTACACAGACATAACTGTGAGGTGACAACTTGTGTGCCTGTAACTGAAATTACATTTGGGGAAGGTAGACAAGCTGGATAGTCAACAAAGTCTTGTTTCTATGAAGTAGAGTGCACAGAAGACTACGTTATTGTGAATGTACATTACTAGACAGTATCTGAAGTTATACATTTAAGTATAAAGCATGGTTGTGAGACACTGCAGCTTTAAAAAGACAACATTCTTACAGGAAGTGAAGGATGCTGGCCTTGAAGAATCCCAATTGCTTTAATGAAAGTGTAAACAACACAAGTTCTACAAATGGAATACAATTAAATACAGATACATTATACTCACTTTATACTCACAGGATATGCAACCACAATTGTAAATTAAATAGACACAATCAACAAAAACTGGTCTGTTAGTTCATGTAAGATTTCATGTTAGCTCATGTAGTTCACATTTCTTATCTGTTTGCTTATAACTAGCTCAAATATTGTTAGCAAGTTTTTTTTTTTTAAGTTTTCATTAGGACTCCCCCCCCCCACACACACACACCAAAAAAAAAGAAAAGAAAAGAAACCCCAAACAGTCAATTAGCAGCATTGCGTTGTTTTAAAGCAATAGAGACTGATGGACCTGAATTTACGTTAGAAATATTTCCCAGTATGAATAGTCTTGGTAGGTTGTGGTGCTGTAATTTCAAATGTATTAAACTGACTTTTAAAGGTATTGTGTCCTGTATGGTTTATATATATATATATATATATATATATAATATATTTTTTAATTTTAGCAGACACCTTTATCCAAGGCGACTTACAGAGACTAGGGTGTGTGAACTATGCATCAGATGCAGAGTCACTTACAATTACATCTCACCCGAAAGACGGAGCACAAGGAGGTTAAGTGACTTGCTCAGGGTCACACAATGAGTCAGTGGCTGAGGTCGGATTTGAACCGGGGACCTTCTGGTTACAAGTATATATATATATATACACACACACACACACACACTAATCTTATTGAAAATCAGCTCTTTTTGTGTTTCCTCTGCAATATATAGCATCAGCATAAAACACATTTTGGGGAAAAAAGGCAACCAACCTTGTAAAATGTTTGTTTTAGCTTCCTGAGCGCTGCGATATAACCTCTTACTGCTGAAGGTAGAATCAGGAGCCTGTCTCTGTCCCTGTTTCAAGGTTCAAGAGGGGCAGGTGTCTACCTTCAGCTGAAACTTCCTTTGAGGAATGTAAACAAACTGGACTGTTTCCAGAAAAAGTAGTGTGTAAAGGTTACAAGACTGGATAAAACAGACATCAACCAATCATATTATAGAAAGAAAAAAAAAACTGAACATGACAACGTAACTCTAAAAGCTCTTGTGATGTAGTAGGACCTGTATTTAACCTCCATTACACTTATGCTTAGTAAAACAAACATCCTGAATGATTTACTGTACTCACAAGATATTTGTAACATTTGAAAGAGATTCTATTCTATTCTATATGCTAAATAAATAAATAAATAAAACACAGAACTGTCAGTTTACAGATTAGATGGAATAATGTAAAACTGATCATAAAATGAACTATTCTGAATCTCTACAGTTAGTAGATTTTGCTGCCACATTGTATTTATTAAATCTGTATTAGAATCATATTGTGATACTATGTGCATTCCTAAGGACAACAAAAATATGTTGCATTTACTTTTGTTTAGAAAGCAATAAATAGTAAACCTTAAGTAATTGGTGGTTATAAGTCAGTATGCCCATTTGTAATGCTATGATAGTAAAACCACTGAGCACAGAGCAACGACTCCTGGCAGATAGACACAAATAATGAGATTCTTGGACTATCCTCCATGGGTCATACCGTCGGTACTAAATGTTACATTAAATTAAAAACTGTAAAAGCTAAAACATTGGCTTTCAATCTTAACAAAAAAGAACCAGATACATTTAATTATATGTTTGGTTTGTACCTGTGGTTAAATCTCATTGTACATTATTAATGAATTAGGCTACTTAAAATATACAGTATTAAGCAAAAATGAGTCGCATGTTCAAACCTTTTGTCAACCTACTACACCTAAGAGGTCAGGTCTGAGAAGTGCCCAGTATTACACAATGTGCATTGTAGTTCTCCACTTACCATCAGGCAGTCGCACAGTGTACTCTCTGTGTATTTTAAGGTGAAAGTCCCTTATACAGTAAGCCTTGTATTGTTAACGCCTACCTCTAGCTTCTGTTTTTGCCCCTGTTGGTTTGCTCTGTGTTCAATATCCATTACATTATTATTTATGTTCTTTTGGGTTTCTATTTATTTTTTAGTTCTGACTGACTGACTTAGTTCCTACAATTTCAGATATTGTCACACGCCCTTCTTTTTCTTTCATCAATTCGCTTGGCAATACAAACAAGGTTTCTCATTGGTTCCTCTTTGCCTTGTTTGCTGTCTGTCTTTGCTAGCAGGGCTCGGTCATTGGCTCAGGCACTTGTCTTTTCTAACAGAAGCACACTAATCAGGTAAAGTGTTTTTATCCGTCTCCAGCACATTGAAATCAATTATTTTTAAAATGTCAACAGGATTAACCGCCATGTATTTTTAAGTTAATGTTCTGAAGTAGGTAGGCTTGAGACTTTAAAGAGAAATATCTATCTATCTATCTATCTATCTATCTATCTATCTATCTATCTATCTATCTATATATATATACACATACACACACACATATACAGTATATATAAAGAAAAAGGCACAGGTTTGTCTAAACAAGCTAAAAATAACAGTTTTATATAAGAAGAGCTGCGATTCTTTTGACGAAGGGAATTCTTGACATTTGCTAGATGAACCAAGTCTTCTTTAGGCACAAATTCTGAAAAAGAAGATACAAGTTTTAAGTAAAATACACATCCACTGGGAACAATGTGTAGGTGAGAACTAGTCTGTTAGATCAGCAAGGATCTGGAATAACAACCAAATATGAAATAATAAGTGCAATTTACTAGCTAACAGAGAGAGCCAAGTCAACTCATTATGTATTGGTGAGACGTACAGTTGGATAGTATGTATTAAACTAAAAGACTAATGTACTATATTAGATTTAATACAGCACTGTTCACTATGTCTCACATTCTTCATTATGAATAACCCCACTTCATTAAGCAATCCTACAGTACTGGAAAATACACATGGCTCATCAACCTCGACAGTGCATCTCTCCTTGATTTACAGGTGTGGAGGATTGGCAATCTGTTGTGGGTGCAAAGTACTCCGAGACAGGAGTCCGAGGTCTGGTGCAAAACACCACAAGGTTGTTGTTTTATTTAAACATGCTCACAAAAACAATGTAGGCACACATGTTAAACTGGGGTCTCTGTTAAAAACAGTCCAAATTGTGTCTGAGCCCATCAAAACAAAAATAAACAAAGGTATATACAGAGAAGCAGAGGGAGTTTACCTCAAAACACACTGTTAGGAGAATTCCCTTGGCGCTGGGTGCTTGCCACTCACCAACTGGAGAACAAAGGCCAGCAATCCTTATAAATTTATAAGCCTGCCTCCAATTTAGCTGTATCCAATTAGGGCGGCCAGCAGTTGAAACTAATTCAGTTCAAATTTGCCACTCTTAAACATGGCCCTCCTGAAACAGCTTCTGAAGTGCTGGTCTGCCCTTCACCAAGATGGCAGCTACCTTCCCTCCAATGGCGAAGAGCATGTTCTCCATTGGTGAGGAGTACCCTTTAAACCAGATGGCTGAACTACATGTTGATGGAGCTGCAATTGATGGAGCCTCAGACCCTCAAAAGGTTAATATTGTGCAAGGAAACATGGTTGTCTTTAGTAGAGGATACAGTCAAATCTAAGACTTAGCCAAAAAATAAATAAAGACTGTTTCTTTGCTATCTTTTAGTCAGCTTTTAGCTTTTAGTTTTCAATAATTTTCACTTTGTGTTGTGACTCTTTGGAGTCCACTAGTTGTCAGCATTGCTCTTTTAGCCAACACAGGTACAATGTTTAATTGTCCAGAGAAAAGCCATATTGTATAACAAGTGTGACTGCCATCTTGAAGTGATTATTCTGAACCAGTTTGGGCCTTGCTAAAGAACGCAATGTCACAGTGTGGCGCTGCATAGTGTATAGGGCTTGAAATAAGACCCTTTTGCAGTGATTTCTGGGATAACGATGCTCAGGTGCCCATTATCATGCCTCCAGTATTTTCATGTACCCATTTTACGACCAACTAAAAGAGAGCTAACTTATCTTGAGGCTATGTGTGTCACATCACTTCATTCTGCAGTTTGCTTGAAGAAAGTCCAAATTTATTGCCCACACGTGACCACACCCTAATGATCTCAAGCCTTTGTGGGTTTTAGACAGAATACTTATACCTTTCACTATTGGTCAAGGAGAAAATGTTAAATCACAGATATAGCCATTGTAATACTTTTCAATATGTTACCATATCCATTCCAAGGTAATGGTAAAACTGCTGACATGCCTTACTAGTTTTCAGTTAAAAGGCCTCTCAATTTCTTTCTGCTAAGTGCTCAATATTTCCTTAATGAATGTTGCATACATCTAATGCTTGCTTGCAAAGAAGATGCCACTTTTCCCAGGTACTTTTAAAATAATTGATACTGTATGGTATTAGTAGTGTGGTATGCTTCCATTACTGTCCATTACTTTAAAAATGTGAGTTTTTATTGTATATTCTTTACACTGCCAAAAATACTGTAATCCCTTTCAAGAGGAACATACTCACGAAACTGTGTAAGAAGCTTTCACATTTCATGTCCCCTAGGTTCTTATTGCAAATAAGATGGGGTGCATTAACATCCAACTTGTCTGCCCTCAGCACTGTGTGTGAAACGCATGGCATGTGTCTATTTATTTTTTTCCAACCCCTGTAGTACACTGTATGTTTGCTATTGGAGTCATGGCCTCACTTGCTTGACCCCGTTCAACCTGTAAAAGTAGGGGAGCTCTCACTGATGTCGCATTGCGTCTCCAAACCTAAATCATTCACATTATTGGACATTCATTTTTCCAGAGGTACAGGTATTGGTTGAACTAGTTAATCTGCGGTGACACATAGTATTGACTGTAGCAGCTTCTTAACATTGAGTTACTTGGGTGGTTGCCCACCAAAGAGCTAAGCAGTTTGATTCTTTAGACCTTCATCCCCCAAGCGTCCGGACAGTGTTTTGCCATTGATTAGGTAATAATCTCCGGGCTATTTAAGGACAGCTTTTTTTTTTTTAAAGGGGTTGTTGTCAGTACTTCCCTGCCTGATTGAGGAAAGCTTGGCTGGGTCTGACCTCAGATTCATTTTGCATATAAAAGATAGCAGTCACTTTCTCATACCAGCCAATAAAGTCCTAGAAACTAAGCCACTAAATACCACATTTGAGAAATTGACTTCAAAGTCCTTTATAGACAATGCACAGGTATTCCACTCTTCCCATCAGTGCTCTGCGAGCTCATCTCACTCCTAACCTGTATACTCCCTGCTTGTCAGTCCTGGGCCACTCTCAAGTAAACACACTGATCTGTGCTTTGAGCTATGATTTTTAACTCAAATTCAATTCAATCCTAGGATCTCTATAAACGCTTTTATTTTATAGACCAGTCCTAGCACTTCAGCATGTTATTTGCTTGTTTCACTCTTGATGTCATGTGTGTCTGTCTGCAGTGGTAACAGGCACCTCAGTGCTGCTAAGATTTTTAAGTAACATTGCTGCTGTTGTTATAAAATGTTTTAATTTTCACTACACAGCAGAAAGTCCTCTGGCTATATGTAATGTTATTTGTTCATGAGTTCTGACTAATTGACCTTTTGGTAATTATGTAAGGTTTTGTGAATACTACAGGCTCTTTCTTGCTGCAAGACCGTTGTGACATTTGTCATTTATTTCAAGTCAGCTTATGCTTGGATAGGTTTAAAAAAGCAATCCCAGTTTAGCAGTGCTTAGGGCACTGTTCATAAAGCTTTAACTCATGAGTTACATTATTTAAAGTTGTGTTGCCGATCACATAAGCCACCTTGTCAACGTTATAGTTTTCACATACACAATACCATTTTACTCCCTAACTATCACTCCTTGTTACCTAATTCAGATTCATAATTCGCTTATGACAAACAGCAAGGTTGCATCACCTACAATGAAGAGAGAACAGTAAATGTACAAATTAAATGCATTAAATGACCTCTTTGAACCACCCCTTAAACAAGCTCAGTAAAATTCATCATGCAGTTTCTGTCTTAGACTAATTGTAGCTAACAAAATAATTCCATAATTCTTACCTTCTTACCTTGCCCTTCCATGTCTACATACTACTATAGATCCCAAATGTGCAGTCTGGAAATCAACATGTGTTACAGCAAACATTTTCATTTTAAAACATGGTACGTGGTACTACTTTAAATGAAAGAAAGTTCTCAGTTTCTATGCCGCCTTCTTTGGATACCTGTTACACTTGCACTTCCTGAGTCATTTCACCTCAGCAGTGTCTTCTGGGTCAAAACATGCTACTGACTGAAAGCATGTATGTCAATAGGGGAGCAGCTGGTGGGTTAATTACAGGAAAGAAACCATTTAAGTGGTGAGGCCAATTTTGCCCTACAGGTGAAATGAACCAGCAAGTTCAACACTAACTGAAGGCATGGCTTGAAAACAGAGATTTCTTTACCCAAGTGTAGTACCATATATCATGTTTTTTGACTATAACAAATTTGACATTTGAGAGGTAATATTTATGAAATGATTTTTAGTTAGCTACAATCACTTTAACAAGGCTCATTATACTCTGTACTGTTCCAAGTAACCCAGATCCACCCTAAACCAAAGGCATGCCTCATCCTTGGCTCTCTTTTCGTGTTGTCTGACTAAAGATAGAGACCCCTAAAGTCACTGTTTGACAAGCTTGAACAAAAACCACAAGGGGTCCTTCAGTCCATGGCACAACTGATAAGCCCCTCATCCCGATTTATATAGCGAGAGTGTGAGCGAAGGAAAAATCCTCCGAGGCCTGCTGGGTTTATGCAGGGCAGCAGTCAAGAGTGAGACGCCCAGAGAAAACACTGACTGCCCATTCCAGCACAAAGCTCTTTATTCTTGGCATCACTCAACATACTGCACACTAGACTTCACAATGTCAGGACACCACAAGCTTCAAAATGCTGTAAAAATATATAGCATAGTCAAGACCATGTTTACCTCTTTGTAGATCCACATATGCCTTGTTGGCTAATAATGTGAATATATACTGTTCTGTATAGTTAGCTATAGAAGTATTTAGAGATGTCTATAGAATATATATTCATATGGTTAACATTATTTTACCATTTTATAGTATGCACATTTCAGTAGAGTTCCATAGAGATACCCTATCTATTACAATCTCTTCTGTAGATATTGTAAAAGTGTGACTTGTGCACCTGTTCTGTATCCCCTGTGGGGGATAATAAGCAAGGTATCTGAGTGGGGTAAAACAGGTAACAAATGCCCTGTCTGATGCCCCCACTTGCAGATTAAATTCAGACCTAGTTATGTCCCCCTTGTAGCATTAGCATAGTACATCCACTCCATGCAAATGAGTTGTTAAAACACAGACTAGCACTAAGTTGTATTTACCAGGACCATTCTAACCCCAGAGGAACATCAGTTATGTTACAAATAACCCCATTCTGAACTTTTTTTTCTGTTGCTGTTAATACATTATAATGTCATGGTACCACCCTATACACATTAAATAAATGCAGCACAAGCTCTAGATTATTCTCACAATGACAAATCTATTTTGAAAACATTGAATAAACCATTTGAATTTGAGTTTGATAATGATGAGTTATCAGGTTACAAAACAGTGCTGTATCAGTTTTGAATCGGTTAGCAATGAATCGCTATCAGTGCCAAAAAGGTGCTCTTTGAAGTGAAGTTCTTGTTCCTTTAGGCGGAGCATTTACAATGGGACAATTCTGTTTCACCACAAGGCTGTTCCCTAAGCCGTTAGGAGGTTCCTATACACGGAGACAACTGTACACTGGTATTGTAATTGTATGCTGCTGTATTTTCAAGCCTTTCTGTTTAGGATAGAAATGAAAGAGAGTGAACATGCCACTTCCATCAGTTTTGTTAACATATGGGTTCATCTGCATATCTCTTCTTGGTTTAGGCTAATGTTTGACTCTGACTACACAGTGTAATAATGGATCCTGTCTCTCCCTGCTATCTGCCTGGCCACCTGTAAAGCGTGCTGAAGGTCAAGATGACCTATGTAAGATTACGCCTGGAGATTTCTAGGACAGAGTCTGATAACAAAAGACAGGGCACCTTAGTTCCAGGTCCTTTTCATCAGACAATACTGTTGTTACAAAACTCACTGGAAAGGTGATACTCTACTCAGTGAAGTACTGAATGCAGAGTCTAGCAGGTGAAAAGCGGAATCCAATATTGATACGGTCAGCTTTCTAACCCCCCCTCTTTCTCGGAATTGGGTGGTGTTACTGGTACTAAAGTGTAACTGATGCTGCTTATTGTTGCAAATTAATTTTTTTTAAACTCAGTCAAAGATGTTTTAATGTTTGTACCCATGTGCCTTGGGTCTACCCTAGCCATTTCACCCACCTTAATGTAAATCTTCTGAACGCCATATTGCACACACTTGTGTTTTAAATTAAAAAAAAAAAAAAAAAAAAAAAAAAACCTTAATCATCTACTTTTACTGAAACAGAAAACAGCAAAGCAAGTTCAGAGGTTTTACTTGCACAGAAACATGCTTCAATATGAGACCCAGAAGAGATTCTTCACAAATATACAGTACAAGCGGTGGGGAGTGACTTCAGTAACATTCCCCTGAAGATGAATGATCCAGGATGAATGATCAAAACAAGCATGAGGCAGAAACAGTAAGCTGTGAGAATCTGATGAAAGTCAAGAGAGTTCGCTAAGACTCTAAAGGACTATTTACTAAATAAGGCAAAATTAACACATTAGCATTTTTATTTTTAGCCAGACATGACTAAAAAAGGACTGCATTTGACAGCACTTGAAACCCAGTCTTGCCAAGTTTCATCGCTCTGCATAGTTGTTCCCAAGACCATCTTGGTTTTCTAAAGATTTTCCCACAGACCACTACCAGCGTGGCACTAAAAACATACTTATTGATACTACATTTAGTACAAACTACACAAGTAGTGGTAAGTTAGATATTATTGTTAAAGGGGTTATATTACAGATAATGAAATTATTCTAAAACTCTTAAATGTCATGCATTTCCATTCACTATGCAAGTCTCGTGTGAACACTTCATGAAAGAAGTTCACATTATAGCAATATATATATATACTGTATATACAATTATAAGAAGTATATAAGAAGTACAATTATAAATAGAATAGCAGAGCCAGTAAGAGTCAGGGGATTATTGAATTATTTATAACCTCTTTAATTAAAAAATACATAAATAGGTTAATTATACATTCTATTGTCTAGTTTGACCAAATCATTACACAAATGAATGTCAAATCCATATGTTCATTAATAACTGGTATCTATTTCCAGTATTTCAATTACCAAACGTATACCCCAATAGATTTTTTAATCTTCTATAAAATCTTAAAACACACCACCATGCGCAAAATGACTCTTGCCCTAGTTGGTGATGTCCGTGCACTGTAGGTTTTTCAGCATTTATTTAGTGGGACCATTTATAAAATACTGTCCTCAAAAATAATAAAAGGACCATGCACCTTGAACACACGCGCACACACACAAACACACACACACACACACACACACACACACACGCACACACACCCCAACACACACACACACACCAACACACACAAGCAGAGATATGCAGACACACACACGCACCCTTTCCCTCTCCTTAACATCTCCAGTAATTAACTAAAAGCTGGTGTTTGTTTATTGTTCCAATGCAGACAGACAGAGAGCTCCATTACAGGGCTGGATAAGCAGAGGAGTGCTCTTGTGCTCGACCCCCCCCCCCCCCCCACTGTCTGGATATACACTTACTCTGGGTCTCCAGTGCCTCTGACTCACCAAGGGTTCAGTTTCACTTCCCAATTAGCACTCTTAGTATGTGATTCTCCATGTCTATGACAGCTCCCCTAACACTGAAACCTGGTAACTCCCCTCTAATCCCACACTCGATCACAATGCTATTCAAGTGGAACCACTTGCCCAGCCAAGGACAGACATTTACCCCTTTAATCGCCATCTGGACCGCATACAGTCCACCAAAATGAAATGATGACTCACTAACTAGCAGCCCCCTTGAAACAACTGGCTTCTAGTGTTACAAATGGAAAAATAGGGCTCCCGAGTGGCGCATCCAGTAAAGGCGCTCCGCGCAGGATGTGCCCTATAGCCTGGAGATCGCAGGTTCGAATCCAGGCTATGTCACAGCTGACCGTGACCGGGAGTTCCTAGGGGGCGGCGCACAATTGGCTGAGCGCTGCCCGGGTAGGGAGGGCTTAGGTCGGCAGGGGAATCCACGGCTCACCGCGCATCAGCGACCCCTGTGGCCGATAGGGCGCCTGTGGCTCTGCAGCGGAACCGCCAGATCTGTGTTGTCCTCCGGCACTATAGGTCTGGTGGCATTGCTGTGGATCTGCAGTGCGAAAAATGACGGCTTGGCAGGAGCACGTTTCGGAGGACGCGTGTTCCAGCCTCCATTTCCCGAGTCGGCGCGGGGGTTGTGAGCGGTGAGCCGGGGATACAGATAATAATTGGGCATGCTAAATTGGGGTGAAAATCGGGGTAAAATAATTGGCGACGACTAAATTTAAGAAAAAAAAAAAAACAACAAAAAAAAAAAAAAAAAAAAAATGGAAAAATAAATAATCATAACATTTGCAATTTCCCCTTTGCATACATTTGAAGAGGAGGCAATACATTCTCAATGTGTTCAATGTATATATTAATTTAAAAAATCTTTGTATTAAAGTTCCACAATATAAAAGTAGTGCCTAAGGCACATACTGTAATGCAGTTTAGGTATCAGGTCTGTCATTTTCCAAGAAGTTAATCCTGTTCAATCACAACAGATGGTAATGGTGCCAGTGGACACACAAAGAATTACATGACTCTCACAGTTATGAATGACTGCGTCTTCTTCAGTATTAAGTTGTATCAGTGTAAGCCATCCCAGTATATGCAATGGCATGAGGCAATATCTGCAGAAAGCACAAGAATAGAGCCCCTGGGGTTGATGCTTGGATCATATTGTATTTGTTTAAATAACCATGACTACTTGTGAACATAACCTACAATATCCTGCTCCAATAAAAAAAAAAAAAAGAAAAAGAAAATTGGGCAACATTTGTAATTCAATTTAATTTTAAAAACATGGTTGTAAAACAAACAACCAATGCGTTTCGACACTAACGTGTCTTCATCAGGTTCTTGCGGTAAGCCATCAAAACTGAAAGTTTGGCTGAAAGAGTTCTGAACTTTTGTATTGCTGTAAAGACATATAGACAGACATCTCTCTCTCTCTCTCTCTCTCTCTCTCTCTCTCTCTCTCTCTCTCTCTCTCTCTCTCTCTCTCTCTCTATATATATATATATATATATATATTTTAATGAACACAGATTTTCATTTTATTTTATTAGCCAGAAACGGTTAATTTGCCAAAGTACTGATATAGTCAGCTCTGTTTATTATTATAATTTCTCCTCGGTCCATTTGAAGTGATATTGAAGGTTTTGACAGACAGTTTATTGGGAGTCATGTTTGTCTCACCAGTCAAGCTATGATAAAGGATGAGGAAAACTACTATGACTACCTACATAGGACCAAACTTCATAGGAAACCTAGGGTATTGCCACAGCTATCCCAGGTGTTTCAGTGCCATTTAAATTAGTTTTGCTGGACAGCGTCAAACACTAACATATCATACAAAACAATATTTTATTATCTGTTGGTATAATAGGAGAGGAAGGCAGTACAAGGTGAAAACACATTTTTATTCATGCTCTCCTTGTTGAAGAGGAAAAAACATATTGTAAATGAACATGGTTCCTTTTATTTATGTACCTACTGGTTCCTTCTGCAATAAAAATGTGGCAAATCTGCCACTTGTGTCTAGTTTAATTTAGCCATTTTTATATTAAATGTCTAAATTAAACAATTAAAGGCATGACCTGTTTTTGTATATAACTTGGCCGGTCCCTTTATTCTAACATGGTTGTTTTTGTACTGTACATGTGAAATGTTTTTGGACAGATATTTTATTTTTTTAATGTAAATATCCAGCAGAGGGCCCCAGCACTCATCACTGCTGCTGCTGTAGAGGTTTCATTCTGTTCCTTAGACAGCAGTGCAGATGGAACTGGTCTGTGTTCATTTTAACACTGCTGGTACTGTATGCAGGTCACTGGAGTAGGACATAGAGCTTATCATTTCTCTCCATCAAATAATCTTTTTGAACGACCGGTAGTATTCAATTTGTGGACTGAAAGGTTTATTTCTATAAACCATATTAAACAATATGGTTGGGCTGGTGTAAAAAAAATACAGTGACACCAAAAAAAAAAAAATTCTAATATTTTAAAATTCATCTTTACACAATTGTTTAAAAACCAACTAAGAATGATACCTACCTTATTATTAAAAATTAAAACAGATTATTAAAATAAATAATTACATACAATGTACGGTATTGTACATGAGTTGGAGAAACAAAAACATTATTTTAGCAAGAAAAAATTCCATATTGTGCTAATTAAACAAATTCATGTCAATTGAATAAGCGGTCAGGTTATTTATGAAGCAAGCTTCAGGGGTGTATTACTAATGGCCTAGAAAAATATAGATTACAGCAGCAAAAAGGTAAGAGCTAACATTACAACCCTTAGAAACACATTTTAACAGTTATATATATATATATATATGGAATAACTTTCATTAAAATTAATACGTCTTTAATAGTAAAACATACAAAAAGTCAATCTTAGAGTACTGTGATTCTCCTACCTGTTTTACGTACTGGGGACGTCCTATCAAAGCGTTCTTTGTTGTGTTGGTGTTGTCTTGTTCATCGATGGGTGAGTCTCTGGCTTCAGTGTTGGATTTTCAAGACACAGAATTCTAATAAAACACAGTGGGAGAGTCATAAACACTCAATGTGACGACACCAAGGATTTATGATTTTCTGACAGTACTGTTCAGAAGCCCAGTTTAAAAACATGATGTACATCATACAGCATTTGCACAACAAACTCTAGTGGTGGGTAGCTGAGCCTGCGGCCTACATGTCTCTCATCTTGAAACAAGCCATTCGGAAACCCCTGTCAGTTTTGTAATTTAATATTGTAAATATGCAACTGGTGCACCTTGTTAAATATTGACAAGTACTTCCAATACTTATATTACATTGTGTCCCCCACGCTGTTGGTTTAGTTTTATAAACGGGATTTAATATGCTTGGTCAGATTGCATTATGCTGGTGTTTGCAGGTTGTTAGGGATTCAATATCCACAGGGGTCCTTTTCTGATGACTCTAAAGTTAATAACAGTATGAGGCCTCCTCCACATGCAGGTGCTGGGAGTAGAATTACAGCCGTTTACCTACAGTGCATATAGTTTGATAAGGGAGGGATTTTCCAGTATCAGTATCACATTTTTTTCCCTCCAGAAGATCAAACATCCTATCCTGCTACTTGGTAGACTTGGGAGGGATTGAGCCATATTTGTTTGTAACAAGAAAACCTAATTGTTTATGTATTTATTTATACAAACATAGTAACAAGTCATTAGAATGCTTATTTAGGGATTAGTATGTGTGTCTATACAGTTAGTTGTTACTATATATTTTGGTTTTGTTTACTTTTTATTTTCTTTCACTAATCTGTTTTCATGTTACATGCCCAAGACAGAGAAGGGATTTCAGTCCATATAATCCAGTTCTTTCTCTTGAAAACACAGGAATTGTGTGATCCACATAATGATACTGTGGAAGTTGTTGACAGCACTAAACTGGAGTGACAAGGTTCAGATGATTTTGCAATTGGAAAAAAAAAAGGTTGAACTTCATACTGATTCAGAAATACGAGATTTGTTACCAATCTAACTTACTGTTACAATCTTCTGTGGTGTACCAATCCCTGCTGCAATATGTTTTTCAACCCGGTCCTAGGTCAATAATCAGCTGTGGAATAGAACCAACAGTCCTGTATAACTTTAACATCTGCTCACACTGAGAACCCTTCCGCTGAAGGTCCTATCCGTTTTTCATATTCTAATGACTGCTCTACTTTAAAACTGTGGTTCTACAGCTGCTGTTTAATTTGTTCTTTCCCATCGACATGTTTGCAAGGAGGGAAAGAGGATAAAGTTGAATGGAATCCTTTATAAAACCTTACCATGATATATGTTGATCAACTCTGAAAATGGTCTGGAAGTCAGCATGCTTTGGTGAGTGTTAAGAGTGAGATGTTGGAAGACATAGTTATTACAACACTTACATTTCCACTCAAGGGACAAATACTTTGATAACAACATACAGCATAGTTTAAAGATGGATTAGTCCCCTTCAGTGTGGGTGTTTACCAGAGCACTATAAATGACAGCTGTTGAGGGGGTGATCAGTCAGAAAATGGATATGCTTCCTCCTACCCTACGATAAGATGTAATAAATCGTGTGATGCACTAAATTGTGTTTTTTAGTAGCCTATTTGCATTAAAAGATCCATTGTAATGTACAGTAGAACATACTGGAGCTACTGCTGTAGCATCTGAACGAAGGCAGCACAACCTTTGCAATACAGTAGAACCTCAGAGTTACGAACACCAAAGTTACAAACTGAACGGTCTACCAAACACCCCACTTTCAACCAGAAGTACACAATCACTCAACCATGAGTGCAATGCAACCACATAGGCGCTCCAATAAGCAGCATGCTGGTCATGGAGAAGGTAAAATTACTGAACCAACAAATGCATTCAGAAAGGTGAGGCAGATTTCAAAGCAAGTACCAGCAATTTTACTGGGAACATTTTAGTTTTACACAAAGCACAGTTTTCTTTTTTTTCAAGCCAAAGGAGGCCTTTCTGACTTGTATCTATCATTGATTCATTCTGAATACTTTAAACCCGCCCCAACTACTGAGTGACAGCACATTCCTACATATCTGTTGGAGACTCTGCCTGCGAGATTTAAAACGAAATTACAATCAGGATGGAGGCTTGTTAGCGGGATTTAAAACCGTATTACAATTAAGATACTGAGGATTTAAAAATGCATTCAGAAATGTGAGGCAGATTTCAAAGCAAGTACCAGCAATTTTACTGGGAACATTTTAGTTTTACACAAAGCACAGTTTTCTTTTTTTTCAAGCCAAAGGAGGCAAGCTGCACAAACGCATTGTGTTTAAAACAAGCACGACCTTAACCCAGGTTTTCATATTCATTTAAATCTGTGTTTTTGATACAGTTACGATTTCAATGTCAATTTAAATGTAGCCTTTTTCCAATTATAATACTGTTTTAAAGACTTTAGAACCATAACAATATGAGCATTACATTACTGTACTGTGTCCTTGTATTATTCTCCAGATTGAGGGTGTAGATAGCAGGTGTCCACATTTAATAAAACCACTGAAAATTCAGTTTTCAGAGTTACGAACATTTCAGACTTACGAACTCTGAGGTTCTACTGTATCACATCTGCAAACAGACTCTCAGACGCCCGATACCTTTCACAAGCAGGCTTGATTCAAGATCAACAATGTCCTATGAAGATTCCAGTCCAATTCAAGACAAAAAAAGTATTAAATTATTATCATTTAAAAAAAGAAAAAGTGTACTAGAGAAGGAGAGTTTTCTCCAGGTAGACTCAATGCATCCTCTAGAAAAACCAGAAAAACTGTGGAAATGGTTAATCAATTAATGTTGACTCCACCTTTTTCCCATTAAAAATTAAAACCTACTACAAAAATAATAATAAATACATTTCCCAGTGCTGCTGGGCAATGTCCCGCCTTTCTGACTTGTATCTATCATTGATTCGTTCTGAATACTTTAAACCCGCCCCAACTACTGAGTGACAGCACATTCCTACATATCTGTTGGAGACTCTGCCTGCAAGATTTAAAACGAAATTACAATCAGGATGGAGGCTTGTTAGCGGGATTTAAAACCGTATTACAATTAAGATACTGAGGATTTAAAACAGAATTGTGGCGGAATGTACAAAAATGCCTACACACAAAAACCCCAGAAGAATGTGCACGTAACCATAGGGATTTCATTGTGGAAGACAGCAAAGGAAAGAAGGGACAACTTAAGTACTGTCGAGTTACTATACATATTTTGACACAAAAAAAAAAAACGCTCAAGCGTTTTGGAAAGTAACCGAAAACACTCATTTCATACTATATCAAAAACGAAAGCCTCGAAAAAAACATTTTACATAAAACTCGAAAATAGCTAAAAATAAGCACCGAAAAATACAATTAATAAAACCAGAAAAACAGAAGCCCTAAATATATTGTACCATTAAAAACTGCCCCCAAAGTTTTTCTAATTGTAGAAAAAAAGATATGAGGACATTATTATATGTTTATTTAAATAGAAAAGTTTAGTTAACAGTCTTTTTTTCTGAATAAGATATTATTAATTGAGTACTTGAACCATCTTCAAGTATCCTGTTTTAAACGGCCTTGTTGATGTTAAACAACTACAATGGCTACAATCTAAGCAGGTTTGAGCTTGGCTGCCATTTAGAATTCTATTAATCAGGTAGTGGAGGCGCGTGCTAGTCTGTGATGTTATTACTGCACACTTGAAACCACTTCAGATAAGATAAGAACAAGAAAACCGAGGACCCTCCTACTTACTAGTGCAGTATCATCTTTTTAAAATGTAGCTTAACCTCTGTGCCAGATCAAGGGTTGTCTCTTACAAAATATCATATGTGACACTATGTATTATATAACCTAATTCAGTAAGCTGTAATAGTATAGTAATGATACTGAATTCAGTACAAGGACGTTACTCTGCAAAATGTATTCTGACTGCAATATAAAATTCTGTGATGCTATAAAAATGAAGCCCATTTATCCAACCACACTGTGGATAGCTCTCTGTGCAGCAGGTATTGGGATCCCACTTGACTTAACTAGAGTCATATTTGCAGAAAAAAGGGAATTGTATGTTTCTATTAGGATGCCCAATACCTGTATCACAGGAAGTGAATCTGCAGTTTAAATGGAGTCCAAATTAAATCAACAGAAAGTAAGTCGTTCTGCTAATAAGAGCCATAAAAGCAGTGGAGTTATTGTACATACAGTACATGTACTTGCTTCCTATACACATTCAGCGAAGCGATGTTGCTTTAAGCACTCTTTCAGAAATGTTACTCTCACTTTTAACCAGCCTGTAATCTTTGCTGTAGTAACCAGCCTGTAATCTTTACTATAGTAACCAGCGTGTAATCTTTGCTGTAGTAACCAGCGTGTAATCTTTGCTGTAGTAACCAGCGTGTAATCTTTGCTGTAGTAACCAGCCTGTAATCCTCATTCCAGTGTTAAACTGGGGCTGCCCAACAAGAGAAGGCTGTATAATAGGTGTGAAATGCGCAAGATATTAACTAAAATGCACTAGATACAAAACAAAGGAGGTCACAATATTTCCTAAATGTCCAGTCAACCCAAAGCTTGCTGCTGTTGGGGGCTCCTAAGTGGCGCATCCAGTAAAAGCACTCACTAGAGTGCAGGATGCGCTCTATAGCCTGGACGTCGCCGGTTCGAGTCCAGGCTATTCCACAGCCAACCGTGGACGGGAGCTTCCAGGGGGCGGCGCTCAATTGGCCGAGCGTCGTCCGGGGGGAGGGAGGGTTAGGTCGGCCAGGGTGTCCTCGGCTCACCGCGCACCAGCGACCCCTGTAGTCTGGCCGGGCGCCTGCGGGCTTGCCTGTAAGCTGCCCAGAGCTGCGTTGTCCTCCGACGCTGTAGCTCTGAGGCGGCTGCACGGTGAGTTCGCAGTGTGTAAAGAAGCGGGCAGCTAACAGCACACACTTCGGAGGACAGCGTGTGTTCATCTTCGCCCCTCCCGAGTCAGCGCAGGGGTGGTAGTGGTGAGCTGAGCCTTAAAAATAATTGGGCATTTCAAATTGGGGAGAAAATAATAAAAAAAACTAATTAGCAACGACTAAATTTAAAAAAAAAGCTTGCTGCTGTAGACTGTAGCAACCTGTCACAGCGCTTCAACTAAACTGTTTCTTGCCAGTTGCCTTTTTGATCTTGCTTGAAAATAGGGCCTTGGCACGCTGTCTCATAGACGCCCGCTTCTGACCCCACAGAGCAACTACACATCACAGCCATGTCAATCAAGCTATCAAATTAAAGTATAACCTGATGCAGACCAAGAGCCAGCATAGAGGTTTCTGTCAAATCATTTCATATTTTTCTATAGCAGTATAGTACAAATCCTGAGATTATACCAATTTTACCATATAATTGCTCATCTTAGAAGGGAACTGTAATTAATTACAAGATGCTTTTTTTCATTTTCACCAACACAGTGATTACAGATCTTAGGGATGGCATTGCTACTGAACTGGAATTCATACGGTCAGCAGAATGCACAAAATAATAATACAAGAATCACTGTAGTGCGTGTTCCTTATAGACAGTAGATGGCAGCAGAGAGCCATGTCTGTAGTCGACATTCATATTGTTTACCAGCTGCAGGGAAGGTGCTACAGCACAACATCTGTGTCATAAAGAGTATATGAGGTTGCTTTTTCTCTTTTGATGGTTACATGACACCAGTACTGCATTATTTGCTTGTCCCATATTATAATCACAACTTTCCTAATTTTTTTTTTTTTTTAATGGATCACAGGCAGATATTATTATTATTATTATTATTATTATTATTATTATTATTATTATTATTATTATTATTATTATTAATAATAATAATAATAATAATAATAATAATTATTTATTTATTTCTTAGCAGACGCCCTTATCCAGGGCAACTTACAACTTACAATTGTTACAAGATGTTAGTTTCAGGTACTTCATGTGGTGAAACTACAAATTTTCTTTTGCATGCATTCAATGAAAGAATGCCTACAAGAGAGAGCTAATTTGAGCTGCTTTTGCAAATTGATAGATCCTATACCTATAATACTATCATTCTGAGTGATTCTGAGTTTTAAAGCACCAATATTTAATTTGAATCTGTGCTCCACCTTAACCATGCTGTTACTACGGAGCCAGCAGGGTTGAAAGGTCACTGCATCATGTGATGTGCCTTTCTGGTTCACTAGCCAGGTCAGGCAAGGCTGGTGTTAAGATATAATTGGCATGCAGCTTCTTTCAATACCTCTGCCCAGTAACACTCTGGGCTAGGTTTCAACTATTCAGAAACTAAATCGAATGTTACCATAACAAGTAGCTGGGCAACTGAGACCTGTTGCACAATTAATATATTTTACTGATGTTTCCGTATAAACTGAGTCGCCTCAAAATCTGTATGTCACTCTAAAAGGTGATTTGTTACATTACTGTGTGTATTTATCAAATACAAACACAGATAATAAAGGGTCCTTGAAAGAAGTAGCAAACAGTCAGCTGGCTTGAAAATTGTACACTAAAATATAACTTCTTGTTGTCTGTTTGCTATTCCTTGAAGTTAGTTTCAGCTTTTCAGCTATTGGGAGACTAGCTTTCTCTTGAAAGCTGCTTGCCACTGCATCAGTCTATGAGACATGTGGGCATGCCCTAGCAGAGGTTATACATTGCATCTTAATGCTGTCATAGCTCAGGAAGCAAACAGACATTTACATAGGGTTACCATGTGGCTCCTGATTAACCGGACGTTATGAGACAGAATGGGATTTCAAACTTGCCCCTAAATTGAAATAAATGAAGGTGTAAATGAACCATCCTTAGCTACAATTAATAAAGGTGCTTAAATACCTGCATGCGCGTCAAATAATTGTATTATACCAAGAATGAATTGCAGCCAGTCGCTATTTTTTTCTGTTTGTTAAAATTCAATCGCTCATATTATTCTGCAAATACAATTTCATCATCATCTCGTTGCTCTATCGATAGATTAGCTATTCTTTCATTAAGATCTGATCAGAAGCAGCTGATCAGTGTGAATTGTTTGCTGCGCCCAAGCAATTCCACCACAGCAGGATTAATCCCAGCAAAGGTGGAGATCATTTATACGTGAATTACTTTCAATTTAGGGGGAATTTTGAAATCCCGGTCTGTCTCAAAGCATCTGGTTAATCTGGAGCCATATGGTAACCCTAATTTACAACATTGTACGGTTTACTGGTTTAAGAGCCACATACTACTACTACTACTACTACTAAGTACTACTACTGCTGCTGCTACTACTACTACTACTACTACTACTACTAATAATAATAATAATAATAATAATAACACAGATTGTTTTATGATGATAGGTTCTACTGCTGACACATGGACATTGCTCTATGTGTTATACTGTATATTAGTAGTATAATCCATACATTCCCCCTGGGGATTTATATAGCTAGACAAAAAAAAATAACAGCTTGTTTACGGTTGTGCTTTCCATGAGGAGTAGCGGGTAAATCTCTTTTTCTTGATTAAATGACGTGTATTAATACCTCCTTCACACGTTCATGTTGCATGCTATCCATAGAAAACATCAAATATCATATACAAATTCCATGCCATGTTCTTCATGATACAAAATCTCATGCAAAGAAAAA
Source organism: Acipenser ruthenus (assembly GCF_902713425.1). Classification (NCBI taxonomy): domain Eukaryota; kingdom Metazoa; phylum Chordata; class Actinopteri; order Acipenseriformes; family Acipenseridae; genus Acipenser; species Acipenser ruthenus. Next base: position 63,882,632 of record NC_081195.1, on the reverse strand, counting down.
CACCCACAATAGAAAAGGACCAGGCTGTTGCTTTCACCATGCAATAAAGTTCACATACAGTATGTTAACTTTGTGTTATTATTATTTAGCTATAGATGCACTGCATCAGCGTTTAAATATATTTAAAAAAAAATATTAAAAAAAGAATAGTATGACATATAGAAACGTATATGTGACAATAACTATTGTGTCAGTATACATGTAACTCTTGTCAAAATGCAAATCAAAACAACCACAAAAGCTTAAAGGATCAAACAAGCTTATTTTCACAAAGAACGGGCATGCTGCTGCAGCAGTACATCAGTGCACCAGATTGTTAATGGGATATGTGAGTACTGTGCAATACGGAAAACCTGCACAATAACCCAACAGTTACGTGCAAGCAGCCAACAGCAACAGACATGTGCATGTCTTTTAATGTACCCTTTTAACAGTAAGTCAGAATATCCAGAGGCTCCTCCAGTCTCTTCTTCTAGACTCAAAGGTCATTTATCACCAGAGGCACCAGTAGCTGACTACATTTAAATTTCCGTACTTTCTGTACTTATGAAGGAAATGTATTCACTTGTTTATTTATAGCCTACAATATCGTACATACTAAAATACAGACAAAGGTAGATGTCAACATAAGAAAAGAAATTCCATCCAAGCCTACATAGATGGCTTACGGTATTTTTTTTTTCTTTTTAACCAAACAAAGATTGCAAAATACTAATTAAAACATCCTCCTGAAGGGCTCCAGAGTGGCGCATCCAGTAAAAGCACTCACTAGAGTGCAGGATGCGCTCTATAGCCTGGACGTCGCCGGTTCGAGTCCAGGCTATTCCACAGCCGACCGTGGACGGGAGCTTCCAGGGGGCGGCGCTCAATTGGCCGAGCGTCGTCCGAGGGGGAGGGAGGGTTAGGTCGGCCAGGGTGTCATCGGCTCCCGAGTCAGCGCAGGGGTGGTAGCGGTGAGCTGAGCCTAAAAATAATTGGGCATTTCAAATTGGGGAGAAAATAATAAAAAAAACTAATTGGCAACGACTAAATTTAAAAAAAAAAAAAAAAAAAAAAAAAAACATCCTCCCAAAAGACTAGTGGGGTTTCATTTTTATTTATTTATTTATTTATTTTTTAATCCATGCCGTCAGATTTTTACCCACGCGCCAGATAATTGTAAATCAGCATTTTATATGTGAAGTGTTCTAAATAAATGTCCATTCTGCATGACAAAATGTACAATTTTAAATGAAGTTCACAACATAAATATTCCCATTACTTTTTATTTCAATTTGGCTGCTGCTCGCTGGTGGGAGAGCCGTCTCCCTGTACGCTAGTAGTTTCCATAACAGCAAATTATGCTTCCATTCATTGTTCTTGATCTCGTTAACATGCATTTTGATTAACGAGTTCCCCTTATCTAGTCATTGAGACAGGAAGTGATGTAGGTGACCTGCGACAATTAAGCTTTTTAACGAGAAATGCGTTCATTAACGATCTCATCGACTCAATTTCAAAGCATTAACGGATTGATTTAATTAACACATTTCGTTTGAAAATCACTTTCTACTAAAGCTCTTGTTACTATACCATGAGTTTGATACAATAACACTGTTTTTTTTATTAAATCCTGCCCCATAGATTTCAAGTTTAAACTGCTGCTTCCTGGTTATCTAATCACATCCTGATTGGAGTGAGTTTCATCTGAAACAAAGCAAAAATGATTGGGTACCTTTATAGAGTGAACACTTTTACTGAGGGTTTCACAGATCCGGATTAGCATCGTAAAATAAGGTGGTCCAAGACTCGTTCTAATCATTGGTCTGTGAAACAAGCTATTAGTCTTAATTAGATGGCTTCAGCATTGATGTAAAATAAAGCACAAAAAAACCCAGGCGGAGTAGTGATCATGACCTAGCGCTTCTAATAAAATGAGTGCTGAAGCCTTGCTTATCATTCCTTTAAATATGAATACTAGTGTCTTATTCCTAGCTATGTGCAGTAGGGCAAAGGTCTTGGGTGTCGGAGTTAGGATCAACCCTGATTACAGTGCATGCAGCCCTAGTCTCAAAGCCTTCAGAGCTGGGCATGAATGCAGTACATAACATACTATTGAAATGGAAAGTCTAAACCTCTAAGCCTGCTTGGAAAGAAATCTAAATTTATTTCAGCCTGGGCAAAGTTTCAAGAGTCCCACTTGAGATCCCACCCAAAATGCTTTATAACAATCCTGCCTAGGAGTACAGTGCAGCTCAGTTAGTCCACATTGACAAGGGCTGGAAACATTCCCATTGTCAGATGCTCCTAACTCATTATTATTATCCCATGCTGGCGATGAAATCCCCTGTGAAGGGGCTATAGTGGAGGTGGTAGGACGTACGTATGTCACACTTCACATATTTTTGGATTCATCAGGTGAACCACTTATCCATTTGTCATGAAACTTGATATTAACACTATTTAGCACTAGTTATTGAGAATATCAGATCCTGGAAATAGATGGGGGTGTCCATCTGTATGTCACACTTACATTTGCATAGATCTGGAGAACCGCTTGTCCACTTGTCATGAAACTTGGTATTAACACTATTTAGCATAAGTTAGTGATAATATTGGATTCCAATGGAATTTTATTCTTTAAAATATTGGAGATAGATTCTGATTTTTTTGGTTTTGTTTTGTTTTTTGACACAGCTTGTGGTCATTAGTTAGCATTCTATTATTGTATACTTGGTTTTCACTACACCAGGGTTTTTGTATTGTATTATATAGCCCAATCTAACTGACCATCAAGGTGAAGAGGTTGGTTAAAGGAAGACAAGTACTAAGCAGCTGAAACTGATACAGAGTCCAAAGAAATCTGCTAAGCTCAAAAAGCTTGTTATGGCAAGTTGTCAAGTTGCTGCTAAAACCAAAGAAATCCATACCAGACTGTCAATATTTGTAGTTTTCTTTTACTGAAAATCTTTTTTTTCTTTTTTTAACTTTATTAATGCACTCTGTAAATTAAATGACTAAACTGCTTCTTCTTAATAGCAATTACAATTACCTAATTAAAAGCATTTAACATCCAAACACAAGTTAGGTCCTATAAAGTGCATATAGTACAGCCACCTCCATTAAAGTACACAATGCAGACTGTACTATGTTGTCGGGCCAGTGTCTGTTCATCATGATACAATGCAATAATTGAGCGTGGATGAGATCCACCTTGGCAGCTATGGTTTATTTATTTTTTGCTGTTCACTTGTAAACCTGCCAAAGAATGTGAAAGTCAAATGCTGGAGAATATGCTGATATTGTACCAAACTTTGGTACAGTAAACTTGAATATATAAATAGAGAAGCAATACATTCCAGTAAATGAATATCCTACCACGGTAGTTATGAAATTTGTAGTCCAGTGCCAGTTTCCCCCCCAACAAAAGAAATTTAAGGAGGCAGTGTGGTCCAGTGGTTAAAGTCCAGGGCTTGTAACCAGGAGGTCACCAATTCAAATCCCACGTCTGCCACTGACTGACTCACTGCGTGACCCTGAGCAAGTCACTTAACCTCCTTGTGCTCCATCCTGCAGATGATATGTTAAATCAATGTCCTACTGTAAGTGACTGCATATAATGCACAGTTCACAGCCTACCTCTGTAAAGCGCTTTGTGATGGTGGTTCACTATGAAAGGTGCTATCTAAAGATATTATTATTATTATTATTATTATTATTATTATTATTATTATTATTATTATTATTATAGCTTCAGTGTTCTTAAAGTTATGTCCACTGCTATTGTTTTGTTCAGCTTCTTATTTCAAAGTCTTCTCTTCTCTGAAGCACACTGACAGCTGCAATCTTCTCCATCTTGGTATGCACTTTTTTTAGTTTCAAAGGAAATGTTTAACTCTCTCATTCCATTTTAGTAAAGCAGGGTGGTGCAGTATTGTGGAGTAACCAGAAAGCTACTGTATGTCATTTGTCCACCAAAGAGCTTGGTGAACTAGCTGTAGACTTTGGTGGAAGAAAGGGCTGCTCTTCAAAGAAACTCTTTAGTAGGAAGTATTCCTTTGTCTTGTCTGGGCAGTTACCACACTGTCTGATTCGATGCCTGATTCAATTTACGCATAATGGTGTAGTCACCTATACATTGAATGTTGCCATGGTGACTTGTAGAGCCTTGATCACACGATGATCGCTATTGTTTATATTGCTGCTGAAGAGGCAGGACCCAACCCGAGCATCACACTTGTTGCACACAGGAAAGTATGAGGGGTTACGTGGGGTAGCATTACATGTAACGCAGGCTATGAAAAGGATGCCCCCATCAGATGTTTATTGTTGTGAAAATAAACCCAGGAAATAAACACTCTTATCGACCAAACTAAGCGTTAGAGCTGTTAGTTAGAGTTTTGCAATTAATGAGGTAAGAAGGGTTTCTGAAGAAATCCATTACATGTTATTTTTTTTTTAAAGCACAGTGGGTCACATCCATGTTTCTCATCCATCTGTGCATTATTTTGCAGATACATTTTACTTTATTTGATTGAAGAATTACATAGCTGGAATTCCTGCTAGATACTTGACCTCTATGGAAAGCAAGGTCATTGTATTTTATACAGACGTGCTCAAATTTGTTGGTACCCTTACAGCTCATTGAAATAATGCTTCATTCCTCCTGAAAAGTGATGAAATTAAAAGCTATTTTATCATGTATACTTGCATAGAATAAAGCAAAGAAGCTGTGAAAAGAGATGAATTATTGCTTATTCTACAAAGATATTCTAAAATGGTCTGGACACATTTGTTGGTACCCCTTAGAAAAGATAATAAATAATTGGATTATAGTGATATTTCAAACTAATTAGTTTCTTTAATTAGTATCACACATGTCTCCAATCTTGTAATCAGTCATTCAGCCTATTTAAATGGAGAAAAGTAGTCACTGTGCTGTTTGGTATCATTGTGTGCACCACACTGAACATGGACCAGAGAAAGCAAGTTGTCTGAGGAGAAAGTTGTCTGAGGAGATCAGAAAGAAAATAATAGACAAGCATGGTAAAGGTAAAGGCTACAAGACCATCTCCAAGCAGCTTGATGTTCCTGTGACAACAGTTGCAAATATTATTAAGAAGTTTAAGGTCCATGGAACTGTAGCCAACCTCCCTGGGCGCGGCCGCAAGAGGAAAATCGACCCCAGAGTGAACAGAAGGATAGTGCGAATAGTAGAAAAAGAACCAAGGATAACTGCCAAAGAGATACAAGCTGAACTCCAAGGTGAAGGTACGTCAGTTTCTGATCGCACCATCCGTCGCTTTTTGAGCGAAAGTGGGCTCCATGGAAGAAGACCCAGGAGGACTCCACTTTTGAAAGAAAAACATAAAAAAGCCAGACTGGAATTTGCTAAAATGCATATTGACAAGCCACAATCCTTCTGGGAAACTGTCCTTTGGACAGATGAGTCAAAACTGGAGCTTTTTGGCAAGTCACATCAGCTCTATGTTCACAGACGAAAAAATGAAGCTTTCAAAGAAAAGAACACCATACCTACAGTGAAACATGGAGGAGGCTCGGTTATGTTTTGGGGCTGCTTTGCTGCGCCTGGCACAGGGTGCCTTGAATCTGTGCAGGGCACAATGAAATCTCAAGACTATCAAGGCATTCTGGAGCGAAATGTACTGCCCAGTGTCAGAAAGCTCTGTCTCAGTCGCAGGTCATGGGTCCTCCAACAAGATAATGACCCAAAACACACAGCTAAAAGCACCCAAGAATGGATAAGAACAAAACATTGGACTATTCTGAAGTGGCCTTCTATGAGTCCTGATCTGAATCCTATCGAACATCTATGGAAAGAGCTGAAACTTGCAGTCTGGAAAAGGCACCCATCAAACCTGAGACAGCTGGAGCAGTTTGCTCAGGAAGAGTGGGCCAAACTACCCGTTAACAGGTGCAGAAGCCTCATTGAGAGCTACAGAAAACGTTTGATTGCAGTGATTGCCTCTAAAGGTTGTGCAACAAAATATTAGGTTAGCGGTCCCATCATTTTTGTCCATGCCATTTTCATTTGTTTTCTTATTTACAATATTATGTTGAATAAAAAATGAAAAGCAAAGTCTGATTTCTATTAAATATGGAATAAACAATGGCGGATGCCAATTACTTTTGTCAGTTTCAAGTTATTTCAGAGAAAATTGTGCATTCTTCGTTTTTTGTGGAGGGGTACCAACAAATTTGAGCACGTCTGTACATAATACCCGCTATGGACAATGTTAACTATGTTATGAAGTAAAAAAAAAAAAAGGGGGGGGGGAGGCGACAATGCAATCTAGGTGGATTCCCTGTTACTTTTGCTCTAAAGGAAATCCAACTGTGAATTATCCCTTCAAGATTTAAATTGATCAAATCAAACCCTTTTCGAAGAGAAGATTTCAAAGTGAGGGTAATGTAATATAATGCCCGCCCTACTCAGAACCTCAGAAATAAAACCTCATGAAAAAACTGCAAGAATATATCTGGTTAGCCACTTATTATATTGCCTCAAGAGCTTACCCCTGTCTACAGGCTGTACTCATGGTTTGTCAGGTTAATTTATCTTTTCGGGCTTGTTTGTAGTATAATGCAAATGCTAAGTCAAAGTGAATCAGAAAATGCAGCATTTATGTCACAATGCAAGTGACACATGCATCCGGCACAAGGACACGTCTGCCATGCTTTGCATCACTTGCATGGCAACTACAATCCAGTAGTGAAGGAGGGAGGAAACAGTTTCGTACAGAATTAAAGGTGTAGTAAATATTTTTTCGCAAGATTACCCATATATCAAAGCCCATATATCAAACACCACAGCTGTTTGATGTACAATGCTATAAATACACACAAAGTTTCTTTCCTGTCTTTTCCATACAATTAAATGCTATACACCTGTACATATGCAAGATACGCTGTAGTACTTAATGAAAAAGGGATGGTTTCTTATGAGGGCTTTCTGTTTGTTTACAAACATTCCCAATATATCAAATCTTAAACGTGTAGAAAATGAAAGTAAAACCCTAATTCCTGTTTGTCTCACACAGTGGCTTAATAGCAAGCAGGCTTGAATGGGGAGGACAGTAATACTGCACCTTTGGGTATTACAAACAAGCTCAAATGTTAATAAAGTTGAGGACACACAATGCTTAACTATGAAGGACTGCACTAAACAGAACCCAAGGAATATATTTCAGTGTAAAATTGAACATACATGTGGGCAGCTTTAAGCTACAGATAGAGACTTGGCTTTGCTTGGTCTCCTGTATGGCAGTGGGTGGAAAGGGAAAACACATGCTGAGCCTGAAGAAGCAAATGTTCTCCCAGCTTTACCAACGTGACACATTTGAAATATTACACATTGCTGTTATGTCGCCCTCGGCCGATGCTTAATCCAGTACATTCCAGTATGTCTTTGACGCAATGCAATCAGCTAGTACATCAATCACTAGTACATCAATCACCAGTACATCGCGATTCACATTATTTCAAGGAAAAACAATATAACTATGTTAAAAATAGTTATTAATGACTGAAATGAGAAATGTTAAAATCCCAACTTTCAACTCTCTTTGCCTAATGACTGGGGGAATCTAGAGCTGGAAGAGCCAGGGATTCAATATTTTCATTAATAGCCCATGTTTGTGCTTTTTGTTTCAATCAACTGCATTTTCCTACTTAAAGAAGTGAAACAGGCTTGGAATTGCTTTGTAGCATGGTAGTATATGAATCTTTGAGTCTGTCTTTCTAGTGTCACTGTTTGTCAGATCAATGCAACATCCAGTGAAATAGCCTGGAATGAGCTTTAGTGTTTCTTTAGCACAGGCTCCTACTAGCCTACTGCTACTGAGCTGCGATAATAAAACAGCATACCCTCTCTCTCCCTCTTCTATCTCTGTTCATTACATGCAGAACATTCTTCCCTCTGCTTCAAGGCCTCAACAACAAAACAAGGCATCGCCCAGGTCACCATGGAAACCAATGAAACGACTGGATTCAGTTGCATAATTGCCATTCAAGCTGCAGACAGTGCAGCACAATAATTTTCAATTTTCAATCTCCTGCATATTCAACGCTGTTAGAATGCGGTTGTTGTTGACATCACTATTTGTTTACGTTCTCTCTGGGAATGCATAATATGACTCCTAACAGTGGTGTAAAGAATGATTCTAATGGGGCTAAGTTTACAGAATGTATTCAATCTCCTCAACTGTGGCTGCAAATACAACATTAGAGCTGTCATTATCATAAGAAGTAGCTTTTTACCAGTATAGCAGAAGGACTGGGTGTATTACCCTCAAGTGTAGTCCACCTGCCTTGTCAGTCACTATTGCAGAAAATAAAAAAACAACAACAGCAGTAAATGGATGTCAGTAAGCATTATTATTTGGGGTACCACTGCACGATCTGAGTGGGGTAAAATGCCAGCGTATGTAACAAGTTTGACACCGCTCTATATAAACAGTTACCAGGTTCTCTAGTAAAAATGTAAGTGTGAAACTACATCTATGCGTACGTGCGTCTCCACTATATCCCTGTTGCAGGGGATAATGTAACATTTTACAGCCTCCATTATTTAGGCTACCTCATTTCTGTCAAACAAAGGCCTCATCTATAAATTATTGGATGTCAGCAGTCCAGGACACATCAAAGTCACCACTAAAAGCACCTGTACAACACGCTTAGCTTTAACACTAGAGTAACAAACCAAAGCCAATGCAAAACCCACAACCTGAATCAGTCTGGAAATACATGCACCAGAGAAGCCATTGGTAACACAGCATTAATCTCCATACTTGAAAGAATATAGTCTCTGTGCTATGAAACCAGAAATTGGGTCATAGATAAAGAGGTTAGGCTGGTACCTTTATTTAGATTTAGCTCTGGTACAGTCTATGAGTTATCTAATCCAAGTTTTATCTTGCTGAACTCTGGGTAATGTTCACATAATGGATGCTACAGGTAGTGGACAAAAAAATGGAAACACCAATGTAAAGTCACTTAATAGGGCGTTGAGCCACTATGGTATCCTGCTTTGTGGCGTTCTCGGCGGACCATTTTTGATGAAACTGGCTATTCATGCCCCAGGTTGAAATTTGAAATCAATTGATCTGCAGTTGCTCGCCTGTTTTGCCTTGCACTTCAAATTAATTTTTCAGCCTTTAAATTAAGTATTCAAATTATAAAGCAAAAATTTTAAGTTGATGCTATTTTTATGACCTATTCTAATACAATGTCAAAGCGATTAAGTTCATTCATATTTAAAAAAAAAAACAAAAAAAAAAAAACGCATGCACACACAGACTAGACTATAATTCCGAGCTTTCTTTATTTTTTCAACAGATACCGGTACTGTAGTGTAAGAAATGTATTATAATATAGTGCTTTTCATGTAAAACATCTCAGAGCCCTTCACATAACTAAATATTGTACATATAAAAAAAACTAAAATAAATAACATTTGAACAATTCTAGTACTAGTCGCCATATTTAATGTCACCAAATTGTTGTTTTAATCCAGTCACCAGTGGATGTACTTCCGGCTCACTGATAAATTTGCAGCAGTGAATAAAACAACTCACCCTATTACTGCTCATTTTGATGGTGGTTGCTGTGACCTGGAAGACAAAGCTTAAAAACTATGTGTGATTGCAGTCATTTAGCTTTAACCATAGGCTGGATTTAGGGTTACAAATGTGGGATGGGGTGGGGCAAATTCACAGCTACAATGCAATATTCATGACCAACACCATGGCATGAGATCATGAACTGTTTGTTCTGTTTTGGCATTTTGACATACTGAACACATGGCATTGGTATTTATTTACACTGTCTGGTGAAACAGCTTGACGGCAACAAGTTAAACTGAAGGGAAACTGTTCTATATCTGATACATTCAATTTAGTACATGACATCTAGTTAGCATTGTATTTTAAGTTCCATGTGCTAAGATATAAAGTATTTAATGTAGCTAATCATAGCAAGAACTGTTACAATCACAGCTGGTCAAGAAAGCTATTTACTAGTTATCACAAAGAATGGCACTTATCAAGTACTTACACCGATCAATTCTTACCTCGAACACAGTGCTTTGACCATGCTTGTCTCACTGAGTTAAGTAACTGCTTAATATGAAGAAGCAGTGATGTTTTCGCGTGCCCTAGTCTGAGTCCTATTGTTTCCAAGTTGAAACTCCCTTCCAATTGCTGATATTAGCTTTATGATGCAAGGGCTGATGAGGTTATGCAGGCCTGCTCAGTAATAGGTTACAGTACATTAATGTTCTTCAGAAAACAAAAAAAAAAGAACCTGTTATGAGCATTGTGTTTATACCTCCTGTACTGCTCATCATGTGTTCACTAGACCCAGCAGCCCTTTTGTACAGGTTGTCAGAGAGACAGTGCATCCACTGTAGCGCCTGTGAATTGATAATTAACTGTGGTACCCGGCTAAACAAGATCTATTCATCAGTGGATTTTGCCGACACAAGCCTATTCTTGGCTTGTTGTTACTATGCTAAAAATGTGCTTCCCTTGCACTTTTTGCCATCCTGATCAAAATTGATAACGAAATTGTAATGTTTGCTTCCTTGTCAAAATCAGCCACAGTACCTTTAATAATCAAGAAGTCGTCCACAATGTCAGACATCTAATCGTAAATACCGAGGTGAAACTGCTCTATAAGAAACTGAAGGCCCAATTCAATTATCATTTCTCTGGGGAAAAGCATAGCAGTAAAACAGAAATGTATGCAATAAACAGTGCTTTCAAATCCCTGTTAAAAACAATACAACCTGCCCGTCTTTTAACTGAGTGTTCTTTTTACAACTATCTTGTTCCTTAGGGCTTTCCCAGAAACCTTTAATAAGCAAGCAGCCAATTAAAATAATCATTTTACATGCAGAACAACAAAGGGTTCTATAAAATTGAACAATTGGTGGTTTCACAACACAACAATTTAAATATGTATATAATTGAGGAACCATATGGCATTAAAAGGAACTATATTTTCTTAGCTCTGCCTAAATAGATTGAACGCAAAAGGACACTAAAGACTCAGACTAGTCTACATGATTTTAAAGACAACATTCTTTTCACCAATCAGGAAATAAGTAATACAGAGATGCATATTTCCATATTTTTCAAATAAATCACAGTGCCGATACCGCTGTACAAAAGAGCTGGCTCATTTGTATGGAGCGTATATCGGGCTTATGTCTTCGCGTTTGATTACGTCACCTACCAGCCCTTCTGCTGCCCTACCCCGTGCACGCTACACTATCTCCTGCAAGCCTCAAGTCTGCCCCGGACTTGCTCACCAGGCTACAGTGGGTACTTGCATCCCACACTGACACCAATGTAGTGATCACGGTTAAAGCAGGCAGGCGCATGACACGGCGAGGCATCCACACACAGGCGAAGGGCGAGAACCCGGGACCTCTCGCACTAAAGCATAGCGCCAATACCGCTGTATACCTTGCAAGATAAAACTAAAACTCAAGGGTCACTTATAACTGAGATGTTTGTCGTTAAATCATAGGTAATCTCGTACTGTACATTAATAATAATAATAATAATAATAATAATAATAATAATAATAATAATAATAATAATAATAATAATAATAATAATAATAATAATTTGAGCACTTTGCAATTTGAGGTCAAAGTTAGGAAGAGGCAGTGCTCATAGTTATTATAGTTATAATTAATATTACCTTGATATTAGCGGATTCTTTGTAACGAAACGCTTATAGATGCCCACCTCTCAATTACTACAGTAGCTTTTCTATGTGCAGCTGAGCTCCACATTTAAACTCCTACTTGAGAAAACTGTTAATGCTCAGAAAAAATTGCCATTGCATGAACGAATTAAAATGATTGAATACTTTAGTGGTGTTTTTCTCTTTTTCAATCTTAGTGTCCTCAACAGCTATGCTCCTTAACATACCACCGGTATATACATTTTGAACATGGCCTAAACGCTACTACACTTTCACGTTGTGTCATAAAAAATGACAACATCCAAAAAGGTTTAATTAAATTGTTTTAGGTGTTTTACCCACAACAAATAATCCGATTGTCGGTCTTCCATGCATATTTAAGTTGTGTGCCGATATAAACGAAAACATCTCAGTCTCTTAACTGTCCTATCAACAACATCTTGTAATCAAATGAGTTTTACGAGTTTGATACACTTGCCTTTCGCATCCATGCCAGGTATTGCGTGGTGCTGAAAGAACAGCGCCAAGTGACTCAACTGTTCGCCCAGCTAGAAACGATAGTCAAACATTAACATTTTCCGAATTAAAATAGAACGCACAGTTTTAGGAACTCTCTGGTCGTTACTATCCTTTTCCCCAAAATGTTAGACAGTTCTGGGTTTGTGTTTTATTTGATAAATCTGAGTGTAATCGATATACCTACATAGGCCGTTTTATGTTGTGAACACTTTAATTTACGGTACAATTAACTCTTATGCACTGTAAATGCTGGTAAATAAAAACACAGTTAGGTACTTATATAGACACTAACCTTTCTTCTTTGCCAGCAGGCACCGGGGCTCTTCTCGTGGGATTTGCTTCCTTATTTTACTCCATCAACTGACCTCCTGGTCTGCAAATGTTTTCGTTGGCTATCCTCGGGGAATGATGGCAGATTCCCTCTGTTCTTTAACGCGGTCAATTGTCAATAGATTCCTCATTGAAAACGCTGGGAGATGTTACTGATAACTTTCTTAGCACGTTCTTATGTCATTGCCATTAAAAGGATACAACCCAGACCCGGTGAATCTGACAGAAAAGTAATTTGTATTTCAAACATATATGGATCTGCTGCTGGGTGTTTTTGCAAAGTCAACTGTTGCATGGTGCGTTTCTTTACATTGTTCAGAATATCGGTTTTAAAACACAAACAAAAAATCCATTAGAGTTTTGAATGTTCCTGAAACACGTGCTACACTTTTCTGCCACAGATGGATACAGTCAATGTGGGTATTAAAAAAAATAAAAATACTGCAACATAAAACGACACGATCTGTTATGGTTCTTCTCGAAAACCCTTTAAAATAAACACAACGTTCATGAGTACATTGTTAAATATAGAGAAGGCTGTAGAAACTCTGCAGCTGCAAGTACGGCTTCTTTGGATATGAAGTAGATGGATGAGAACAGCAACACTAGGAACCGCGGTAGTTCTAATAGCTAACGAGATATTCACACATATATAGATATTTGTGTTCCTAATATTCAATATATTCAATAATATATATATATATATATATATATATATATATATATATATATATATATATATATATATATATATATATATATAAGAAATGATTAAGAAACAATTGATGATTAATGGTTCCCTATTCAAAATAAAAGCTTTTTTTGATAAGCGTGCTAATTCCTGGTGCAGTTTATAGTTTGGATTTGTTTCAAAAGAATGAAAAAATGAATCTGTATTTCTTTCAAAATCAAACCATGGGTATCTAAAATATAGTTTTAAATTGTTGTTTTTTTCCATCTGTTACAAAATATAAAGTTAATTTCAAAATACTGTTTTTTTTTCGTTTTTTTTAATACCACCACATACGTTTGCGTTTAAAGAGCGACAGCTACTTCTCTACTCAACATCACAAAAACAGTACTGTATCAGTATTGAATACTTACTTTCGGTTATCTGTACTGTAAACGTAATACATTACAAATCTTTAAGTAGTTTCTGTTAAAAAGTCTACACACGACATTTATGGGAATAAATGTGTTGATTGATCTCACTAATACTATAATATATATATATATATATATATATATATATATATATATATATATATATATATATATATATGCCTATATGCAGTTTATATGGGCTTTTTCGATATACAAAAGAAAGCTCTCAACAGCAAACACTGTCTATATTAGTATTGATATCTACTGTACCTAACCGAATACACACTTTGATTTACAGGTCTGTCGCTCTACTTGTGTCTAAGCAAAGCGCATAAAGAGACCTTTTAAGGTCCAAGTTGCTATTTGCGTTGAGGCTTGTTTTTTCCATTGACCGTCCATTGTTGACCCCATCACTGATTTCGAGTTGAGCTGTAGACTTGTTAAGAGATGCGTTGCTGCGGCTCATCTTCAGGTCACTACAAGGGCTTTCCTGGCCACTGTTTGGCTCTTCCTTAAGAGAAGTGTGCTCTTCCTGGTCAGTCTCTCTGTGATAGAAGTAATTGAAGTTGGACACAATGACAGGTACTGGCAATGCAATGGTCAACACGCCGGCAATAGCACACAGAGAGCCTACAATTTTCCCTCCGACAGTAATGGGTCGCATATCTCCATAGCCTACGGTCGTCATGGTTACCACAGCCCACCAGAACGCATCAGGGATGCTGGAGAAATGGGACTCGGGCTCATCTGCCTCTGCAAAGTAAACACCGCTGGAGAACAGAATGACACCGATAAACAGAAAAAAGATTAAAAGGCCAAGCTCCCTCATACTGGCTTTCAGTGTCTGACCCAGAATCTGCAGCCCTTTGGAGTGTCTTGATAGCTTAAAGATCCTAAACACTCTGACCAGACGAATTACTCTTAGGATCGACAGTGACAACGCCTGTTGCCCGTTGTTGCCTTGTTGCTCTGCTAGTTCTGTGCCCAGGGTGATAAAATAGGGGATGATAGCCATAATATCTATTATGTTCATCATGTTTTTGGAAAACGCCGATTTACTGGGACAGGCAAAAAATCTTACAGTAAGCTCAAACGTGAACCAAATCACACAGGTAGTCTCTACTATAAAGAAAGGGTCTGACGTGCTACTCGGTGGTAGAGCCTGAGTAGTATTAGTTCCACTGACAGACAGTAGTAGCTCTCTCTCATCTCGAAACTCTGGCAGCGTTTCCAAACAAAAGGTTATAATGGATATGACGATCACCAGAACAGATACAATGGCGATCCCCCGTGCTGGATTGGAGCTCTCCGGGTACTCGAAGATGAGCCATACCTGTTTCTGGAAGCCACTTTTTGTAGGCATAGGTTTCTCTTCCTCCTTAATAAATCCCTCGTCCTCCCTGAACTTCTCCATTGCTTCTTCCCCCAGCTCGTAAAAACGGATCTCATCCGCAAATATATCTATGGAGACGTTCACAGGTCTCCTTATTTTCCCACCTGATTGATAAAAATAAAGTACCCCATCAAAACTGGGCCGATTCCGGTCGAAAAAGTACTCGTTTCTGAGGGGGTCAAAGTACTTTATCCTTTTATGGGGGTCCCCGAGCAAAGTGTCTGGGAACTGGTTCAGGGTTCCCAGTTGAGTCTCGAACCTGAGTCCAGCAATGTTAATTAATACCCTTTCGCTGTTCTCACCATCCATATCCAAGATGTCTTCATCTAAAAGATGAGGGCTGTGATCAGCCCTCAGCAGAGCATCCATGGCATTCTCGCTGCTGCTACAAGTATTATTCATGTCGTTCACATTCCAAGAGTCCTTTTGCAGGCTGTTGCAAGAGTTCATCTCTTTGCCGTAGACCTCGTTCAACCGAGATTGTGCAAAAGGTGCTTGGGGGAGATTCAGAAAACTCGCGCACCCTCCACTGGCATTGCCTCCGCTCACAATGGCAGTAGCACCACGGTTTTCAGTTATCAACCCTATCTCCATTCCGAATCCATTAAATATTCATCAGAAACACACAACTGTGCAGTTAGATCAGCACTTTCCGTTACTGCACACGCGCTTTCTTCAGATAAAGAGATCAGCACCAGATTAAACTCGAAATAATCCAGAACTCCCCCCGAACTCCCCCCCGGAAATGATAATAACAAAAAATTAAAATATAAATAAATAAATAAATAAATAAATAAATAAATAAATAAATAAGACCCTAACTGTCAAGCAATCTTCTTTTTTCTATAGGCCCTATATAATAACAAGTAATAGAGGGTTGGACGGCGAGGGCGTCCCGTGCGTGTTCAATTTTCACGCATTTCATCCAGCAGGCACTGAACAATCTGTGGTTGAAGGAAAGACAGCTGTAATTACACTTTAATATCCCATAACATATTTTTTTTCTAAAATACCTGGTGCTTTATGAAAATGCGCTCCGTGCATGCAGGGGTATTATTTTCCATTGAAACTGAAACAGAGTACCAAAAAAAATCCACTTGTGTATTTTATTCCCTAGAGTACATAAACATACGCCTGTTGTTGCGTTTTATGAATATTTCAACACAACTTTACTGCACTATGTTAAAATGTTTTGTCGTCTGCCTTGTCATTCAATATTCTTGTTCTGTATGAGATAGCCTATAGTATTTAGCACTGTCAGTCATTTGAAGAAACGTGAAACCCCTGAAGGAGATTGGAATTAGCACCGACAATAACCGCGTGATTACGTTATACAAAATTAATAAAGATGCTGATACTGGATGTGGGTAGTATAGTTAAATATAAGCAGTAAGATCTACTGGTCAGAAAATCAACACAGATTATATCTGGTCAAAAGAAAGTTGAGTTATATGGGGCACAAATATTTTATCAAGAGTTATTAATTTTTTTCGGATTAAAAACATGTAATTATTCCAAGATTTAACAAAAAAAAAAGAATCCATATTTAGCTTAATACATGTTAGCAAAAACATACTTAAAAGTTTTGAAATGTGTACTTTTAGATATGATTTATAAATATTGAAAACCCTCATCACAAATTCAGCATTTAAAATCAATATGACAATTACATCTGGAAGAAAAAATGCTTCAGTCTTTAAATCTTTTTTTTTTTTTTTACACCTGGCAAGTCAACATTTATCTGACATGTTAAATCTGGGAATCTAAAAATAAATCTGTGAAAAAAAAACAGGGAATTTATTCACGTGTTTATTTATTTTTACACTTGGCGATAACATTTAGCTAACAGATGAATCCGAAAAAAACATGATCTTTCAGCATTTTAAAGTAATTTAAATGTTTGTCATTAGCAAAAAAAAAATCTGGAAAATAATTCTAGAAAAATAAATGTTTTTTCAGACGAAATATTTATTTTGCAAGCTAAACCTGAAGCTAACACGCAAATGAGTCCCCGCCCATTTAAGCGTTTTTGACTAGGCATTCTATGCATAGAGGCGGGGGCGTCTTTTTTTCCTACCCAGACACCCCTCAATGAAGCTGGGGGCGTGACAAGGGGGTGGTTTCAACTGAGAGACAAGACAGAGTATCTAATTACCCTGTACAAATACCAGTTTATTTTTTACTTCAGAATCTAATAAATTGGATTGTTATGATGACGGAAGTATTTGACCTGAGTGGTTCAGTTTCCATACTACACTGTACATATAAGAGAGAGAGACTAGATTTTCAAACAGAGCTGTAGGAACCATAAAGCATTCTCTAATAATCTGTGTAAATTAATCGATTAATCATGCCTGTGGGTGTTCATCGATTAAAAAATAGTTGATCGGTTAATCTAGTCTACCCACGTGCTCTAGCAAAAGATGGTGGAGAGTACCGACATTTTGCCATAGCTCAGAACAGTCTCCAGGATAACTGACCCGATCAACTATCGTGGCAGGGATCGCGTTCAATGTGACCACCCAACCCCAACCCAACGGTACTTCAGTGTGGACGTTTTGAGCTGGATTAATTAGAGCGGTTTTGAGTACGGTTCTCGAGATCGGTTGTGTAGTGTGGACAGGGCCTTAATCTCCTTACTTTCTCAAGTGGAATGAAGAACGAGAAAACGACAGCTCAACATTTAAGTGACTAGTTTTTTGTATTGGTGTTAATACAATTAGAATAGTGATTGTAATAAGGTGTATCCATCTTTATATATATATATATATATATATATATATATATATATATATATATATATATATATATAAAGAAGGGGGCAGGGAGCAAAAAAATATCTGAAGGTGAGCGTAGCAGAAAAGGTTTGGGAACTACTGGTTCAGAAGGAATAAAAGACAACTTGCAAGATTTGATCTTAGGGGCTTTCCTTTCACGGCAATACTACAAGTTTATCTTATCATCTGAGTCGCAAGTAAGTTGATTTTTCTTTTTAACAATGTATTCCATTAGTTTAAATATGTACCACAGCAGTACATTTACAGCTGTAGCCAAAGTCTAAGTCTTAACTGAATAAAACAAAATTAAACAACACTTCTGTACTCATCGCAGCATTGATTATATTTCTTTCCAAATGGCTTGCTTTTTCTTGTTTGTGACTATATTGTTTTGCTTGGCAGTAAGAATAGATTTATATTTATGATACTGAAGCAATCCGGGCATTTATGTAATTGTGTAATAATACTGTAATCTCCTCTGTAGCTATGTGTAATTGTAGCCTGCGCGTGTGGTGCTGTCTGTGTCTCCCCTGTAATTGGCTGTTGTTTGTCTGTGCCCATTGGTCCTGGTGTGCGGTTGCGGACCAATGGGATGTCTGTAAGCTCCGGTACCCGCTTAACATAAGGGGCGGAGCTACGTTATACTTATGTGTGGTTGTTCCAGAAATCAGTGAAGCGGTCAGAGCAGTGGTCTCTGAATGGGTGCTAGAGATAGCGTCCTGAAATAAAGCTTTGGAATTTAATCAGTGTGTTGTCACCTTTCTTCTGCCTGCCTGCAAAACGCTACACTGGCGTCAGAGCGGGATCAAGCAGGAGCGGCTAGGAGATGGAGAGACGGGCAGCGAGAGGGAACTGTTCCAGCACATCCAGGGACTCGAGGCAGAGGTTGCCCAGATGATGGAACAGCTCAAGAGCTGTGCTGAGAGACAGCAGTCACTGGCGGCAGAGTGCTTGGGGCCCAGCTGGGTCCCGCAGAGCGCCGTGCCAGATGCCCGAAATCAAGCAAGGCCAATCAACCAGATGGCAAAGGCAATACTGCAGGATGGCGGGGCGCAAAGCTGCCCAGCTTTGATGGCACCACAAGCTGGGATGCCTTCAACGAGCAGCTAACCATGCTGGGGAAGCTGTGCAAGTGGAGTGAAGAAGACAAAGCACAACAACTGATGGCGGTGCTGAGAGGGGAGGCCCAGATGGTGCTACTGAATCTGGCTGAGGAAGAGATGGGCAACTACAGTACCCTGGTGGCCACCCTCCAACACCAGTTTGGCAGTACAGGGGAACCAGAGCTGCTGCAAACCAGGTTCCGAAAGTGAGCATGGACGGTAGGGGAGTCCCTGGCTTGATTAGCCACAGACCTGAAGAGGGAAGCCCGGTGGGCATATGCAGACACTGCCGCCCAAGAGCAGGAGGAGTAAGCCCAGTTCCAGTTCATTGAAGCCATGGGACCGGGCTAACTCCGCAAGTACCTGCACCTTGCCAAACCCTGGTCGCTACAGACCGCCCTCCAACTCGCCATTAATCATGTATTAGTTATTTAAAATGCAACTATCATCAGATGTATTTAGATATACACATTGTATTCACATGAACGTGCATTACATACACCAGACTTAAAGAATTAACATTGGTCGTAGTTGCGTTTGAACTAATTGTGTGTTGGTGCACCAGACGTATTGAAAACAAAAACAAGTCAGACGTATTAACGTCTGAGAAAGGGTTTACGACTGACTATTAATACTTGGACTTACGTCTTGTTGGTGCACTTCAGCCCTGATGTTTTTAAATAATGACCCCAAAATCTGTGTCTGTTACTTCTCTAGTCTCTTTTTATATTTATTTTCTGTAAACATTAGTGTATGGATAATCTTGTTTGCTTTAAAACAAATTAAATTGTTACAACAAAATTAGCATTCTTTACTCCATTCATTTTAATTCCGTAGATGGTCTTGTTGTAATAGTGCTAAAATATACAGTTCCTTTTTTCTTTATATATTTACCTGAAACCTTGCTTAATATAATTTTAGAAAAAAAGCACTGTACTTGCATCCAGAGCACGTCTGCCGATTAAACTAAAAATAAGGCTAAAAACAAAACAGTATTCGGTTCAACAGAGACTGTCAGTAGCTTAAAAACAAATAAGCTAAATGCTCCGTGTGTATCTGTGTAGTTTGAAATTTGAATGTCCCGCCCCTGCCTGCTCTGAAGTGCTCAGCCAATGGACAGGGGCGGGACGTTCAAAAGAATTGTGGGAAATGGCGTTTTAAAACCTAAAATATACCTTTGCTTCTATGACTCGATCCCACACATCCCACAATTCTTTTCAACGTCCCGCCCCAGGGGTGACACATTCAAATTTCAAACTACACAGATAAACATGAAGCACTTAGCTTAACCCTCCTATTATGTTCAGAATTTAGGTACATATGTTATGTTTTGAGTCACATTGACCCGATACAATTTCAAACTAATTTAAACAGCCCTAAAATGATTGAATGTTTTTATTTGCAAAGGTTTTACTCTTTTATGCTCTTTTAGTCCAGGAGCTGTGATAAAACTTTTTTGACTGCCAACCTGGGAGCTCCTCATTTTGGAATGTCTTTACCAGTGATATGCTGTTGCAATACTGACAGAGAAAATTAGGCTCTGCCTTGTAGATATATACTGTTTGTTTTTTTGTTTATAAATATCTCCAGACAGTTGCAGCCATTTCCGGAAATAATAATACAAATATAATAATAATAAAATAACAAATTTACGAAGTTTGTTTATCCCTGCACACAAACCTACATAGATAAATGCCACGGGTCACGGTGACCCGAAACATCTTATTTGTAGACATGACCTGTTCTAAAAAAAATAAACATCTCAAAGGTTCTGTTTTCTGTGTATAATTTCATGACCCCAACTTAGGAAAAGTCATAAAATATTATACAGAAAATAAAAATAAAAATAGCATTTAAGCTAATTGGAAACTAAAGTCGGGTCAAATAGACCCGAAACCTAATAGGAGGGTTAAATGTGTTTAAGCTACTGACTGTATCTGTTGAACCGAATACTGCTTTGTTTTTAGCGTATTTTAATTTTCATCGGCAGACGCGCTCTGGATGCAAGAACAGTGCTGACACGTCTAAAATTATATTAAGCGAGGTTTCGTATAAAGAAAAAAGGCACTGTATATTTTAGCACTGGTACAACAAGACCATCTACGGAAATTGGTTGAAAATTGTCGTTATAAATAACAAATAAATAATCTGTATAAATGCAACAATTGGAATATACGTTTTGAAAACATAACAATTTCACCTGCAAAGCATTGTGATTGATGCAGCAAAAACGCTGAAATACATTGTGTAGGTAACGTTTCACAGCCTAGTGAGAACGTTAGCATGATAACGTTTATTGCTGTAGGACCAGGTTGTACAGGGAGAGGGTGGTCAAGGAATGGGGTTAAACTCAAGGTCTGTAACAATGTAATAACCATTTATCTTTTGGCAACTGCTTGCAGTATGTCCAATACACTTGCATTGCTTTTGAGCTATATATGCCTCATTGAGCTTCACAATATGTCTCCTCTGATTTAGAGGCGAAGCATCCCATGCAAGGCTATTAATAGCATTTAATAGACTACAGGGGTATTCTGAAGTATTTGGTCGAAGCAAATACAGTCAGTGTTGTGTTTATAAGTGCGACATATTTATAATGTAGACGCAAAATACTGACTCCATTTAACCAATGTATTCCTCTTTTATGTTTCAATTGTCATTACTAATTTTTCAGTATCTCAGTTTTAGAAAAAAAATGGTAAGGTTTTAGGAACTCTCTGGTCGTTACTATCCTTTTCCCCAAAATGTTAGACAGTTCTGGGTTTGTGTTTTATTTGATAAATCTGAGTGTAATCGATATACCTACATAGGCCGTTTTATGTTGTGAACACTTTAATTTACGGTACAATTAACTTTTATGCACTGTAAAAGATGGTAAATAAAAACACAGTTAGGTACTTATATAGACTACTAACCTTTCGTCTTTGCCAGCAGGCACCGGGGCTCTTCTCGTGGGATTTGCTTCCTTATTTTACTCCATCAACTGACCTCCTGGTCTGCAAATGTTTTCGTTGGCTATCCTCGGGGAATGATGGCAGATTCCCTCTGTTCTTTAACGCGGTCAATTGTCAATAGATTCCTCATTGAAAACGCTGGGAGATGTTACTGATAACTTTCTTAGCACGTTCTTATGTCATTGCCATTAAAAGGATACAACCCAGACCCGGTGAATCTGACAGAAAAGTAATTTGTATTTCAAACATATATGGATCTGCTGCTGGGTGTTTTTGCAAAGTCAACTGTTGCATGATGCGTTTCTTTACATTGTTCAGAATATCGGTTTTAAAACACAAACAAAAAATCCATTAGAGTTTTGAATGTTGCTGAAACACGTGCTACACTTTTCTGCCACAGATGGATACAGTCAATGTGGGTATTAAAAAAAATGAAAATACTGCAACATAAAACGACACGATCTGTTATGGTTCTTCTCGAAAACCCTTTAAAATAAACACAACGTTCATGAGTACATTGTTAAATATAGAGAAGGCTGTAGAAACTCTGCAGCTGCAAGTACGGCTTCTTTGGATATGAAGTAGATGGATGAGAACAGCAACACTAGGAACCGCGGTAGTTCTAATAGGTAACGAGATATTCACACATATTAGATATTTGTGTTCCTAATATTCTGAAAATTAATGCTCAAATATAAAGAAAAGATTAAGAAACAATTGACGTCCCCCTGTTTTAAACTGACAGCACCAAATTCCACACATTATTATTATTATTAATAATAATAATAATAATAATAATAATAATAATAATAATAATAATAATAATAATAATAATAATAATAATAATAATAATAACTTGTTCCTTTTTCAAAATGAAAGCTTTTTTTTATATATACGCGTTCTAATTCCTGGCCCAGTTTATAGTTTGGATTTGTTTAAAAAGAATGAATCTGTGTTTCTTTCAAAATCAAATCATTGGTATCTAAAATATAGTCTTAATTTTATTTTTCCATCTGTTTACAAAATATAAAATTAATTTCAAAATACTTTTTTTTTTTTTTTAAATACCACCACATACGTTTGTGTTTAAAGAGCGACATCTACTTCTCTACTCAACATCACAAAAACAGTACTGTATCAGTATTGAATACTTACTTTCGGTTATCTGTACTGTAAACGTAATACATTACAAATCTTTAAGTAGTTTATGTTAAAAAGTCTACACACGTCATTTATGGGAATAAATGTGTTGATCGATCTCACTGCGCAAATACTGTAAAAAATATATATGCATGGGCCTATATGCAGTTTATATGGGCTTTTTCGACATACAAAAGAAAGCTCTCAACAGCAAACACTGTCTATTGATATCTACTGTACCTAACCCAACACGCACTTTGATTTACAGGTCTGTGGTTCTACTTGTGTCTAAGCAAAGCGCATAAAGAGACCTTTTAAGGTCCATGTTGCTATTTGCTTTGAGGCTTGTTTTTTCCATTGACCGTCCATTGTTGACCCCATCACTGATTTCGAGTTGGGCTGTAGACTTGTTAAGAGATGCGTTGCTGCGGCTCATCTTCAGGTCACTACAAGGGCTTTCGTGGCCACTGTTTGGCTCTTCCTTAAGAGAAGTGTGCTCTTCCTGGTCAGTCTCTCTGTGATAGAAGTAATTGAAGTTGGACACAATGACAGGTACTGGCAATGCAATGGTCAACACGCCGGCAATAGCACACAGAGAGCCTACAATTTTCCCTCCGACTGTAATGGGTCGCATATCTCCATAGCCTACGGTCGTCATGGTTACCACAGCCCACCAGAACGCATCAGGGATGCTGGAGAAATGGGACTCGGGCTCATCTGCCTCTGCAAAGTAAACAGCGCTGGAGAACAGAATGACACCGATAAACAGAAAAAAGATTAAAAGGCCAAGCTCCCTCATACTGGCTTTCAGTGTCTGACCCAGAATCTGCAGCCCTTTGGAGTGTCTTGATAGCTTAAAGATCCTAAACACTCTGACCAGACGAATTACTCTTAGGATCGACAGTGACAACGCCTGTTGCCCGTTGTTGCCTTGTTGCTCTGCTAGTTCTGTGCCCAGGGTGATAAAATAGGGGATGATAGCCATAATATCTATTATGTTCATCATGTTTTTGGAAAACGCCGATTTACTGGGACAGGCAAAAAATCTTACAGTAAGCTCAAACGTGAACCAAATCACACAGGTAGTCTCTACTATAAAGAAAGGGTCTGACGTGCTACTCGGTGGTAGAGCCTGAGTAGTATTAGTTCCACTGACAGACAGTGGTAGCTCTCTCTCATCTCGAAACTCTGGCAGCGTTTCCAAACAAAAGGTTATAATGGATATGACGATCACCAGAACAGATACAATGGCGATCCCCCGTGCTGGATTGGAGCTCTCCGGGTACTCGAAGAGGAGCCATACCTGTTTCTGGAAGTCATTTTTAGGCATAGGTTTCTCTTCCTCCTTAATAAATCCCTCGTCCTCCCTGAACTTCTCCATTGCTTGTTCCCCCAGCTCGTAAAAACGGATCTCATCCGCAAATATATCTATGGAGACGTTCACAGGTCTCCTTATTTTCCCACCTGATTGATAAAAATAAAGTATCCCATCAAAACTGGGCCGATTCCGGTCGAAAAAGTACTCGTTTCGGAGGGGGTCAAAGTACTTTATCCTTTTATGGGGGTCCCCGAGCAAAGTGTCTGGGAACTGGTTCAGGGTTCCCAGTTGAGTCTCGAACCTGAGTCCAGCAATGTTAATTAATACCCGTTCGCTGTTCTCACCATCCATATCCAAGATGTCTTCATCTAAAAGATGAGGGCTGTGATCAGCCCTCAGCAGAGCATCCATGGCATTCTCGCTGCTGCTGCAAGTATTATTCATGTCGTTCATTTTCCAAGGGTCCTGTTGCAGGCTGTTGCAAGAGTTCATTTCTTTGTCGTAGACCTCCTTCAACCGAGATTGTGCAAAAGGTGCTTGGGGGAGATTCAGAAAGCTCGCGCACCCTCCACTGGCATTGCCTCCGCTCACAATGGCAGTAGCACCACGGTTTTCAAAAGTTACCAACGCTATCTCCATTCTGAATCCATTACATTTTCATCAGAAACACACAACTGTGCAGTTAGATCAGCACTTTCCGCTACTGCACACGCGCTTTCTTCAGATAAAGAGACGAGCACCAGATTAAACTGGAATCCAGAACTCCCCCGAAATGATAATAATAATTAAATAAATAAATACATACATAAATAAGACCAGCTTTTATAAAATGAATAACACCACAAGAGGCGAGTGGAGACCCGGATGAGAAAGTAATGATTATTCCTGACGTCAAAATAGCTGTTCTACAACCAACGCTGCCAGGGAATCCTTTGAAAATGTCTCTCCCTAACTGTCAAGCAGTCTTCCTTTTTTGTCTATATAATAACAAGTAAAAGGGGGTTGGACGGCGAGGGCGTCCCGTGAGTGTTCAATTTTCACGCATTTCATCCAGCAGGCACTGAACAATCTGTGGTTGAAGGAAAGACAGCTGTAATTACACTTTAATATCCCATAACATATTTTTTTCTAAAATGCCTGGTGCTTTATGAAAATGCGCTCCGTGCATGCAGGGGTATTATTTTCCATTGAAACTGAAACAGAGTAACAAAAAATAAATAAATAAATAAATAAATAAATAAATAAATAAATAAAAACATCACAGCATTGTTTGTCATCTTTGAATGCTACAGGCTTGAATCCACGTGTGTATTTTATTCCCTAGAGACAATTAGGTGTTTCGTCGTTGTTGTTGTTATTGACATACACCTGCATTCTTTAAAATGTAAACTAATTCAGTCAATATTTTAACAATGTGACGTTGCTCTCAATATATAAAGGATGGTTTGAGTTCTTATGAAGAATGCTAAAAATGTTACATACACATACGCCTGTTGTTGCGTTTTATGAATATTTCAACACAACCTTACTGCACTATGTTAAAATGTTTTGTCTGCCTTGTCATTCAATATTCTTTTTCTGTATGAGATAGCCTATAGTATTTAGCACTGTCAGTCATTTGAAGAACCGTGAAACCGCTGAAGAAGATTAGAATTAACACCGCCAATAACCGTGTGATTACGTTACACAAAATTAAAGATGCTGATACTGGATGTGGGTAGTATAGTTAAATATAAGCAGTAAGATCTACTGGTCAGAAAATCAACACAGATTATATCTGGTCAAAAGAAAGTTGTTATATGGGGCGCCAAGTGTAAAAATAAAACAGCACAGCGGTGCTAAATTGGGGTGTAAATCAGGTTAAAATAATTGGCGACGACTAAATTTTTTAAAGAAAAAAAAAATCAGTTGTTTTTTCCCCGGATTTAATTTAAATCATGTAATTATTCCAAGATTTAACAAACACAAATTCCAGAGTTAGCTTAATACATACATGTTAACAAAAACATACTCAAACGTTTTTAAATGTGTACTTTAAGATATGATTTATAAATATTTGTAGCGTACACAGGGGAAGGCAGCAGTAGGGCTGGTAGGTGACGTAATCACACACAAAGACATAAGCCCGATATAGCTCCTTGCGAGGAGCCGGCTGTTTTGTACAGCGGTATCAGTGCTGTGCTTTAGTGCGAGAGGTCCCGGGTTCGCGCCAGCCCTCCGTCTGTGTGTGGATTGCCTCACCCTGTGTGATGCGCCTGCCTGCAGGAACCGAGATCGCTACATTGGTGTTAGCAGTGGGATGCGGGTACCCCGGTACGCACTCGTCGAACTCTAGCCTGGTTAGCAAGTCCGGGGCGGACTTGAGGCTGGCAGGGGAGAGTGTAGCGTGCACTGGGGGAAGGCAGCAGTAGGGCTGGTAGGTGACGTAATCACACACGAAGACATAAGCCCGATATACTCTCCTTGCAAGGGAGCCGGCTCTTTTGTACAGCGTTGTCGGCGCGATGCTTTAGTGCTAGAGATCCCGGGTTCGCGCCCGCCCTGCGCCTGTGTGTGGATTGCCTCACCCTGTGTGATGTGCCTGCCTGCAGGAACCGAGATCGCTACATATTGAAAACCCTTCATCTAACATCAGATTACATGCAAACATTTTCATTTATTGTCAAATTGTTACATTGAAGATGCCTGTAAAACTTTAGGTGTCATTCATACATGCTTGTAAAAAATAGCATTAATACCAAGCGTTACTTTTAGTTGTATTTCACAACAAATACATATTATAGCAAACGGGTATGATTAATCGATTAATTAATCGTCCAGATGGGATGATTAATCGATTAAAAGAAAATACCAAGATTAAAACCCCTAGTATTTACGCAATGTGTGTCTAAAATATTGTCTTGAGAAAGAATATTGTATAATATCGAAAACTACAATGATAAACATATATTAGATATAGCCTATCTAGTAGACTATTTTAAAATAAAATGAGTGATACAATGTCACCATAACAAGCCAACGTATCAGATTCCAAGTTAAAAAATGAACTAGTATTTGTATAATTAGATATTCTCCCTGTCTTCTTAACGCTCCGTCTACTCTCCCTCCCTGCTTCAAAACTCCACGTCCAATCACAACAGCGCTAGCCTCTCAGTTTGTATCCAATCACAGCAGTCCCTGAGTTAAAACCACACCCTCATCACGCCCCCAGCTTCATTGGGGTGTGTCCCTTCAGGAATACGGGTAGGAAAAACAATTATCTAGGAGGGGAGCTTTGTTTTCCTTGGTGTGCCGTGTGCCCTTCAGTAAAATTGGGTTATTTCGCACAAGTATTTCGGCGGGCAAATGGTCTTGTATCTTTTCATACAAATCAAAGATGTCATCGGCCCCAACTTCATGATTTTGGTGCCAGATTGCGAAAGGCTGCTGCTGCTTTACGTAATAGGTTGTGTAATATGTATTGTAGCGTGGGAATGAATACAGACTCCCACAGGTTTTTCAGGTTCTCCAATGCAGCGGTTTATTAAGCAGGAACTCTACACTTAACAGTTAAAGTATGCTGCTTTACCAGCCAGTGGTACGTACAGCTAAGCACCGTAGTGTTACTCAAACTGTGACAAACAATAAAAGAAAATAAAGTCCAAAGCACACTGTTTTGGCCCTTGTGCTACAGCTAGAAAAGTGCAGTCTCCAATTTCATTCTTTGTTCTCTTAATCCCCAAGTCTCTCTGTTCTTCAGCTCTCTTTTGAACCACACCACACGTTTGTCTCAGCAGCCCCCCTAGAACTACTTACCCACCTCGTCCAGACCACACCCCCCGTGCACCAGCCACCAATCCCAAGCATGCATGGCTTCCCGCTCTAGATCCTCTGATTGTTGCAACATCTTATCCACTGATTTGTGACAACACTGTTGCAACCAGGTCCCGCTCGCGCCGCAAGCCAAATTTATGATTGGTGATGATTTTCCCGTTTCTGACATCCCTACTGAACCTTTGCAGTTGAATCTTTGACTCTGCGTCACAGAACCTTCCCTAATGCGGTTACAGCAGACCCAGGGTCGTTACAATATTAATGAGAATGGTCCTCAGGTCCCTGATTTAGCGGTGAGCTGCTTCCACGCCTCCTCTGTGCATAGAATGCCTACGTCAAACGCTTTATTGGGCGGGGACTATTTGCACGTTAGCTTCAGATTTAGCTTGCAAAATAAATGTATTTTGAAAAAACAGATTTATTTTTCCAGAATTGTCTCGCCAAGTGTAAAAATAAATAAATAAATAAAATAAAAAAGATTTAAACACTGAAGCATTTTTTTCCCAGATTTAATTGTGACATTCGTTTTAAATGTTGAATTAGCTATAAGCGTTTTTAATGTTTATAAATTATATCTGAAAGTATACATTTCTAAACTTTTAAGTATGTTTTTGTTAACATATATTAAGCTAAATCTGGGGGGAAAAAATCAAATTTTGTTTGGTTAAATCTAGGAAAAAAACTGTGATTTAAGTGATTGTGTTTATTTTTAATTTCTTTTTTTTACACTTGTGTCTCATAGTGTTACACTGTACATAACAGGTTTGTACTTACACCAAAACATATTTGTGTTATATGTTTAAAAAAAGAGGGGGGGGGGGGGTATATATAGTATTGGTACTGAGTTGTTCAAACACTCAAGTTTTCTTTTCACATTGCACATTCAGATAAAATTACGTATGTAAAAGGTTCTGGCCGAGTTTATAAAAAGCAAAAACCAGATGTCATTGCCATTGAATTCAGCGTGGGAAGCTGGAGCTCCCTCAGCTGCATTACACATTCCCATGGGATCATATTGTACACTTTTCCAATCAACCATTTAAAGAGCCTAAGATTTTGTTCCCATATACACTCATAAATAACACTATGGTATTAGACCCAACCAATGTGGAGCTTTTTTTGTGTGTGTCTGATTTTTTTTTAAGGTATTAATTCTAAATCATTTGTAATACTTATTTTAAATCATAACTAAAATATAAACAAAGTTAATTAAATGTGCAAAGTTGTTATCAAACACAATTCCAGTAACATCTACGAAAACTATGTTGTTGTTAATCACACATTTACCTCAGCGAAACACTTTTCTAGGCCCTTTAAAAAAAAAGTGCGTTCAGCCTACAAAAATATACTGTGCTTGCGAAAGAGCAAATCTGTTTTAAATAAAAAAAAGGGGGCTCCCAAGTGGCGCATCCAGTAAAAGCACTCGCTAGGGTGCAGGATGCGCTCTATAGCATGGACGTCGCAAGTTCGAGTCCAGGCTATTCCATAGCCGACCGTGGACGGGAGCTCCCAGGGGGCGGCGCTCAATTGGCCGAGCGTCGCCCGGGGGGAGGGAGGGTTAGGTCGGGTAGGGTGTCCTCGGCTCACCGCGCACCAGCGACCCCTGTAGTCTGGCCGGGCGCCTGCGGGCTTGCCTGTAAGCTGCCCAGAGCTGCGTTGTCCTCCGACGCTGTAGCTCTGAGGTGGCTGCACGGTGAGTCTGCAGAGTGTAAAGAAGCGGGCGGCTGACAGCACACGCTTCGGAGGACAGCGCAGGGGTGGTAGCGGTGAGCTGAGCCTAAAAAATAATTGGGCATTTCAAATTGAGGAGAAAATAATAAAAAACTAATTGGCAACGACTAAATTATTTAAAAAAAAAAAAAACGACCTCTCGATGTTAATTTAGCAAATCGTTTTTAGAATGAATGTACAATCAATCTTTAACTATACGTTTGTGGATTTTGTTTTCTCTGTAAAAAGAAATGAGGGTACAGTAAGCTATATAGTTCAGGTTGTGTGACTAAACTGCATTAATCCTTGCAGAAAATTAGAGAATGGTTGTGGAAATGGGGTGTCTCAGGGAGATCAAATCATCTTCATGCAGGGCATAGTGGGGGAGTGTGGCGGAGTGTCCCGCCCCTATATATATATTTATTATTATTTTTGTTTGCGGCGCAAATCAAAGCGCCGCGTATTTATTGTTTTAAAAACCTCGTGAGGATGCGTGGCTGATCAGCTCCTGATTATTTAACTAGCTGACAGTCACGCATCCTTACCAAACTCGTGCAGACTGTGGCCGAGGGGTAATACGATAATTAAAAGCTAGTTAACCCCTCGGCCAGAGTATAAGAACCTGCAGCTGTCTGTGCTGCGGGGAGGAGTGTACAGAGGAGAGTACTGGGAGCAGAGAGAACGAGGAGAGAGAAAACAGTTAAGAACAATTGCTATATTTAAGTATACTTGTTTCTGTTTATTTGTTTGGCCAACGTGCCTTTTTGTTTTGTGTTTTGTTATTTTTTAAATCTTTTGTTTTGTATTATTATTTATTAAATACGCTGACTGCAGTAGCGTTCAGCTTCACCCGCCCATCCATTGTTTTGGTTCAGTTACTTCCTGGTCCGTGACGTCACCACACCTCACCACTGCAAGCCATCCTGCCACATATGGTGTCCTGCGTGGGACAAACAACGCCTCCAGGAGCCGGACCAGGAAAGAAAAGGTCATTTTTTTCTTGTTTGTTTGTTTTTTCGAATAAGTGTTTTTGTGTTTGGAGGAAAAAAATAATAATAAATAAATAAATAAATGGATAAAGTGGATGCCTATATGGAGAGGTGGCATGAGCATCAGAGTTGAAGGAAGGAGGGGTTACATGGTGCCTCGCCTGCCTGGAGTATGGGCACCTCCCTGAGGTGTGCCCATATGAAGACCCCCTCTTTGTGCAGGCCTTTGATCGAGGTGAGGTGGAGACTGCGGAGGAGTGGATCCACCTGAAGGCTGTACCATCGCCGCAGGTGGATCAGGAAACCTGCCTCACCTGCCTCAAAGGGGAGGAGTGGTGCTTTGCCGTCGGCAAGGTCGGGCACAAAGCACCCGACCAACCCCCTCCATGGCAGGAGGTGGAACTGCTGGTCTCGAAGAAGGGAAGGCCAAGAAGGCTAAGAAACAGGCTACAGCGCCCGGAAGGGGGGAGCGCGAGCATCCAGTGCCCAGAAGTGGGGAGCGCGAGCATCCAGCGCCCAGAGGGGGGGAGCCCGTGCATCCAGTGCCCAGAAGTGGGGAGCGCGAGCATCCAGCGCCCAGAGGGGGGGAGCCCGTGCATCCAGCGCCCAGAGGGGGGGAGCCCGTGCATCCAGCGCCCAGAGGGGGGGAGCCCGTGCATCCAGTGCCCAGAAGTGGGGAGCGCGAGCATCCAGCGCCCAGAGGGGGGGAGCCCGTGCATCCAGCGCCCAGAGGGGGGGAGCCCGTGCATCCAGCGCCCAGAGGGGGGGAGCCCGTGCATCCAGCACCCAGAGGGGGGGAGCCTGTGCATCTAGCGTCCAGGCCTCCACCAGCAGAGGAAGAATACATGCTGCCTCTGTCTCCGCCACCTCCACCGCTTCCACCAGCAGGAGCAGAGCAGCGGGAGCTGCCTCTGCCTCCACCACCTCCACCGTCAGGAGCAGAGCAGCGGGAGCTGCCTCTGCCTCCGTCTCCACCACCGCTAGGGGCAGAGCAGCAGGAGCTGCCTCTGCCTCCGCCACCTCCACCAGCAGAGGGTGAATGCCTGCTGGTTCCGTCTCAAGCACCGTGGGAGGACTGCTTACCGCTCCCAGCTCCACCAGCAGAGGGTGAATTCCTGCTGGTTCCGCCTCAACCGCCATGGGAGGATTGCTTGCCCCTCCCACCTCCACCAGCAGAGGGTGAATACCTGCTGGTTCCGCCTCAACCGTCGTGGGAGGACTGCTTGCCTCTCCCACCTCCAACAGCAGAGGGTGAATGCCTAGCTGGTTCCGCCTCAACCGCCATGGGAGGACTGCTTACCGCTCCCAGCTCCACCAGCAGAGGATGAATACCTGCTGGTTCCATCTCCACCTCCACCAGCAGAGGGTGAATACCTGCTGGTTCTACCTCCACCAGCAGAGAGTGAATACCTGCTGGTTCTACCTCCACCGTCATGGGAAGGACTGCTCCTGCCCTGCCTTGCTCTGCCCAAGGATGCCTGCCTCGCACCGCCCAAGGATGCCTGCCTCGCACTGCCCAAGGATGTCTGCCATGCATCGCCTGGGGCTGTCTGTGGCTCCGCATCGCCTGGGCCTGCCTGTGGCTCTGCATCGCCTGGGGCTGCCTGTTGCTCCACATCGCCTGGAGAGCCAAGGGTCCTGTTTTGCCTGGGTTCGCTACCAATCCTGCCATGCGGCAGGAAATACTGTGGCTGGAGCCCCTTGGAGGGGAGCTGCCAGTCATGAAGAAGGGGGGAGAGGTCAGGAGACCACCCCCAAAATTTCCTTGGCCGGAGGAGCCAGCCTGTGCGCGGTCCACCGGAACGCTACGGCTGTTTGGGTGGGAGGAGGACATCCCACCGTGGCCGCCACCTTTGGCCCGTTGCTGCCCTGTTCCTGGGCCGGAACTGCTAGCCGGGACTTTGGCGACTAAGGGGGGAGGTGGCCGAAAAGGCCATGTGTGCTGCGCACAAGGGGGGGCATGTGTGGCGGAGTGTCCCGCCCCTATATATATATTTATTATTATTTGTATTTTTGTTTGCAGCGCAGGTCAAAGCGCCGCGTATTTATTGTTTTAAAAACCTTGTGAGGATGCGTGGCTGATCAGCTCCTGATTATTTAACTAGCTGACAGTCACGCATCCTTACTAAACTCGTGCAGACTGTGGCTGAGGGGTAATAAGATAATTAACAGCTAGTTAACCCCTCGGCCAGAGTATAAGAACCTGCAGCTGTCCGTGCTGCGAGGAGAGTGTACAGAGGAGAGTACTGGGAGCAGAGAGAGCGAGGAGAGAGAAAACAGTTAAGAACAATTGCTATATTTAAGTATACTTGTTTCTGTTTATTTGTTTGGCCAACGCGCCTTTTTGTTTTGTGTTTTGTTATTTGTTTAAATCTTTTGTTTTGTATTATTATTTATTAAATACGCTGACCGCAGTAGCGTTCAGCTTCACCCGCCCATCCATTGTTTTGGTTCAGTTACTTCCTGGTCCGTGACGTCACCACACCTCACCACTGCAAGCCATCCTGCCACAGGGGGCTATGATTGTTTTCATCAAGGCGTAAGGGCACACGCTTTCTAAGGATTAGCGGTACAATATATGCAACATATTCTATGTTAACCATTTGATTACTTAACATCATATACTTTTAATATAAAAAAAATCTTGTGTATTCTGCATTTAATATACCGAAAATACTATACATATTTCTATTTCATTGATTCAATATCAAACCAAACGTTGACACTAGGGTTTAGAAGAATTTCCTGCAAATAATAATAATAATAGTAACTAGAACTGCCAGGCAGTTTTACAGCTTCCAAGCTCAGTACCAGTTGGAAATTTTGACAATCTGTAGCATTGCAGCACAATTGTCAGCAACAGATCTGTTTTATGGAGAAGTTTCAATTCAAAATACTGCATTAGTTCATTATCTCACAATACTTTATAACTTTAAACACCATAGTAACCATGACTCTAACTACACACTAAGGAATTATAAACTAGTTTTACATTTAACCATAAGGAGAGGTCAAAGGTCACAATCAAGGTAATTTTTGAATAGAGCATATATGGGTTCTTAAATGTGTTGTATAGTAACCATAACCCTATGTGCACTGTAAGGAGTTATAAGCTAGTTTTACATTTGACGATAGAGAGGTCAAAGGTCACAGGCAAGGTGAATTTTGCTTAGAGCATATATGCGTTCCTATCTGTGTTCCATAGTAACCATGACCCTATCAGCACTTGTTATACCATTTTTGCATTTGACTTTAAGGAGAGGTCAAAGGTCACAGTCAAGGACATTTTTCAATCAAGCATTTATGGGTTTCTATATGTGTTCTATAGTAACCATTACCCTATCTGCACTCTGTCATATTGGTTTACGTACAAACAATTTTTTAGCATCTGGATTGTATTCAACCCGGGATGATACCTGCCAACTTTGATGGTGATTGGTTATATGGCGTTCAAGCAGGAGCGGTTTGAAGTCTTGGGATGAAAAAAAAAATAAAATAAAAATATTTACAATAACAATATGCTCCCCAGCCATTCTGTCTTTGAAGCCTAATGATGATGATAATGATTATAATAAACACTAGTATTTCTTTATTGCCAACATGTGTGTTTTATTATGCATCTAAGGTATAGTCTAAAACAATTAAATATGTACTAAAATGTGTTTCTAATCGGTTCTATAATATTTATTTTAAATTCATAAACAATTGGTTTAACAGTGGGTTCCAAAGCAGTGGAATGGTTTATTTTTTACTAAACTCCTGCAATGACACTTGACTGAGAGAATCATAGAATACAGCTGTGTATCAAAAATGAACATAATGAAGATTTTACTCATCATTTATTTAGAGAATATTTTTTAAAAGTCTGCTTTATGAAAATAATGCAGTTTGATATTCATGGAACTGTTCAAGTATATAGACTGATGTTGGCTTCTTTAACAAAATAATAGAACAGTTTCATAGTCAAAGACAATGTACTGTTATATTTAACATAAAACACTCTGTATTCACGTTTTACTCATGATGTTGTTCTTTTTTTTCTTCAAAAATTCTGTTTTCATGAATAAAAGCTAGTCTGATATTCCTGAAGCCGTTCTGGGCTATTGTTGGTTTTTATTAACAGGAAGGACTGTTTCAGGGATATTAAACTTGATATTGCTCAAACATTTACTAACACTTTACAATAAATATCCCCTTTAGGCATGCTTAAAATGGAAACACAATTAAAAGTGAAAGCACCATTGTTGATCCTAACCAGTCACTGCGCTGTTGTTTCTATGCAGAGGTTCTGCCAGGTCTATTGGCTGGACATACCCCCTCCAGAAGCCAGTCTTGGCACACACTATCGCTGATACCTTTTGGGGTGATGCCACTACAACTTTCTTATTAAAACAATGTGTGTGTTGATCTATTCATCTACTCAGAACAAGATTTTTTTTAGGTAGCGGGTCTGAAAGTCAGGGTGGGGTAAAACAACAAATCCCCCAGGGCAAGCCATTGTGCAATAAGTTTTTGGAAGCGATGGCAGCAGTTTATAAATCATTTTATTTTTTATTTTGAATTGGTTTCAATCAAATTAGTTTGTAAACATGAAGTCAGATGGCTCTGTGGAAAAGATCTGTATCATTGATATGGTATGTGGCAATGAATCAGTGGTGTCATTTAAATATGGTCCATGGTGGAACAACATCTCAATCTGTCCTTCAGAATGTGGTACGATTGAGGGGCTGGAGAGTTGAAGTCACTCCCGACATACTAATGCTTTGCGATGCCCATTCTAGAGAGAAACCACCTGCTGGAGTAAAAACTGTATAGGCTGGACAGGGCAACATCAGCCACAAGCCAAAAACAATGAATCTCCTGCGTCTGGGAATGACATCACAATTGCAGACAGTCACAGGGAAGGGGAGGGAGTTGCTGAGAGGGTTTCCCTTCTCCAGTGCGTGCCAGCAGACCGGTGCTCCAAGAATAACCGATTGCTTACTGTGATTTGCAATTGCAAAAATTGACGTTCTATGGAAAACACTGTTTGTGGTCAGAATATTATTATTCTGCTCATTGAAAAAAAATAATAATAATAATCATCATCATCATCATAATATTACATCAATTCTCATTAATACAAACTCAGCACAAATTTCCAGTGGAGTGTTATATTTTATATTATATTGACTTACCTGTTACGTTTAAAGTAATTGTAGCTAACACAATAATCCCATGAGTTTCATTTTACACTTCCATGAACTTCATAGGTCTCAAATGTGCGTTTTTTAAAGAAGCTCGTGTTAGAGCACATTTTCACAACGTGTGTTTTCATTTTAAAACAGACTTCAGGTACTACACAAGGTTAAATAAAGTTCCCAGTTTGCGTGCCTTTGCCTTCCAGGAAGTCTGTTACTGCTTTACTTCATTTCACTCTAGTCGTGTCGTCTGGGTCAAAGCATATTATTGGCTGAAAGCATGTCAGTCAATAGGGGAACAAGCTGATTGGTTATTGATAGGAAAGAAGCCAGTAAAGGCAAGAAGGGCTGGATACAGCTCTCGAGGTGAAATGACCCAGGAAGTGTAGGAAGTGACCTGAGCTTGACTCAAAACTGCAGCTAGAGCAAAAATAATACAAACTTAACGCTAATGAAATAGTTCCATAAATCATACCTGTCATGCACTTCCATTCACAATCTGTTTCTCACAGGTTTAGTTTTGAAATATCCTTGGTACCAAACTAGGGAAAAGAAGGCTTTCGATTTGAATCCCCTACTGTCAGGTTATCAGTTACACTACAAGGTATGCTACCTCAGTAGTGTCTCTGGGGTTCAAATACATCATGTCTCTGGGTGCAATGCATGTTGGTCACTAAGGAAAGCACAACGGTTTATGGAACTCTATGTCATGAGCTTAAATGACTGTACCGATACAGAATAATTACAAAAAGGGTTAGCACATTAAATTAAACTGCCCATTGTAGTTTTGTAACAGGAAGGAAAAATACTTTATGTCGCATTAAGTATGGTGTTGCCTGTGGGCTTTTAGTTGCCTCCCAGTCGTTTTAGCACTGTTTCTAATTTTTTTCTTCTTTTAAAGTGATTTTGTTGGCTCATTTCTACCAAATTCGGATCCAATTTTATATATGTCTTTAAAGTCACGGCAACCTAAAGTAATTTGTTTCTTTTATGCCATGGAACAGAAACCTGAAGGCCTTTGCCAACTCTTCAGTTGATTAAAATGTGACAAAACCCAAGTGGCATGACTAGTTATTTTCCATTGCTTTCAGATAAAATGATATAACTCTGAGAGCTAATACACTTGTCACCCCCTAGCAACCATGATGTGGCAGGAAGATCCCCTCGTTCCTGCTTCTACGGAAACACTTGTTTAATTTTCAAAATATTTACACTGCACAATTGCTATAACACGGCAGCCCATTCAATCTTGAAAAATATACAAGTGACGGGAGAGGCACGACACTTTCCAGGCGCTGTGCACCTTGCTGTCATCCTGGAATCCATCTCCAGTGAAGATTGATACGGAAATCATATTATTACAATGCTGCATGACTTTTGGGAGATGCCAAATTAATCTGCACATCTCTGCAGGACACACACAGGGACTTCACATCGCTGGCTACTTGTGATCTAGTTGACAGGAACATAGTAAGGTTTGCTGTGACTGCACTTTCTGAGCTATAAACAATAGGATAATATCCTCTTACCCTATGATGCAAGACTCAGCAATGTATATACTGTATATAAATGGTGCATTCATAGCAAATGGACGGGTAAAACTCTGAACTGAATAATGTGCTTTGAAAACTCTTACTTCAGGTTAGCACTCACACTATTATTCATGCAGATGTGTAAATATGTTTAAATACAACATGATAGGTTGAAAGTTTCTTTTGATTCCTCAAAACTATTTTAGGTTGTAAGGAGCATGGTTTAGCCTCTCTCTCCCTTTGCTATGATCCCAGGATCTCTCACTGGTAGGCCATGGAAAAATATTTCACATTCTTCAAAAGTTTATTAATTATGCCACAGGGTTTATGTGGCATGTGGTTCCAATATGCAGTTTACACTGCTAAGCCACACTGTGATTGGAATCCTGTAGCACTGTTTAAGCAGTGTTCACCTCTGCTCCACTAAGGGGCACTGTTGGACCTGTAGCTAGGGTGCATTAGAGAAGCTAATTCAAATGTCACCAGTGTTAACCTAAATTTACAGGAATAGCAGAATTTACAGACGAAAAGAGAGACCACAGAACAGATTGAACTGCTCCCTCCTCCACCCTCAAGAAAGGCTTGTGGGACAATGACTAACATCTGAGAGTGTATGACTAGAAATATGTGATGAAATGTGGGTACCGTACATTAAGAAAGTCCAGGCCAAAGACAAATTTACCAATAGCATAGAAAACCACCTTGGTATGAGGAAAATGCTGTGTGCATGGAAACACAGCATCTGCAGACAAATCTTTTCTTATTTAATTCAATGAGATATAATAATATAACCATTATACATGTTTACTGTGGTCTAGTAAAACCTAGTGAAAATATATCAAAGTGTATACGTTTAGTCAAGCACAGACGTGGTTTACCATATTTGTTAAATCATTGGGAACTATGGTTTAACATGGTAAACAATGGTTATTTATTAGTAGCAACAAATGCAAAGTAAAAAAATGTTAGTAAATTAGCAATGTTGCACTGTAAAATGACCATGTGACCCGCATACTGTCGCCATTTAACTTGTTGGGGATTTTTTTAGATAACTTTGAGTGCTCACCATTATGGATGAAATACTGAGCCCAATTCACAAAACTTTAAAGACTGTTTTAAGGAGTGTTTTTCAAGGACTGATTTTTGGAGGGTGTTGAAAACCTCCTCTTAGATTTAACAGTGCTTTGAAAAATGAGAATACAATTCTGATCCTCTCTAAAACAGTTGAAAACAGATTTGTAAACGTGATTAATCTAAATGAGATTTAGCAAATCACTCCTTAAAACAACCCTTACAGTTTAGTGAAAAGAGACTTTTTAATGATTTCTGAATGTACGGATGATTTATCAATGTTTGAATGATTTATCAATGTTTGAATTATTTCAGAATGTATGAATGCACAGCTTTGGTATATATGATCTGTTATAATACATAACAGAAAACAAAGTCAGTGATTAATTGCAGGACAAGAAAAGTTCATACAATACTGACATCAGAGATCTTGGCATTGAGAGTAACACCTTTAACTGTTCAGTGTAAAGATGTCTGCACCCCAGAGTAGGACAGCTTCACAGCTCTTATCAGACTGGAACCTATATCAAGGACAGGCCACACAATCACAACAGCTTTATTAGCAGGCAAGCAGAAGAAGAGCATCAGCAGACATACATCCAGTGTACAGTAGTTAAACTGTCTAGAATGCAGACAGACCACACAAAACAGGCAATAACAAAGGGGTGAATGTACAGGCTTATTCCCAGCCACCGGAGGCAGAGTCCCACAGCTAGAAGCTACGTATATAACACTGGGGAGGGAACTGTTTTACACATCCTTCCACTCCATCTTTCTTGTATTTAGTGAAATTAAGAGACCTTGTTTACAGGGATGTCGAAGCCTTATTTCATTATGAGAAATAACCAGAGTTGAATTTAATAAAACGTATCCATGACACTACATGCTTGTCTTCAACAGACGTAAATGGGATCTATAATGTTCACAGACTAGACAGGACCTCAGTTTATCATCTCTTCTGAAGGACGGTACTCGCCAGCAGCACAGTGCAGACTCACACCATGCTGGGCATTGGTTCAGCTCTGGCTCAGAGGTTAGAGTGCCCTGTACAGATCCACCAACCACTTTCTGCAGCACCTGATTTTGCATGGAGACCCTCCATCCTCACTGGGGTAGAACACTATTTAATCAGTGCCGAAGGATGGCAGTCACAAAGTGGGTTAGCAGTGTACGCAGCAGATTGGAGCCACATTGCGTAAGTTATTATGTGTTCTCATAATAATAACATTTTTCTTTCATTCATTTTGACATTTGAAGGGGTGAAGTCCCTTCATTTTTTTGTAGACTCTGGTTATGTGTATTCAACCTGCTACCATGCTGTCGATAGCAACAGGTTTCAGGACAAATTGTGTTGTAATAGAACACTCTATACAACCATGTGACTGCCGGCTGGCTTGATGAATGTGGAAACCCGGCTTAAGTATTAACTAGGCCCAACATTTCTTGGCTGCTAAAATGGGACAGAGTGCCAAAATTAGTTGACCCCCTTATTAGTCTACAGCACTACAACCAACCCTGTGGAACATACAGTATTGCATTATTCTTAACTTTCATAGCTGCACTGTTCAAAACTTGATTGAGCAAAAATGATTTTATAGGGCCATGTGAAAGGGTTCTTGCTTGTGGGTGCGTCCATTCGCTGCTGAGTGACAGGCAGGAGACCAGACAGGTTGAAATTGACACGCCCCGCAGGCGCGCAGGATTTATTTACACACATACACACAACAGCTCACGTGACACTACCAACCATGGTAGCTCACTGAGTGCATACGGCCAGCGTACGAAAAACAAAATAAAACACAATACAAAAAACTATAAAATAAAAGGTGCCGTAAAAACGGCGTGCGCTACTCCCTAATGCATGGAGGTCCCGCTTGCTCACCTCGCTATACTTTAAAGGGATCTACCATCCCCGAACTAATCTTTATGTATCAACACAAACCCCGACTCCGGCTGTCGGCGGTTTTGGCAGCTTCTTTTGGCTCCGATCCCGGTTCACCATCACGGCGATCGGAGGATTTCAGCAACTTATTTCTCTCACTATGCTCGGGTAGCGTGGACGATCTTCAGCCCGTTGTCCGTGGCTTTGCAGCAGCCCCGAGGTGAACAAACAGGACCTCTTTATACCTGACGCTGTGCTGGAACACACCTACCCGCTGATCATCCACAGCTGGCAATCACACACAGCAGGCAGGCGATCCCAAGAGCGTCAGGTACTGCAATAAATTAAATAACCATTACACACATTTACACAATATTAAATTAACAATGTATTCACACACAAACCCCCTCTTCATGTGCAGGGCTCCTGCCCTGCTACAGGCCATAACATAGCATAGACAGGTGTTCCAAAAATTATAAAATAAAATCCAAAGAATAAATTAGAGCAGATATGATATTTATGTTGTTTTGGAAACCTACCTGAAAAGCTTTATACAGTCAAATTGCAGCAGAGTTTAGATCCTCTGTGTGTGCTCTGTGTGTGTCTGTGTGCTCTGTGTGTGTGTGCTCTGTGTGCGTGTGTGTGTGTGTGTGTGTGTGTGTGTGTGTGTGTGTGTGTGTGTGTGTGGTGCACACCTGATGATTAAGTTCTTAGAAGTAACACAAATAGTGTGATCTGTCCTTGGAAAGCTCACTGTGGAATCTGAAAGGCAACACTGTAACATAATGAGTTGCAATGTGAGTTTAGCCAGAGTCTATTTTTGGTAGACAATTTTCAACTCTGAAAAAGGTATGTTAAAAAAAACATGACTTGTGCCCTCAAAACTCTAGAATCCCCTTCCCAGGGTTGTTTGTGTCGGCCTCCGTTACCCAAACACACGTGCTTGTCCAAGATGATTTGTTTCTTGTCAATCAGGTCTGCCAGTGGGTGTTCTTTCATTTACTCTGCTTCATACCTCCAAACTAGTGGCTGAAAGTGAACTTAAAATAACAATAATAAATATGAACTTAATATTAAAGTAATTGCATCTGACAAAACGATTCCATAAATCTTCCCCATTTTGCACGTTCATTAGCTACATAGGTCTCAAATGTAACATTTTTAGTAAGCATATATTTTCATTTTTAAAACAGACATCTAGTACTACACTAGGTTAAAGGAAGTTCTCAGTTTGTTTATTCTATTATTTTTTATTATTATTATTTCACCTGTTTCAAAGCATGTTACTGGCTTTAAGTATGTCATGCAATAGGGGAAGCATCAGAAAGAAGCCAATGAGGAGGTGTGGACAATTTTCAACCAGAGATTTATTTAACCAAGTGTAGCAGGTGTTTCTTTCAAAACTGCACACTTGACACCTATATAACGAATGGATGTGCATGGTGAAAAAAAATGTATGGAAATATTTTGTTAGCTATAATTACTTTAACAATCTATCTAATGTTTCCACAGGCAAACCTTTCGCATTCTATATCCAGAGAGGTTTGTCAAAGAGGAAGTATCTGCTGTTATAACTGTACCTTTATATATACAGACAGGAAGATTTTAAGGTCAATTGGTGTTACCTGTGTAGTGAATGTATCAAAAATACCTTTCTAAAGTTTAACTGTCCTTAGTGACAAAACTTTTCAAAAGCTCCCTCTTCAAACTAATAAGGTTTGATTTGCATTCCAGTCAGAGTAGAAGAAGAGTTGCTGTTTTGAAGGCAAATGGTGGTCACACCAAATATGGATTTGATTTAGATTTTTCTTCTGTTCACTCACTTTGCATTTAGTTAATTGATAAATATAATCTATTAACATGTCTATTTTTGAAAGCATTCTTACTTTACAGCATTTTTTCACACCTGCCTAAAACTTTTGCACAGTACTGTATATATATATATATATATATATATATATATATATATATATATATATATATATATATATATATATATATATACACACACACACACACACAGTATTTACCGGTACACACACTACCTGGCCACAGTTAACGCTATCTGAGGGATTTAAACAAACAGAACATAAATGGTCTGCTTTCTGAAGATGTAGAATGCACAGGAGGCTAACTATGAGAGAATGTGGCAATCAGGGACCCCATGGAATTTTAGTGCAAAATACATTTAGCATAATAGTAAGCACTTCAATTTAAAGACATTTGCCAAGGATTGTTAAGGACTGATAACCAAGGCTTTAAAATCCATTCTGCTGCCGTGTATTAGCATGAGCAACATTATCATTGTCCTCTTCTTGTGCAGAAGAAAATTTTAGGCTTGTTTATTTAGCTTTAATATACATGCAGGTGTTTACATGATAAATAACAAGTGGCTGCTGTATTGTTGTAGCTATTCACTTCCTGTGCTGCAGGCCGCATTCACTCCACTGATATACAATCAGGCCATGTACCCACACCACAGGAAGTGAGTTAGGACCAGGAAGCAGCAGTTTAAACATGTAATCTATAGCATTGCATTTCTCATCATATCCTGAGAAAAATCAAGCAAAAAAACTCTGTGCACTGTGTGTGTGTGTGTGTGTGTGTGTGTGTGTGTATTCTGATAAGGATTTTAAAGCCTTGGTTATCACTCCTGCGCACGAACCCCCTTATTAATGGTTGCGAAGCTCCAGTCTTCAGTGCTGTTTTTTTTCAGCTTTGAGCTTAAGATATCACAATACAAATCACAAGGTTTTAAAGACAATCCACAGTACGGCACATCCCTGCAGTGCTCACAAGAATACCCCTGGAATCACCACATCTGCTAGAACAAGAAGCTGATGATAAACGGACTGAAGCGTGACAAAACCGAACAACAAATAGCTTATGTAAACCCCCTGAGCCCAAGTACTATTAATAAGAGTCTCACTTTGCTTGGAGCTACCTTTCATTCTGATAGGAAATCTTTCTGTCTGGGTTGCACGTCAACAGCCTTTCAGCACATTCACTCCACAGTCCCCCTGCAAGTCAATCCTGGCCGTGAATCTCTATACGGAAAGGCAATAGCCCTCAATGTGCTTCATCCAAAGATAATACAAGCTGTGAACTTTATAGCAGCAGCTGTTTGTTTTTCTAAAGGACAGATAGATTTCCTGGACTGTCAGAGCTAATCAGGACTAGAGAAGTGGATGCTAAATGTTCACTTAACAAATGGTATCTAGTGCCCAGGGCGGTAGAGGGGTCCAGCTGTGTACCCAATTAAGAGGCACTCATTACCAGAAAGTGGTATGTGAGAAAAAATGGATTATATAAATCTTCTCAAAAAGGGAGGGTGATTGTG
The DNA here is from genome assembly GCF_902713425.1 of Acipenser ruthenus. Classification (NCBI taxonomy): domain Eukaryota; kingdom Metazoa; phylum Chordata; class Actinopteri; order Acipenseriformes; family Acipenseridae; genus Acipenser; species Acipenser ruthenus. Next base: position 63,838,762 of record NC_081195.1, on the reverse strand, counting down.
GCAACATGTCAGTGATGAGGATAAAATGTCAATTCAGTAAGTGAGGAAGAGTGAATTTTTGGTTATTATTTGAGATTTATTTACTGTTCAATTTTTGGAGTGGGTTTTGGGTGGAAATGAATAGGACCATACCCCTCCCCCCATATTCCAAAATCCCTGGGTGGTTCCTGTGTACTGTACACCCAGCCTTGGTTGAAGTCAGTCATCTTAACTCTCATAGGGAAAGTAGCTCCATTCAGACTGAAAGGTGAGATCGGGGCCGTGGATATAGTTATATTCTAAATAAATCATTAGAACACTTTGGTCTGCCATATTGAATGCTGTAGTTCGGTGGCTGGTTCATTTTTTAAGAGTGTATTATCCAATTAGTTTGGCACTTCACAACAAATAAAAAATAATCACACCTGTGGATATCCAAATACAGCTGTCACTGAATTGTCCCAAACCACATATTTTTATAACTGTGTGTGGCACCCAGCCTATAGGGCTATTGATTTGACTACGCCACCCCTCAATTATACCAGGAATAAGGGGAGCTCTGAGTTACCAGATCTCCTATATTGTGATCCCTGCTTGAGTCCCTTCCAATTAAATGAAAGAATAAAGCAACGGAAACCGTACATATGGTTTAAACCTTACCCCACATAGGCAAGATAATAATATTTATTAAAAATACAAAAATTGTCAAACAATGCACCCGTTTTGTTGGTCCCGTCCCATCTGCAAAGAAACACTGTAAACGGCCCCCACACCACACGATAAAATGTTGGTTTCCACACATCTTGGATTTTATTCCTGCTACACACACTGTGATCTTTTAAATAGACCTATTGCCCTACCTGTATTATTTGTTTATTTAGCAGATGCCTTTATCCAAGGCGACTTACAGAGACTAGGGTGTGTGAACTATGCATCAGCTGCAGAGTTACTTCTCACCTTCTACGTCTCACCCGAAAGACGGAGCACAATGAGGTTAAGTGACTTACTCAAGGTCACACAATGAGTCAGTGGCTGAGGTGGGATTTGAACCAGGGACCTCCTGGTTACAAGCCCTTTTCTTTAACCACTGGACCACACAGCCTCCTGTACTGTGGAATCCCTCACATTCTGGTTGTACACTCTTTCTTGCTCCAAGTGCTGTTTAGTTCCTTATAGATGGTCCACAGTCTTTCTTGGTGCTCTCTTACCCAATCTTCCACATCTCCCCCAACTGGCTCGTCCACCTCTGTTCCCAGCAAGAAATCTATTGGGAGCTGGGGCTCTCTTCCAAACATCAGGTAGTATGAAGACCGGACTGTTGTCTGATGCTCTGTGGTGTTATACACAAACAGCACCTGGGGGAGAAACTGACCAGCAGTGCTTCTTCTCCAGAGGGAGAGTGCGCAACAAGTCATGTAAAGTTCTATTGAACCGTTCACACTGACCATTTCCTTGTGGGTGGTTTGGAGTTGTACAGCTCTTCTGGACCCCATACAACTGGCAAAGCTGCTGGATCAGCATACTCTCAAAATTCCTCCCCTGGTCTGAATGGATCCGCAGTGGCACCCTGAAGTGATAGAACCACTCCTTCACCAGTACCTCTGCTGGCTCTCTGATCTTTGGTTGGAATGGCCTCTTTCCCATACCCCATAATAGCAGTGTCTTCGCATTGATTGCAGTGTTCACTCTATTGCTTGATGACCATGGTCATGGAGGCTTGTAAGGACCGGAGCCTGTAAGGCTTTAGGCAATACCAGCTGTTCAATTTCCTTACCTCCATCCATCTTTGTTCTATGATACAGTACCCCATCATCCATGGTGAGGGCATCCCATTGTCACAGCAACTCCAAGGTCTCTTTCAAGAGATATGCACGCTCATTGTGGTCTGGTCTCTGCTCCCTCCTCCAAAAAGGTAAAAGGGGTGCAGTCACTGGATCCAATGCCTGCAAAGTATTCAGATCGGCCTTAGGCCGGGTAGGGAAAGCAGTAAAAGCACACTGACTTACCTTCCTCTGCCCTGAACGCTGCACTTGATGTTCCAATGCTGGCTGTAGCAGGTCAACAGGCACCCTTGATCAACGAGCAATGTTCTCACCATCTTCGTGTGGCTCTGTATACTGTCTGGACAGTGCATCAGCATTGCCATTAATGCGGCCTAGCTTATACTTAATCTGAAAAAAAAAACCTTCTCCAGGCCCTAAGGGTTTTAGTAGCAGCATTAAAGGTGTGGCTGCTTTACTCTGTGGACCAGTTGTTGGTACCCAAAGCATGGTGCCTGCTGGAATGCACACAGGCATCTTACCTCGCACTTTCGCTTTACCTAAAACATCTGTCTCCTGCACCCTCATCCATACGCTGGCACTGAAGCAATGCCCTTTTCCATTCGGCGCTTTCTTACTGAACAAATAATTCAGCGCCATGCTGAGCAAACAAATCATGGTAGCATTTAATAATGACATTCATGCCAACAAACCTGGAACAGCCTCTTTACGTTTCTGAACACTGGTACTGGGAAGATCTTTAAACAGCAACACTCCCCCCTTGGGTATGCTTCTCCCTAGCACCCTGATATCAAGCTCCATGTATCCTATATACAGTATGTCCAACCCATTTGCTGCTTTAAGGTTCAGCCAGCCACAATCTTGAAGATTCCTAATGCCCCCAGACTTACAGGTCTGGTTATAAAAGCTTTCAGTTATGGTGGTGACCATTGAGCCGGTGTCCAGCAGACAGGGCACTTCTACCCCGCCCCCTCAATAATGGCATTCACTACTGGACACTGACCCACTAAACGTTGCACTACCGTAGGGCACACTGGAACTGTCCCAAGAGAGCCCAGCCTAACCCCATCTAGTGTGTGGCTCTGCACACCAGAGGGCTCTAGTTTTACAATTTCCATATCTCAGCTTGAGTTTCACAAGAGTAGGGGGTAGGGAGAGCCAATGCCTTTACACTCCACTCTCCCACCTCCACCTACCGAATTGTCTCGTTTCATAGGTCGAGGAGAGAGAGCGCAGGGTCCTGACAGACAAGACGTTTTAACTCGCGCCGCAGCATAGCATCTCGTACATGTTCTGCAAACTGGTACCTAAGCACTATTTTGGGGTCGGCTATGCCTGCTGGATTACTACGCTCAACCATATCCACCAATGCCATTAATGCATGGGAGTGTTATCATACAGATTCATTCTCACACTGCTTGCATTCAAAGAATTGCCATTGCAGCCCAGCATACGACTGTGAACAGCCATATAAGTCAAACAGAATCTTAAAAATCTGTTCAGGGTCCTCCCTTTCTCCCTGAGAACAATATTTAATCTCAGATTTGGCTTCTTCTAAATGGTCATACAAAAAATGGGCTTGATCAATGCTAGACATATGCCTAATCCTAATACTGACATGTGCCTCCTCAACCCAGTCCCCTACAATTAAAGGACTGGCAGGAGGTGCATTTACCAGAAAACTTGGGACACTTTTGCCCTCGAGGAACATAAACTAGCCACTCAACTGGCGGAGCTGCTGTGCTACTGCTGCTAGGACCAACCAGAACCTCCCCGCTCCCCCCAACTGGTCATGCTCAACTCTCAGGGCTGGTAACTGCAATTGAAGCTCCTCCAACCTTGCCTCTGGTTCTGTGTTAAACATGGCTCTGTCCTAAGAGAGATCAAACAAAGAAGGGAGGAGAAGAAGAAAACACAAAAGAAATACACTCGGTACCAGCCTTAGGCTCCATGCTCTTGTATGCCGATCTCCCCAACACACCAATAAGATTTTAAAAGCTTAAAATTATTGCTAATAAAACAGGAGCAAGACCCAAGAGTTACAAACAGACTGCCAAAGCACAACCCTCCCCCACAGGGTTGCAGATCTCCAACAAAATCTCCTTCTGATGGCAGGTGCAACACTTGACCATTGTTTTGTTTCCACTATACTATTAAAAAAAAAAAAAAAAGACAAAACTATATGTACGTTCCATTTATTAATCCTGCCGACTACGCCAGATTGCGGCACCCAGCCTATAGGGTTATTGATTTAACTACGCCACCCCTCAATTATACCAGGAGAAAGGCTCTAAGTTACCAGACCTCCTATATTGTGATCCCTGTTTGAGTCCCTTCCAATTAAATGAAAGAATAAAGCAACGGAAACCATACCTATGGTTTAAATCTTACCCCACATAGGCAAGGTAATAATATTTATTTAAAATACAAATATCGTCAAACAATAAATGTTTGCTTTGTAGTACATACATCTTCTTTGCTAACTAACAGTTGTTATATGCTGCAGTAGGTCCAGCCTAATAGAAAGCAAGAGACATTGATCCAGCTGGAATTGCCATATCCCTGTCATTCAGAGATTTGGGTTTCACAACTCCATTCATTCTCCTTATTGTGATTAAAAGCCTTGTCTATGTATAACAACATTTGCATATTGTTTTAGATTTTAATAATATATTCAATACATGTTTTAGGACAGTTAGTCATGTATATGAATAAGTTCTACATAAGGTCTACATGACGAGCCTGCAGTATTTAGATGTCACAATTTGGGGAGTTGAACTCACCCCCACCAGTTGTGAAAGCGCAGCAACAGGAAGCCAGAAGATTGCAGTACTGATGCACAGAGTTTGTAGTACCTGATGAAGCTGCCTGGTCACCATGGCAACTTACCACTCCCCGCAGTCAGTCAATGAGGGCGTTGCTGTGGTTAACCAGGGGCTGTGAGGCACCGGTGGAAAAGTTGCAGTACAACAGTGGTTGAAATGGAGCTTGTAATGGGCTGGATAGGTTTTTTTAAAACTCTGAATGTACCCGATGGAGATCCAGGACAGGATCTTCTGATGGAATGGTAAATTGTGCTGGCTCTTTGGGAGCGGGTGCTGAGTGGGGAGCGGCGGGGGGGCGCATGATTGCGAGGAGTAAAGAGATTCAGCAGACAAAGCTTTGTGGTGGATTTAAATAGAGCTAAGGCAAGGCAATCACTGATTGTCGGCCAGTTCTTGAAGTACAATCAATCTTTATTTTATATAGCGCCTTTCATAGTGGACCACCATCACAAAGCGCTTTACAAGATGCAGTAACACCAAAGTGCTCTGCCACCAGCATGCAGGGAGCAGATCTTTTCCCATGGCGGGGCTGGGCCGTCAGCATCAGGGGTCTGTCTTCCAAATCAGATGGAAGGAGATCTGCGATTCCATTTACAGGCAAACAACAAAAGGGGGTAATACGAAAGAATGGTCATAAGTCAGTTTGCAAGGGAGATCCGAAGAGAGAGAGAGAGATGTCAGCCAGAAACAGGTAGGAATAATCAGAGAGGGTAGTCGATATGCAAAAACAGTCAAACCAGGTACGAAAATAGTAGATAAGGAAATGGCAGCACTACAAACAAAAGAGACCGTCTGGATAAAATGGGAGTGTTTTATAGTAGGCAGTAGATTGCGTGAAAGGTCAATGAGATCGTGTTACAGAGGTCTGGTTACAGTGCTGCAAGGGAACATGTCATGTGCTGATAGAGAGATCAGATTACAGTGAAACTCAAATGCACCCTAAAATTCAACCAAAGTTAACACTAAAACAAACAACAAAAAAAGGATAAAAGCATTCAGAAACAGGGGAGTCCAGCACACAAATAAGGGTTACATAGGGATGTGCAAATTATTACAAACGCCGCAACAATAATTAGATTATTAATTAATTAATTAATTAATTAATTAATTAATTAATTAATTAATAATTATTAATTAATAAAATTGTCTCACCTGGTGTATTTGGAATATTCAAAGCAACAATAACAGCGTGACTTGTTCAATGTAACAGAATGTGTGTCACTCGAGCAGCTTCATTGAGTGTCTTCTCTGAAACCAAACACATTGTTTGAATACAAAGAGCTGCTTTGTACTGTGCCACAACTACCTGCATTCCTGTAGTGTTGAGGAGAAGATGGCTTTATAGCAAGAAACATTACAGGATTTTATTCAGCAGTGCAGGATCATCACCCCAACAACTAGGGTGAATCAGAAATGAATGCATGAAGTCATTCTAAAAATAATAATTGCATACATCTTCTGATGTAAAATGCATGCATTGCATTTATTTTCATTTAAAAAAAAAACATTTCTGATACACAAGTTATAGAATACTGTTTGCAAGCCTTAAGATAGCGTTGCATTTTTTTATTTTTTATTTCACCTGCAGAGTGAAATTGTCAACACCTTATTTCCGGTCCTTAGCTAACCAGCTGCTTCCTATATTTATTGACATGCTTTGAAAGTTACATAAAGCAGTTTGATCCGTGAGATAAAATAAACAAATATTAAAAAATGTCAATACCAGTCATTGTTGTACAACTAGCTGCTGAAAAGGCTTTTTCATCTGAGTGCTTCCGCTGGGCAGAAAGTTTCGTATTAATGATGATGGACCTGCCACCCTGAAATGCTGATGCAGGCTTGTTTTTTCTGCACAAGCGCAGTGAGAATTTTTTTGAAAATCAGCAAAGAGAAGTTGCCTGTTGTGCAAATTGGAGAATTTCATCCATTGGGTTAACCTTACCAACAAGTTTAATTAAATACCATTGGGATACTACCTGCATATTAACCTGAAGAAACCTTACTATGTCTGAACCATTAGCTGAACACAGCATGATGAGCAATGGCAACACAAATGTGCCTGATACTGTAGTACACTGGAACTGATACCTTGGCATCAACAATGCAGTGTGTCCTTTTTTTTGTTTTTTTTTTGATACGACAAAATATGCCCTTTGTGACAGAGTCTTTGCATTGACATTGTACAGCTACTGCCTCATTGTGAGTGCTGCACTGGTTCCAGGCATCTTACAATAAAAAGGGTATCGTTTTCTTTTGAGTGGCATAAATAGGCATTTAATTGATATGCAAGTAAACATTTATTGTTCAATGACATGTTAATACACAGTCAAAAGATATACGCAACAGGCGTTGCTTGTGTGTATTCACCCTCGGTCTGCCATTGCAATTCTGTGTTCATCGTCCATATGTATGTTTTGTATGTTTATTAGGACTTTATATTGGTAATTTCCTACTACAAAAAATATATATAACCATACATTACCATTATATATATATACACACACACACATATATATATATATATATATATATATATATAGATACATATATACATTATTAAGTTTTGGAATAATAATGTTATTTTATCATTTTCATATGGTTGCATTTCCCTATTACATGTCCAGTTACATGTAAGCGAACTTCAATAATTGAGTAATTCCATTTCAATAAAATACTTCTTCATGCCAATTAAAACTACGAAAAAAAACATTTGCTATGTTACCCTTCACACAGTCTGATAACTGCCAACAGATTGGCTTGCTAGTGAAAAGCAAGCTGCTGCAGCTGAGTCCATAGTCCCTGAGGCAGCCCTGGTCCTCTGTGTACTGCCCTCCATACACAGCAGCCCTGGTCCCTGGTGTACTGCCCTCCACTGGGCTTTGGTGTTGATTATCAGAAGGGAAGAGACAGATGGTGGAGGCCTTTCTTAGCAATATTTACAATTATATTTCATACTGAGCGACAGAATGATAAAATACTCTGGCAATTAGCCCTTATTATAAAATAATACTGTAGCACCAGCTAAAAACAATGCAGTTTCCTACAGTATTTATCGATGTAAACATTTAGTGCTTCAGTGTTACATTGTTTTTAACCTGTAAGGTTTGTTTTCTTCTTAAAAATATTAAGTCAGTCTTCTTCAGGTAACTTCAATCAAAAGAGTTTTATTCAGGAACAAAGCAAATCCAACGACAGTACAGGACGCAATACTGTAAGCGCAGTTACAGGTCTCAGCAGATGGACTCTTGAGCAACAAAGCTGCAAGTAAACCTACAGGTCTCGACAGGTAGTATTCAGGCAACGAAATACCTTTTACAAGAATTAATGTACTTAGCAAATGACTGCCTACTGGGAGTGGAAATCACCTACTTTCTACAATGAACAGAGTTGTCCCCCCTTTACTGGAGGTGTGTTAGAAGGTGTTCCATGCCGTGGTACCAAAAGTATAGCGCGTCACTTTTAGCAGAAGTTTGTGGTTTAGAATCAGTTTTCATTTAGCTTTTTAAGCAGAAACAAGTCATGTAAAAACAAGGGTCATCCGCCCGAGGTCACAATTGCTCTCTGAGTTATGAAAAAACAGTTTATTATCATGATTCTCAGACATGGAGGTATTTCGGGTTAGGCAAGAATTTGACAAAGCCTTACATTAAACACAGGAAATTCACAGAATGTTCAGAGAGTTTCAATGATTTCTCACTTCTTCACCATTTAAAGGGGCACATCAAAGTATTACAATTTATATAAAGCCTTACAAACCTATATCAATAATGCAATCTTTTTCATATTTCCATTTTACTTCATGTATACAAACCATTCAATCTGATGTGACAGGGCTGCTTTGTTTTCGTGCACAAAAACTCCCATTTGTAGTTTTCCAGTTCTAGACATACATTGTCTGGTTATTTATGACCTGTATACCCAAATGAGTCTGCCAATGCCTCGGTATACACTGGATCCCTACTCTGGAAGGAGGAGTGAAAGGCGTAGTTTACTGAAGCGTCATTGTGGATCAAGTCCACAAAAAGTTGTTTTTCATTACAAGATATTTTTCATGTTTTAAGAATAAAGAATAAATGTGATCTTTTGTGAGGTTTTTACAAAAAAAAACCTCATAAGCCTAGCTAATAATCACACTCACAGGCCTACCAGATAGATTATACAGGTTTCTTTAGCAGTTAAGTCAATGCAATGCAAGTATAACAGCTAGCAAAATAAGTTAATGCATAAATACATGCTGGTAAAGTTGTGTACATTTTGGGACCGGTTTGACTATTGGGAGTCACTATTGAAGAAAAATGTTTTGGGGTAAAATGAAGTACAATTGTACCACACAGTAATTCTGCATTGGTAATAATAATAATAATAATCTAGTTCTTAGCAGACGCCCTTATCCAGGGCGACTTACAAGATATCACATTATTTTTACATACAATTACCCATTTATACAGTTGGGTTTTTTTTACTGGAGCAATCTAGGTAAAGTACCTTGCTCAAGGGTACAGCAGCAGTGTCCCCACCGGGGATTGAACCCATGACCCTCCGGTCAAGAGTCCAGAGCCCTAACCACTACTCCACACTGCTGCCCTGGTAGTAAGTTGATAATATTTGGGGTAACACTGTAACCGATTCTTAATTCAGTTTGAATACATTTAAAGAGGAGAGAATGATATACTCCAAGATCCCAAGACATGCAGTGAGCAAGGGGCCAGAGAGAGAGAAAAAACCCTAATCGTTCTACATGCCTAAAAATGAATAAAGAAGAAATGATTATCTGTTCAAGGATACCAAGATATTTGTTAAGTAAGGAGTTTGAGTGGTATAAAAGGGCCAGTACATTTCCAGCCATTCTGCAAGGGCACTACTTTCCATAATCAATAATGTCCAAGCAGGATCTGTTACCACTGAGCTCCATGTGTGTTCATCAGAAGCACTGATGTATTTACACAGTCCAGAAGCTCTACAGTATGTATCATATAGTTCTGTGACCTTCTGTGTTACATACCTTAACAATGTCAACTTGAGGCTAATAAGATATCCTGAAATAACATGTACAGTATTATTTTTAGATAGGCAATGATCATGGCAGCAATCCGTCACTGTTATATAATGGATTACACAACTATTACTACTGTATGTGTTTCAAAGATTTTATTGAAGATAAAGTTTGCAAAGCACTACTCACTACATAATGTGGCATATCTGGCTGACGTAGAGATCTGAATTTAGTAAAACATAATATTCCGGGGTTAATTTGTTTAAAGATCTAATGTACTGACCTTGATTTACAGTAACTTCCATATATACTTGCTTACGGATCAGGATTTGATCAGGTTAGGTAGCTACATGTTACCTATGTTTTAACAAACACTTCAGGTTTGAACAATACCAATGGCTGGTCGACTGATCTGAAAGACTGTAGAATTGTTAAGAATTGTTAAGAGGGTTTGGTCATTTGGGATGTACAGTACAGTTTTGTTATTCAATTTATGGAACAGGAAAGTGGGATTTTTTTATTGTGCATGTTATGTATATAGTGTTCTTTTTTTCATACGGTTCATTTCCAAATAATTCTCACCTGTCAGACAAAAAGATACCGGATTACAGAGTGACACAATGCTGACGGAATGAGCCAAAGACTGGCTGCTCATAGTTAATTACTGCGCTTTTTTATTTTTGGATCAGTCTGTATTAAGATGCCTTCCATTAACTTCAGGAGCTGCTCTTCGGTTCAAGTCGTCTGCCATAGATATACAGCATGTAACTTAGGCTAGATCAGGCAAGGTGTCTTTACAGAAATAAGAGCCAGCGCCGTCTAGTGGTCTGCCACTTTGCAAACACGCTTCCTTTCACTTTGCTGTGCACAAGATGGGGCAGATATTCACTAATATAAAGACGGCTGATCTTGAATGTATATATCTACCACATCAAGAAAGAAGTCATGATGACTAATTGCAAACAGAACCACATTTTTTCAGTAGTCAGTAGAATCCACAGAAGACCAGCCTATGGATGTAGCAAACAGGCACACAATAAACATTGTGCATGCCTACAGCTTTTCTGGCCTGTTGATAAAGAAACTTCGTTTTTTCTATAATTTTTTTTTTTAAAAGAAGTATATATACATATATATATATACATACTAGTTCAAATTAAACCATTTCTTTTACAAGCAGTCATTTTCCAGAGCAAAAAACAGAATGAATGTAAAGCTATTTTGGGTGGGATTGTGAAGGTAAGTGTGTTAGTACATGACTGACCTCTACAACTATGATGAGGTGATGCATTCGAAAAGGTTTTCTGTCTGCTCTGCAAGGGAACCTGTTTCTTGAGGCCAGTGGCAAAAGTACTCTATTGGGGAGCAAGGGGTCATTAGTTGGTGCCCAGCTCCCGTTGTGCATTAATTGCCTATAATGCCTATCGTGCCTTCATTGCTACAATGTTACCATCTGATTCCTTGTGGTCTGTTTACTACATTATTTCATAGTTTACCTTTATGTGTACAATACTTCATTAGAAAGTAGGTCTTTTGATGGTCCAGTTTGTTTACATCCCCAATGATAGTTTTAACTGCAGAGACACAAGCCTCCACTCTGCTGAAACTGTGCCCTCTGTAAGAACAGGGTCACACCAAGGAGGTTCTAAAGCACATCTTATGGCTCAAAAAACAAGACAGGAACTTTCAAAGGTTATTGCCTTTTCTCCAAAAGGTTATGTTATAACATTTTACAGGTAACAACAACAGCACATAAGCTCAGTTCTTTGTGAGTAGACTTTGTTGCCTTTTTGTCAGTATTTATGCAGTATAAAGCATTAATTTGGACACAGACATACATTATGAAGGGCTGACAGTAGGCGTTTGGTTGACAGGTGGCATCCCTGATGAAGAATGAACAAAGTACTGACTTTCAAAAGGAATAATCTCATAAGAAATGACTATAGGCCATACTGGAGAATACATTTTCCTGTAGATTTCCACCTCCAAATTCCCTGAAGGAATCAGAATTTGATCATTGATTGGCAGGTCAGTTACCTTTGTAAACTAAAAACATAAAGCTAACATGCAGTACAATAAACGTCTACCTCACTGCAATTTCATTGGATCCAGGGTTTCCCACTGCTTTTCTCAGGGCTGATAGGATCTGAAATTCTCTGATTAGAATTTACGCTCCATGTTACATGGGGAATGTAAGCATGGGACCAGACAATAGTAAATATATCAGAAACTCGGAAAGACTGGATAGCACCGTTCTGAAGCCTTTTGTTTGAAATACCTGATATAAAGACATCACATTGAATCATTGTTGCTGGTTGTGCCCCGTTACTGAATTAGCAGTGTTATAGCACATGTTTAAATATTTTTGTCCAACCCTCATACATACTGTAACTGAGTTCTTGCGGTAATACAGTAACCCATTACCCAAGTAGATTTTCACTATATTCTTTCTGCATCCTACTCAGATATATTGAAGATAGTCACAGGCAGACAAGAGGCTCTTGCACTGGAAACAAATGCACAAGAGCAGCTTGACCGGAGTGCTGGCAAGGGTAATTGGGTCAGTGAACTTGTGATACTGATGGCTTGTTGCTCATTACTTTACAGCAGTTCTGAGGCAAACGTCTCACCTCTTGTGACATCAAACCGCTGCCACCTCTTCTAATGTTTCTTGGTTTACACAACTTGGAATGCAAGCTATCCCGTTAAAGATTTCCAGATAGCATTACCCAGGCTCTTAGGTTCCCTGTGTCCTAGGTACCTTTTTTCCAGTGATTTCGTTTTCAGAAGTTAGCTGTACTGTAATAAACATTTTCTTCCCTCTTATTATCAAGTCTATTACACTGTACATTAAAAAACTATTGTCAGGATCCACAGTTACGATACCGTGCTATTTGTGTTCCTCCTTAAACTGAAAATGAAAGTGCTTGTGGAATGGCATTATGGGGCAGCCCTGACCATGTCGTCTTTTACAGGGGGAGCACTGTATCATTTTGTTCTGCAGTTTTACAGGTTTTATTTTTACTTTCACGCAGGTGTACTGGTATACTTCTTTCAACACTATAAATGTGAGGATACAATTTGGGGAGTTGTGACAAGGTGGTGTGGTGGTGACGTCACCAGACCAGAAAATACACAGATTCTCAATACTGCAGGGCTGAGATGCAAATGCGCTTGTTATTTAATTATAAATAATAATCAAAACAAAACAAACAGGCGCATCTTTTAAAATACTGTGGTTTCAGACACAGCTGCCGGTTTCAAATACTCCCCTAAAGCCCAACGATATTTCTTATATACACACTCAGCACACAAAACCCTCACCTTCACCGATATTAATACTCAACACTCCTTCACTAACACCCGCGATCACTCTATTTATACACCTGTGGCTGGAGCCTTAATTCATCATTTAAACATTTATTCACTTGATGGCTCCAGCCACATTCCCATGTGTGTTCATAGGGAGGATTTTAACTCTGTCCCTGCCACCCAATACTGCCCACATATAGGCTACACACCCGCTCACTGGCAGGGCTTTCACCCTGCCGTGCTGCCACACATCTTTGGCAGGGAAGGCGATTAACCCTTCCTTGCCAACCCAAAACAACAGCACAAACAAAATACATTTAAATAACAACAACAATAATAATAACAAAATAAACATAGGGGCATACCCCATCACAGGAATGTAATCAAACTGGGGCATCTATCTGCTCTTAGATAAAGTGCACAGAATGTGTGGAAGTATACATGAACAGAAATCTGGGACACTGCTGCTTTAAGAACTCTTTACCATCCTTAAACATATACTGTATCCCCTGGTATCTGAATGAAGTCCCAATGACTTACATGTATCATAATCCTTCAACTGGCCTCCCCATCAGGCTATGATTACATCACTAATTAGTTGATCTCATTCCCTTTCACACAGCACTGTAAATTGGCTTCTCTTTTTCATGCTTTGTCCAACACGCATCACCTCCTCCTTGTCCTCTTCGACAGTGGTGGCTCATGGGGGTTTTCCTATCAAGACACCGCAGTGAAATGAAATCGACTCATACTGAAGCTTGCTGCAAGCTTGTCACAGATCAGAAATCAACTCCTGCACTGTTCTAGAACGTATTGCTTATTCACTCATTGATCTCGCAAAATGTTCTGTAGTCTTCTTGGTGTCAGAATAAGGTACAGTTACGTCCAAACTCTGCTTACAGTGCACTCCCATGTCCTAGGCTCTCCTGCTTCAGGCAAGGGCATATTCTTTTGTTTGTTTTGGGTTTTTTTTAGCACGTCAGCACCCTTTCCCAAGATTTAGTTTCTCCTCCAGTAACTTTAGCCAAAGGAAGCATAATTTGAAGCACTTAACTGGTTTTCACTGAGAATAGAGAGGAGGTATTAAATCAGGTGGAGGGGCCTGACATATTAGACTGCTGGTATCCTTGAGACACACCAATTCGCTGATTTGTAGTATTTGTAGTATATGTCATTAAATTCTGCACTCATAGTCCATACTTATGTTGAGTATGTTTATTAAGATTTATATTGAAATTTTCCTGCAGCAAAAATTAGTTAAGACACAACAGATGGCTATGTGACAGGGAGGACCCTGTTGCTGGTTCTTGCGCGGATGTGTGCAGCTGGGACGCATAACAGGAGACACGTTGCTAGGCAACCAATTGAGCAGGTAGGCTCGCCCGGCACTGAGCTGATCGGGAAGTCCGGATTGGCTGGAGGGCGTGCCCGGGGAGGCTGTACCACAGTTCGAGGTGACTTCACTGCCATGCTACACAGAGAGGCACTTTGTTTACATCCAGAAGGAGAATGTCCACTCTGCAGGATAACTACAACGGAACCCTTCAACTGCAAGACTGTCTGTGAGGCTGTGCTCAGTCTGGACCGTCGCAACAACCCCAAGTCGCTTGGAGGCTGGGACTTTGAGAGCAACAGCAGTGGGTTAGTTTAGGGGATGCTGATCCCAACCAGTATAGAGTATTTTAGCTTTGTTTTGTTTTCTTTATTAAATCTGACACTAGGGCTACCATTGCTGGTACCCTAGTGGCAGCACACGTGTTTATTAAATCTGTGCGCCTGCATGGCGTGTCAACACCCAGTGCTCTGTGTCTGACATTATTATTATTATTATTATTATTATTATTATTATTATTATTATTATTATTATTATTATTATTATTATTATTCAGTGACGACCCATGCACGTAACACATCCCCCTGTTACAGGCTATTTAAAGGTTATTAAGTTTTACTTTGTCATTTTTTATATTGTCACATGATCCTATTGCATGTCAATTGACCTTATATTAATATGCAACTGAACTTCAATAAATGGTTAATTGCTTCAGGTACATACAAGCTTATATTGCCCCAAATGTATTCTGTGTCTCAGTGTCACACTAGAAAAAATGGTTAATTGCTTCAGGTACATACAAGCTTATATTGCCCCAAATGTATTCTGTGTCTCAGTGTCACACTAGAAAGCCTTTTAATTGATTATTAAAAATCTGACTACCCTCTGTCTGACAAAGGAATAGCAGACTGAAAGCTTTGACAAACACTAGACCATGGAAAATGTATTCCAGTGTAACAATAACAGCATTAGGATCACATGGTACTGTAGGTGATGAGAGGTCCCCATGGATCTTTTCAACTTTAGCATTTACAGAATAGCCAAAGGACATGGGTGCATAAGTTCAGTGGAGTGACACTAATGCTACTTTACTGTATATCATTTTCAGGATATGTCCAGTCTAGTAAATCAATATCTCCTCAACTTGCTTCTGTTTCATTAGGTCTGGTCTTATATTACACCATCCTCAGCATTATAAGTAGCTTCAGAAGATGGAGAAGAAGAAAAAAAAACACATACTTAACAACCCACAAGTGTTCTAAGTTTCCTAATACAGGGGAAAAAAATATAACATTATTAATGTGGTGTGGGCCATTATAGGCAGTCAAGGCTGCACTGATTCAACAAGACAATTGTGTCCGGTATTTAAATAGTTCTGAGGGATACATGAACATTTCGCAATGATTATTGCCGCTTTTTCCTTGAACTGCCCACAGTCGCCACCTTCTTCTGTTTCTTCTAAAACATCAGTAATTTGGACTGTCTTGGATGTGGAAGCACCTGCCAACCAAGCATCTACCATCAGCCCTCTTTAAAAATTATCTGCTTTGTAAACGAAACAGAGTGCTTTTATATATGATAGACAACAAGTGAGGGGTGCTAATAATATACGTTATATGCCAGAGCTTCAAATACAATATTAGAGCTACCTCCTTTCTGAAACAGCTATAAATGTGTGTTTTTGAGAACAATGCAAAGTGCATTCACTTACTAGCTGGCCTTGCAGGGTGTATAGACACATCAACTTGTTACACAATCATTAGTAAGTTAAGACCCCTGTCACAAAGACGGCCGGAGTGGGTGGCGTCAGACCAGAAGCAGGAAATAAACAGACAGAGATGTGTGGTTTGGTGAAGCTGAGCGAATGCTTTCGCTCAGCATTTAATAAACAGCACAGAAAATAAAAGGTTTTAACACAAAAACACGGGACACGGCACTTCACGCCAAAATAAAGAGACAAACAAAACGGACTATACAGTAAACAGACAGTGCACGGACAGACACACAAACAAACACGGTGAGTTTTAAATAAACAAGTATCGTGCTGGTCCTACCAGCACGTAATAGCAATTGATATTTAAACGTATTTCTCCTTCTCTCTCACCCGTTCTCCACTCTCGAACACCCAACCCCGAGTGACAGAAATGTGCATCTATATATACTGTTGTGCTGGGATTCAATTACTAATTAATTACTCACTTGAATCCCAGCACGTGAATTAGTTAAGTGTACTCCCGTGACCACACATTACATTTTACCAGCACGTGAAGTGATTTGTGCCCTCCTCGTGCCTAAATACAAATCTACATTTTTAAATACACGTGAAACACAGACCCGTTTATATCCTGTGTACCAATGACTATACACCGACATTAACACACGCACGCAACATACAACACATAATATGCACACAGGGGCGGGGCACATTGCCACAACCCCCCAGCAAGGTCAGCTAGTCAGCTATGCAATCTTACCTTACAGTGCAAAACGTGCTTCGTGATGGTGGTCCACTATGAAAGGCGCTATATAAAATAAAGATTGATTGATTGACATACAAACATTCTTTAACATTCTTCCTTTGGATTACAGGTTACCATGTAAGGGGATTAAACTATTCATGAATACCCAGTCATTACAATGTAACCACATGGCTATTCAAATCACTCAATAAAGCTCATGAAATCATCTTCTTTTTTACTCCAATCATTAATTAACTCCTATTTTTTGAAAGTGGTAAAACAGCTGTTCAGTTTACAGAACTACAACCATACAACTCAGTTATATATTTCAAGTTCTCTTAAGCACTCGCAATGTGTTTTGTAACTCATTTTGTTACATTAATATGATTTTTTTTTTCTCCTTTAAAAAAATCTGAGTTAATTAAGGCCTTTAGTGTCCCAAGCAGCATACAATGCATATATGAACTAGGCATTGTATTGATGCAGTAATTTGTCATTGTTTGCTAGACAGGTCAATTACAAACACGTCTCACGACTCATCTGAAGCTCCATTAAATCACCATGATTGTTCAGCTGGTTATATGTGAAAACGTGAACAACACACAACCCAGGCATTGCTTCAGCTATCATGTTTCTGGAACTGATACGCTTTTATAGAAATGTTCAGTTTTAAAATCTGGTGTCTGTGAAAGGTGAGAGGGTGACAGGCACACATTTAGCAGGGAGAGCGTTTGATACAGAGCTCGATATCAGAACCACAAGGCCTGGCTTTGCTCTCTGTGACCTGGTGTGCCCCTTATAAACCCCAGAGCCACACAAAAATGTCAGGACGTTTCGGACTACAAGTCCTTCTTCAGCTGGATGGAAAAAGCAGTGCTGTAAACTAGCTGTTGTTAAAAACAGGTTGTCTTTCAAAAGAAAAGTTCCGGAGGATGATGACATGATGATTTCAGAATAGAATGTTCATTCCAAGAGGCTCCAAAGGGCCTAATTTGAAAATGAATTTGCTGTCTTTTTGTTTTCTGGGCTGTATTTGTCCTATAGCAGTGATTTATCCCACAAATTGCGATGTCTTTTGTAGTGTGGACATTTGTGTTAAAATGTCTGGCAACAGGAAATGTATATATATATATATATATATATATATATGTGTATATATACTGTGTATATATACTGTGTATATATATATATATATATATATATATATATATATATATATATATATATATATACGGGAGCTGTAGTACGTATTAACTACATGGCTATAATTACATTTAGAGGTTATATTTCATTTTTGGATTTGTGCTGTTGCTAAATGAATGGCTATCTGTGCTCTGACTGGCTGAAATGACTGACCATTCTATTGACACAGCTATAATACATTCCCTGGCATATTTTAGTCTTTATTTATTTCCAGCAGGCAGCACTGAAGAGAGATTGACATGGTTTGCACTGTCCTGGTCCACTCTAGAAGAGAAGATCGAGTTTGGATTAGGAAAAGATAGCCTCTTGTCTTACAAATGAACTGCTACGGTGGCAAGTACTTTCCTTCCCATCCAAGTGTCCTGTTTCTTGTTGTGTCATATTTATATGCAAAGTATCTCCAAACCTGAAGTTCAAGTGACATATAATGCTTCTCACATTTTTCCCACCCGTAACCCTAATGTAATAATACACAGCTGACTCTTGGGATCTTAAGTTTCTGCAAGTCAAGTGGTGCTCTCCCAAACCATCCATGCTGTGGTATGTATGTTTGTATTTATTTATTTATTTATTAATCACTCAAGCAGAGTTTTCTAGTTTTATAGATGATAAGGATGATCATTTTTTTCACTCTGCAGGCTTGCCATGCAGCCAACCCAGAGCTACAGCTTCGGAGGACAACGCAGCTCTGGGTAGCTTACAGGCAAGCCCGCAGCCTACGGGGGTCACTGGTGCGTGGTGAGCCGAGGACACCCTGGCCGACCTAAGCCCCCATTCCCCACGGGAGGCACTCAGACAATTGTGCACTGCCCCCTGGGAGCTCCCGTCCACGGTCGGCAGTGGAATAGCTTGGACTCGAACCGGTGACCTCCAGGCTATAGGGCGCATCCTGCACTCCACGCGGAGCGCCTTTATTCTTTTTATAAAACCGCTATGGGCAGCACATGAAACTTGGCCCCTTTTAATGGTCCTGGTAATTCCATTATAGGATTTAAGGAGTCCTAATGGCATCATATTGAGTCCAGACCTGAACTGCATATAAAACCTAACCTATTCTGACACAGTGGAATTTGATAGGTCCCTCTGATTTACTTCAGGGACAACCTTATAAAAGTTTCACATGGTAAAAGCATAGCAAAGTGTATTAAAGCATACGAAAAATATCAGACTGGGTGAATAGACAAACTAATTTCTGCATATATCCCCATAGGTAGTTCAATTGTTTGCAAGCTGGCCTGCCATATGGATGTTAAGCTGAAGCTTGGCAGTTTAAGATCTGAGTCAGCAAACTGCTGAGAAAAAGCGCTTGGGTGGCAAGCATTTCATACAAAAGAAGAAAATAAAAACACCTAGCTTTTTTGTGACGATGTTACAATATGAAATTAATCTTTTAAATCCTTTAAAAAAGAAAAATACACTTTTTTTGTTGTTGTTTTGTAAACAGGAACGCTGGTTTCCATGAATAACCACTTCATTGTTTAACGTCATGTTAGCCAAACAAAACTGGCAGTTTGCTAAAACAAATGACAAGAAAATGGCCCGAGCCGATAAGAACAAAAGAATAATAGAAATATGGAGAATGGAAGAGGCCATTCAGCCAAGAGGTTCATCGCACCATTAGCTGTATATAATAGCTGATTGCTAAGCGCTTTATGATCTTTACACAAAACAAGTTTTAAAGCCATGTCAACAATATCCTTGCATTGTAATTTTTAAAACAGGTAAACATTCAGGCCCTGTTCTCAAAAAGGTTTTAGTCAAAAATGAGTCCTCAAAACAGTCCTTAAAGTTTTGTTACTTTTTCTCATGGCTGGTTTCAGATACCCCGATTAGCACTAATCATGAACTACCTAATGGTACCTTAGGTAAGGCATTGCGGTCTAACATTGGCGCTAATCGAGGTCTGTGAAACCAGACACTAAAATTGTACTTTGGTATTCACTTCTCCAGTAGTTAATGCACAGTCACTCCCTGTTACCTTCATAATCGGGAACTAGTCCAGAACTTGCAGCGCAGAAATACATAGTCTGCTGACAGTGCATTAAATTCAATTTAATCAGCAGATGATGTTCGTTTTAAAACATGATATCTGATACTCCTTAAGGTTAAAGTAAGTTCTCAGTATGCTTGCCTTTCTTGCAGGAAGTTTGTTACAGTGTCATGGGGGTTGGAAGCATGTCAGTCAATAGGGGAATCAGCTGGTTGGTTAATGACAGGAATGAAGGTGCTGATGTGGTGGGTACAATTTCCTTCTTCAGCTGAAATGACCTCGGAAGCCCAAAGCTTCCTGAAAGAAAGGCTTGAAAAAAATGCAGAGAGATCAAATGTGAAGAGGCTGGAAACAACCACCTCTAACACTACCCACTATAGCTGTATACCCTCTGTCTCATACCGTGACTATGATCACAATCAAGATCACTGGTAACTAGTGGTAACTTGAACACATGCTGGCAAGCAGACCAGTTGGCATCATCAGCACACAAACACAGAAAGGAAGCCTGTTCTGTTGACTAAGGGACGGCTGTCGCCAGCAGGGACCTAGTTCGCTTATTTCTTTCTTTGGCAAGTTCACAAATGCAATGCTGGGAGGAGAGATTTGGGCTCACAGTTAGCTCACAGTTAGTCCTTGACTAACCTTGGTGGCCGATGCAAAAGGTTCTTTCTACATAAATATCTTAAAGGCTTGAGACAGACAGAGGACAGTGACCTCCAGACAACATTGTACTAGATACATTATAAAAAAGAGGATGTGTCCCACAAGTATGTTCAATTGAATTCCTCTTTGTCTAGGTAGTACATTATTCCACAGTTTAGGTGCGCAAGAAAACAGCTTTTTAAAATAACACGGCAACCTAATATTTGGTATGGGTTTACATACATTACATAACATGGTCGTACATACACTAGGTACACGTATGTCACACTTTTCATTTTTACATATCAGGAAAAATTCTTATAGTGGTGATGAAACTTGGCACTAGCACTGTCAGATTGCTTTATTGAGAGTATTCGATTCTGGGGCTATATGGGGTTGTTTGTCTGTCTGTACATGTGTCCATCTGTATACAGTATTACATTTTTACATGTATCTTGATGGCACTCATTTTGAATTTATGGTCATAGCGAGGCATCTATGTTATTGCCATACTTGTTTTGATTATGATTAGTCAAGAGAGTATGTCACACTATAAGCGTATGTCTCACTCAGGTTATTCATTTTTATAATGTGTAATTGATAAAACAGTATTTAATACAATAAGCTGATTATCTTGTATCAGGCTTTGAATCAGGGAGTTTATGATATAATAATAATAATAATAATAATCTTTATTTATAGAGCGCCTTTCATACCACAAGGTTCAAGGCGCTGCACAAAAAACAAAAAAGAAGGTAACAGAACACAAAGATTAAAATCAAAATTAATAAAACGGCATAAATTGATGAATAAATGAAACAGGTTAAAAAAAAACAAAAAAAATATCATATATCGCAAAAAGAGAAAAAAGACACAGGATATGGTACGGTACCATTGAGGTCAAAGCCTTTAGCAGTGTCAAGCAAATCAATCCTAACAGCTCAGTGGCATTTTAAACAAAAAGGACTTGGCAAAAGACTGCGTGCCATTCTTGTATACCGATGCCTGCAGCAAAAGTGACGTTAATCTATTTTCCAAGGCAAGGAATAACATTTGATTACATCTTCATTGTTCCCACATTAAAAACCCCAGGCTAACAAAAGCCTTCTTTAATGCCTCATTTGTAATTGAAGATGATCCAGGGGTTTTCAATGCAGATGAACATCAACAGGCATTAACATGACAACTGTACACACAACAACGATGACGTTTTTCTCTTTTGAAACTGTTTGCCATAAACAGGAATGCTACTACAGTCAGACCTGTAGCCAAGACCTGTATTGAATGACAACCCATCTTGTGACAGCAGGATCTCAACATATATGTGAATGAATATTACATTAGAATCAACATAACAACATTTAGAAGACACAATGACCTGCTGTACTGTTGGCTGTCTAATCACGAGAAGTTAGAATTAAGTTATTTTTTTCCAAAAAAACGTATTGGCTTGTGAACATATGGTACAGCTATTTAACCTAGTACCTTAGTTTTTAGTCAATTTGTATGGCTTTTTAGTGTGAGATTTACCTACGTTTTTTTTTTAGCTGTACCCTGTTTTGGCCACGCATTTCCTATAGCGTAAGGAATGTGTGTGATATGTGTGCACTATGTCATATTCTCACAAGAATGGAGAGAGATTTCAGAGTTTCTGAACTGCATGTTAACCAAGCCACTGTTGTGAACAACAGGTGTTCATTCTACTGTATTTTAAGCCCCATATGCTTTGCATACTGGCATCAAGCACAATGGCAAAGAGAAAATCAAGAAATGAAGTGCTTTTATATCAAAGGGATAAAAGAAAGGTAAAATATATAATATGAGTTGTATTGTTAGTATTTATTTATTTGACAGATGACATTGTCTAAGCCGATTTACAAGTGTTACAGGGCAGTACAGGGTTACAATGCAAGCTTAATATGTAATACAGTATAGTTTACAGTAAGTGCAAATAATACTACTAAAATACAATATGAACTAGGATGAAGCAAGTTAGGATTACAACAAGTTATATCAACAATGACATAATAGTATTGCGATACGACAAGGATAGTCCATTAGCTGAGCATCCAGTAATGTTGACAGGTTTAATATATATATTAGGTTTTATATATTTTTAATGTACTTATTTTACTGTTTTTAGCAGGGGATTGTGGGGAGGGTAAATATATATCAGATTGTGTTTCACCAAGATCAGCTCACAGATTTCCATTTGAACAATGCAACGCTGGCAATGCTCTTAATTATTAAACGGGTCTTGCAGGCACACTATAAGCGATTATGTAATAACTGAGTGGGCAGAAAAACGAAGGGGTGGTATGCAAAGAGGAGAGGTTGACCACTTCTCAGCAAGACTGGAGGGAGGATGGGGGAGTGAGTGGGCAGATGGAAGGGGGAGGGAAGGAGGTCACTTGCCCCACTCTGGATTTAAAGAGATACATTTTTTCATCAACATTTTCATAATATCATAGTCTTAATATTCATAGTTTAACATCCCATTCATTATCATTCTTTCTACTGAGATCACTATTAACTAGGCTTACCATGTATTATTTCTTTCTCCTTCACATTGACAAATGACTACTAGAAGGGTGCAGCTGTAATGTGTTCCCACTGATTTGTATAGAGATTTTCAATTTTCCAGGTAAGAAATTATTTATTTGTAAAATGTAGATGATATAAAGCATATACCAATGGTGAGAGTTAATGTACTGAACCCTTTGAATCATAATATTAAACAAACTATGAAAATTCTACCAATAGCTGCCCTTGTGCTACAACCATATAATAACAGCATTGCTGTTGCAAACTACTATGCAAGAAGATTCAGTTTACTAAGCATTGCAGTCTATGCAAGTATGCCATCACTTTGGTACGTATGTGAAATATTTAGTATATTTAGCATAATTGGGGATTGAAATAAACCATGTTTTTTTCCAGTAATGGTATAGACTGCAACATTATTTTGAACTACAATATACAGTCTGATGAAAATAATTCGGAATTGGCATACGTCAATATGTTGTGTTGTGTTGGCCCTATTGTTGCAGAGCATTCCAAGTAAAATTTATGAAGAAACAAGTCCATTCAGTTGATCTAAATACCATTACTGTTTAGATCATTAATATTGGTCCCATTGTGTATCAAGGTTCTGAAAATCTAAACATCAAACATGTTTATATTGATGTCACAATGCTAGTGAGGGTCCTATGTTAATTTCATCACTGGTAGAATTGAAGCAGCCCCATTGTGTTGTTTTGTGTTTTCCGCTATGTGAATTTTAAAGGTTATTTAATGTTGCTCAGTGGTCTTCAGTTTTGATAGAATATCTGCTCTTATGTTGTACTGTGCTTTGTGGATTGAGTTTGTAATTAATTGGCATCTCAGCCCATTCAATTAAATAGAAAGGCAAGGGTTAGATGCAAACCGCAAAACCATGAGTTAAAAAACAAACATCCTACCTTTCAACTACAGAGCAAGCTCTGTAGTTGAGAGGCAAGTAGAGAGTTAGAGAGGCTTGTCAAGTCTGAAATATAAATGAGTTCCCTTGAGACACCTCCCAGCACTACCAGGAGTCTATGCCAAGTCATGTCAAAGCTGTGATCAGGTCAAACGGTGGCCCAACCTGATAATAGGTATAGGTACAGGCCACTAAAAATGAAACATGACAGTTTTATGTATATATTGTTCTGAATGCCCAGTTACAATAAAGGCTGTGTGACCCGAGCAACAGGTAAAAGGAGCCTCACCTGAGTCCTGCACTCTATTTGAGGTCCTAATAGTGACTTATTGAGCCGTGGCAGTATGAACAGGCTTTACCCTAGTCAAAATGAAAAATAAAAATACAACAGGTTGTAAAACGTACATTGTGATGCTAATGAGGAACCTTTAAGGTTGTATGCCCAGCTGGAAAAGGGGTTTCTGTGAGAACAGCTGAAAGCCACCAGGATATTAATGGCATTTTGAGTGGTACCATTTGGCACTGGAGATATCTAGGATATTGTATCTTAGTCTAAAGTTTCACAAAAGGGGAAGCATGCAGAGCAGGGAAATACAGAATAGTTGTGCTGGGGCTCTGTTAATGGCTGTGTTATCTGAGAGCACCAATACCTTGGATGAGACCGCTGCAGGATAGCTTTTGCAGTGACACGTGTAGCCCTATTCCCTCTTGGCAAGGGGACAAACTAAGGTTACTGGCTCGTGCCCCTACACTGTCCTTCCAGTTGATTCCAATTAAATTAAATTGATGCATTAAAATAATGGATATTGTTGAATCAGGTAGGGAATGCAGTCAAACATGTTCCAGTATTAGCCGGTGTTTGTACCATAGTAAAAGCTTCACTTTTAAAAAGTATTCCATAGTAAAAGCATAGAAAAGTGCATTAAATAATAGTCAAAGCGTGGTAAAGAACAGGTAAGCATTGTAAAGCACAGAGAGGTATGGAAAGCAATTTTTGAAAAAGCCATCTTGGCTCGGGAGGGGGCAAAAAGACTGGAGTCAAGATGGCCACCGTGGCACAGCCACATAGTTTAAATTGGGTTTGTTTAATTGGGTGATTACTTTATTGGAAAGGTGTGGAATGTGGCCAGGTGTTGATTGATCTATTGATTGTCAATTAACCCTGGCCACACGCTATATAAGATAAAGGAAATTGGTGTTTGTGGGGAGAATTGCAATGGGAATGAGTGGCTGGATATGTGGAGTCTTTTAAGAGTTTTAAGAGTTTAAGCTCAGCAAGGCTGTTTTTATATTTGTAATATTTAACCTTAAAATTATATCAATACAAACAACTGAGCATTCTTTGAGATTCAATACTACATAAATATTATATATTTACAGCATTTCTTTCTTTATATAAATAATAATAAATAAATAAAAACACCAGACTCGTTGGATCTTGTTAACAGCAGCAATTAACCCAAGCAGCTCGTCACAACGCAATTGTCTGCAGCGAAGTTTAATGTTAAAGGTCAAACTAGTTTCACTCTCTAGCCTTGTCTTACACTGATGATGCAAAAAGCCCTTGAGGGATGCTAAACTGAAAGGCTACTGGGGGCTCCCGAGTGGCGCATCCAGTAAAGGCGCTCCGCATGGAGTGCAGGATGCGCTCTATAGCCTGGACATCACCGGTTCAAGTCCAGGCTATTCCACAGCCGACCGTGGACGGGAGCTCCCAGGGGGCGGCGCACAATTGGCCGAGCGTTGCCCGGGGGGAGGGAGGGTTAGGTTGGCCTGGGTGCCTCGGCGCACCAGCGACCCCTGTAGTCTGTCCGGGCACCTGCGGGCTTGCCTGTAAGCTGCCTGAGAGCTGCGTTGTCCTCCGACGCTGTAGCTCTTGGGTGGCTGCATGGTGAGTCCGCAGTGTGAAAAAAAGCAGCCGGCTGACGGCACACGCTTCCGAAGACAGCGTGTGTTCGTCTTCGCCCTGCCGAGTCAGCACAGGGGTGGTAGCGGTGAGCTGAGCTTAAAAAATAATTGGCAATTCCAAATTAGGAGAAAATAATAAAAAAATAATTGGCAACAACTAAATTTATAAAATAAATAAATAAATAAATAAACTGAAAGGCTACTAGTCTAAAAACGGTCTTAAGCAGCTAGGTGTGTGGCTATGAACCTTGTGCTTACACTTTTCAAAAACAAGTTGTGATTAAAAAACAGAAACAAGACAAGAATTGGAAACCAAATAACACAAATGGACATTGGTAAGAGAATAATACATAGGTTTAACCATTTCCATTCTACCTTTAAGTACAATAAATAAATAAATATATAAAACATAAATAATGCATTACAACACCATAGCTAGTTAGCCAGACCTTTAAGCTGAGGCCAAAGTGTTTATTCCTGAGTGTGTCCCTCAGGCCTCATATTGACAATATTTGGACCTTACTAGAACGTCTCAGCATGTGCCTTGCTTTTGACAGATGCCTACATGACAGAGAACCGAGGGAAAGCTGAGGTATGAATGTGGCTCTGTAATCCAGCTCGGCTAAATGTAGCTCTTCCCATGAGCCTCTGAAAAAAACACCTGTGAAGCAAAAGTGTACTCTGGTTAGAAAAGGTGTTCATGATTATAACAACATAAAAGGGAAAGGCATGTTTTTATTTTTTATTAGGTACTGACAGCTGTGGCCAACAAGATTACAATCATAGCAACAGGAGGTCCGTGGATTATAGCAGCTGTGGCGACAAGTGCCATCACAAGGTTAGGTTTCATATGAAATCGATTTCGCAGTGTATGAACAGAGGAGGGGAGCTGAAGCAATGTTTCATTGTGTTGGATACCTGCTTTTTAATGAGATTTTACATTCAAGAGCAATCAGCAGTTACATATGTACATCCTTTATTAATACAGAATGAATATTTCTTTTGTTTGTTGGTGGCCCTGTATTCAATTATATTTTGCCCTCTCTTACTATATAATAGGCTTGGTCCTTTTCAATGTTTATTTTTCCAGGGATCACAAAATACCATTATAACTCACTCCCCTTTTAGAGTGCATACTGGGGTTCTTCATTGGTACACCATGAAACCTGTTAATGATACAACAGGTTTCACCCCTTTCAGTTTATGAGTTGTTTCTGATCAGCTGAGCTGACAACACACCATGATTGAGTAGGGTAAGATATGATTGAGCCTTGTTTCATTTGCTGATGTTGCATTGATGTTTCACAATTAACAGATTTCATGAACCTGAGTCAGCTTAAAAATAACTACTTTACTGTAAAAGGTGAGTGATTTATTACAGGACTTCCGGAGCCCCTAAAAACAAACAGCGAAAAGGAGCAAATTTACTTAGAAAGCTTGTCACACCCTGAGTCTTAAAACCTGTATACAATTCTGCTTCAGTTCCAGAATGCATTGCGTATGAAATGCATGTCTCGGGTCATCTTGATGCCTGAAAGTCCCATCACAGTGCCAACAGCAATGTGGTCCAGACTTTTATTTACAAATACCTATATTCCACTCTGTCTCAGTTAACATAATAATGGAGGGCAGAAATAGATTCTCCCTGTTGATTAACCCTAAACATGTGGATAAAGGTGTGTTAAAAAAAGACAATTGTGTGTTTTAGTGGTGGGTTGGCAGGGATAAGGTTAAAAATGGTCTCCCTGATTCCCTCCATTTCAGCCACGTTCTTAACCTGGGGCACTGATTGGTTGGTCAATGAATTTTTCATTTAGTTAATTGATTCACTTACTAGGCAGGTGAATTTAGCATAGTGCAAGAGTAGAAATGGCGTGACGGCTTGCTTGCTTTTAAGACAACCGTGTGTTTAAGCTTCTGCTTTTGATTTGCACGATTACCTGCCAATCTGCCTCACTATTGGCTACCCTGTCGCAGCAACCTTAAAGATTATCAAACAAAAAAACTATTGCTGCTCCAATGTTTCAGGTCTTACCTCAAGTATATACAGTGGCACCAAAAATGATTCATGTAATATTGGTGGTGCCACTGTATATAAATGCATCACTCATTTTTTCTGCAGTCACAGTACTGTAATGTACAGGTAAGTGCTGACAGCTGGAAGAATCAGCAGGGGAATCCGGGCTTGCACTGCTGACTGGTAGGGTATTTTTAAAAATAGAAACAAATGAACAAAAAAGAAAAGTCATCATTGCTGATTTATTACTGAGGAATAATAAAGGGACTCAGCAGAACAGAAGTAGGTTTTCAGGCTACTTCCGCCAAACATAAAATATAGAGCAGTATGTTAGATGTTAGAAGGTTGGATATTCATATATTCTGTGTTAAGGACATGATAGGGACTGCTGGAGAGGTGTATTGGCATCCTTTGCATAATGACTGAGGATCACACCCCCGGTCTCCAGGATCAGACTGGCGTCTGCTTTGCTAAAGAGCCAGACTGCATTAAGAGAGAGTAGACTGACACAACTTTAAATTACTCAGCTGGGGGGTGGATCCAGTCAAGTAATACTGCAGCACTGTATTACCTGCATCGTTCCCTGTTCTATTGATTCAATTAGCTTTAAACTGGGGGGGAAGCATTCCAGGGAAATACAAAAGACAAGGTTCATAAGATTTTTTCCATGTGTATCAATCCTAGACCACTCATTTTAAGTCTTTTGTTCCTATTTTGAATTCATTTGTTTTCAGTGTAAGACACGACTATAAGCAATATCATATTTAATAATGGATCACATCTCATAATGCTAAACAATATGCCGAAGACCGTTGCTGTTTAAAAAGGGCACATCGTTTAGAGCAGGGTTTCTCAATCCTGGGCCTAGGGACCCACTGTGTCTTCTGGTTTTCATTCCAACGGAGTTATCAATTACTTAATTTAGCTCTTAATTGAACTATTCATTAGCTTAATTAGACCTTTTTTTAATTATTTTCAGCTTTTAAACAGTTGGACATTTCAAGTTAACTATACAATTTTATAAGTAACTTGAAATCGGCAACTTTTTTTTTTTTTTTTTTTAATAATTTAGTCGTTGCCAATTAGTTTGTATTATTTTCTCCCCAATTTGAAATGCCCAATTATTTTTTTTAGGCTCAGCTTACCGCTACCACCCCTGCGCTGACTCGGGAGGGGCGAAGATGAACACATGCTGTCTTCTAAAGCGTGTGCCGTCAGCCGCCCGCTTCTTTACACTCTGCAGACTCACCGTGCAGCCGCCTCAGAGCTACAGCGTCGGAGGACAATACAGCTCTGGGCAGCTTACAGGCAAGCCCGCAGGCGCCCAGCCAGACTACAGGGGTCGCTGGTGCACGGTGAGCCGAGGACACCCAGGCCGACCTAACCCTCCCTCCCCCCGGGCGACGCTCGGCCAATTGAGCTCCGCCCCCTGGGAGCTCCCGTCCACGGTCGGCTGTGGAATAGCCTGAACTTGCGACGTCCAGGCTATAGAACGCATCTAGCGAGTGCTTTTACTGGATGCGCCACTCGGGAGCCCCGAAATCGGCAACTTTTTAAGCATATTAATTACGCACATTATTAGTTAAATTAAGGGTTTAATTAAGTAATTAAGAACTCGGTTGGAATGAAAACCAGAAGACATAATGGGTCCCCAGGACCAGGATTAGGAAACCCTGGTTTAGACGGTTAGAGGGGGCTTGTCCGATGCCTGACGGTTTTGTCTGCCTTTGGTAACCTTTCATTGATGTGGCTGTTCCAGGGATATATTGTGTGAGGTGGCAAGCAGAAGTGCCTGATGTGAGTGTAGCTTCAGGGAGTGGGCAGCACTTTCACTGGGGATGCAGGAATTAGAGCAAGAGAATTGCATTCCACCAGAGAGCCTTACTCAAGTTAACGGGCTGTACCTCAGCCAGCCTGGTTTCTGTTATGCTTTGCACCAGAAAATAACAGATAAACAAGAAAATAAGATAGAAATAAATAAGGTGCAGGTATGAGTCCCGTCTAAATCCATCTAAATCCTGTCCTACTTTAAATCATACGATCATAATAATTCATAAAATACTGTGCGGTCTAAGCAACGACATGTCTCAATGCCATCTGGAGCAACAGCATACTTGTTTATACTGCAGGACATTTGGATCATTTCAAATGTTAAATGTAAGGCGTGTATTAAAAAAAACACACATACACAAGTTTGTGTAACTGGGATCATATTTTACAGTCCTTTACCTCAAAGCTCCCTGTTATAAGTTAGTTTCAGTCACAATGGTTAATAATATATTTGACATACCTTAAATAAGGGCTTCTGACATTGGAACTCAGTTATACTAATTGTCATGTAATTCCCTAATCTAAGTGATGTATTATGTGAATTGAAGAAGAATTTTTTTACTTTATTATTATTTTTTTTTTTTTTCTTTTTACAAAACGCTGTCCCTAATGTGCTAAAGTGCATTGTATCTGATTAGGCTTGCACATAACTGCTATGCACCACAAACACCCATGGGGCGCATTAGGGTTTCACTGTACTCCTTCCATTTAAAACATGAACTAACTCATGTGTAAAGCTCTGCTTGGGTTTGACGTTTTAAGGCCTAAACATGTCTGTCAAACTCCAGCACATCAGCTTTTAATAAAACTACACAAAGGCGGAGAACACTGAGGTAATCACAATGATAGTGGGCTTTTATTTCATAATCTACCTTCCTCTTTGTTACAGCCTTTTTTATTTTTAACAAAAGGGTTACATAATAACAAACATAATCACTTTTACTTCCGATAAGCAATAAGATAACAATATAATACTACCTGAAAACAACCTGAATACACTGGGGCTGATAAGAAACTTGGATATAAAATTAGATTAGGTTTTCAAGAATGCCAATTAGTCTCCAAGGCATTCTTTATAGGCTCCTTTTGTTTTTAAGGTTTTATAAAATAAATTGTACACTGAACAACAGAGGACTCTATACAAAATGAGCAAAAATAAACCAAAAAGGTTTAAATGGATCCCATGTGTGGAACCCCTATTCAAACCCTAATACTATTCTAATTATATATACTCATATTTAAAACCATTATAATAAACTATCTGTTGTTCAATAGATAACAATGGTTCTTATAAAACTGAAACAAAATAAGGGAAAGACTGAAAGAACCGTATAATTCTCTGTAGGCTAAGTAACCCACATTTTTAAAGCAGGGTACTCATTTACATTCTAATATACCAATAGTTGAATAACTCATCATGACAAATCTGTATTTAAAGCAGTTTACAAACACACGTGCATTCCATTAGCTAAATCCTAATACATTTGAACTAAAAACAATCCGAAAATTCCAGAATTCAGAGTTGAATGAATGAATAATGTGGTTTTACAGAATGGATATGGCACCTCACTAAGAGCATCGGTCTTACCCACACACAATGATGGATGATGGCATTGGAAACCTTTAAACCCACAAAGTATGACTGGCAGGAAGGTATTGTAGTTTCAGCAACATAGGGTGAAAAAAAATCTGACAAGGCAAAAGTAAAATCCAGTGTGTGACTTCTTTTGACAGTTGTGTGTGCAAGTTATCCTACATATGGAGAGAATCAAAAAGAACCACTCAGGAAATCCCCAATAGTCAGAGCCTTAAAAATGTTCTTTAATTTGATGCTATATATGATAAGGTGACAAAACAAAGAATACAATTGCATAGATTGTAGACTATGCCTTCAACAACATACAGTACATATATAAATAGCAGACTTGTTTCAAATGTAGACAAAATGAAAACGTACTGTAAAATAAAGTATTAGGAACAAATAAGCAACTGACTTTCCTGAAAGCATAAGAGCCTACAAAGTCCCTTTTTCATGAATACAGCAGTTACTCATTCACTTTTCAGCTGAAATGCTCTTGGTGTCCTGCGATGCACTTTGTTTCAGTTCTTTATTTCTTTATTTTCTATCTAAAATGAAACAATCAGTTCTGTAATTGGTATTAAAGAATTGAAAACAAGCAGTTTAAAGGTTAACACTACAAGAAAACAAATGTTGTACTTTATTTGTTTATTTTGTGTATTTATTTATTTTAACCAGCAGATTTACCCATAAATGTTGAGGCCTCATTTAAAAGAAAGTCCACGGGGGGAATTCAATCATAACTATATCTCCAGGGTTGTAATATTGTTTTTATTGTTTTCATATACAGGTTCAGAAAGAACAGTAGTGAATGTTATTTAAATTACGGAAAAAACATCTTAGGTTAAACATCATTGTTATATATAAAGTTTGGTTGAATGTATTCTTTACAATGCATCTGGAGAGCAAAAAAGCAATAACTGATATTTTAATGATTATATATATATACACACACACACACACATATATATATATATATATATATATATATATATATATATATATATATATATATATATATATCATAGAGAAGTGCAAACTGTTTCTGAATCGTGGGTTGTAACCAC